>NC_087561.1:1515151-1818181 GCF_036250125.1 Pseudopipra pipra
TTAGGGAAGACAAAAATGAAGCTTTGGGGGTGGGTTTTCTGCCTTCCCTACTGCCTTGCATCCCAGCCAGCTCCCTGCCCCGCCTGTCCTGCATCCTCACTTCCTCTGGGAAGGCTGCTCCTTTAAACCAGTCCCTTGGACTCGGCCTTGCCTTTTTGGACAGCCCAGGTCACCTGTTCCTAGGCTTTGCTTCCCGCAGGGCACACACAACATTGGCTCCTTTGTTTCTCCCTCCTGGTGATGACCCTGGCTAACTCTTGCTCACAACTTCCAAGTTTTGCCCCTCGTGTCACACACAGCACTGGAAAGCCCCAAACTCTGAAAGCTTTGGCCTTGTTGCTCCTGTTTGTGTAGCAGAGATCCCAGAGCCTGCTCTCCTCGGTTGGAATCTCTTCCCATCCAGAGGATGTTGGTGCTTGGTGAGTGTTGGTGTAGGGAAGGGGGAGGAGGGAACAGAGGCTTTGCAGCGTGAGGCTGGGTGGGGAGAGATCTTCAGGGATTCTGAAAGCAAACAGTGACCTGAAATCCATCACTGCTGGGGCAATACCTACCCTGGCAGTCATGGATTTGGCTCAGGCTCCTTTCCTGATCTCCATTCTGCTGTTCCTCATCCTATAGATGGGGAACTGCTTCTTGTGGAGCAGGAGAGCCACAGCAGATGGAAGGGCAGCATTCCACTGTCATTCCCAGGTTGCTGCTTGATGGGATCCCACCCAGCTGCTTCTGCCTTTGGAGCAGGACTCTGGGATGGGGCCAGCAGCCCTTTCACTGCTGGGGTGGTTTTAAGCTGCCAAAGCTGAGGGGAGCAGGGAGTAACTGTCAGAGTGGGTGCAGGAATGGAGGATTGTCTGCTGCTGAAGGGAACTCTGGTGTCACTTCCCAACCTTGGAGGCTGGGAAATGCCTCCTCTCCCCACTGTCCCTGGTTTTCAGAGATTTTCAGAGATTTTAGTGGGGTTTTTGGGTCCATCTGCCCTAACAGAAGTCAGGAGGTTTGTCAGTTGGCAGAGAGGAGAATTTCACTGTCCTTTCCCCCCCGGGCTGTGTCACGGGGAGGATGCTGGTGGCAGGAGAGGGACTGAGCACGGTGTGACCACAGTCCCTGCCCTGCCCTGCCAGGGTGTCCCTGACCCCGTGTGTGGAGCCCGCGGGCCCCGAGGAGGGGAAGGGGCAGCTCGGGCTGGGATCTGGCAGTCCCTGGGATGGCAGTTTGTTCCCCTTCCCCTCGGGGTGAGCTGGGCTGCAGGAGGAAGCTGGGCTGTGGTCCCCCATTCCCTGTGGAGTGTCCCCTGTGCCCCCCTCCCGGCGGTGGCGGTGCCGGGAGGCGGATCCCTCTCCCTCTCTCTCCCTCTCCCTGTACATACCCGTTGGGATCGCTGGTGTCGCTGTGTCCCTGTGTGTTGCTGTCCCCCCTCCCGGCGGCCCCGCTGCCCCCCTGTCGTGTTGTTGGAGTGGCGGAGCGGGGAGGGAGGGGGGAGACCCCACTGACGGGGTGGGGGGTAATTAGTGAAATGAATAGTTCCCTTCCCTCTGTCCTCTCTGGTGTGTTCAATGCCGTGTGTGTCGGCCCCGCTGTCTCGTAGCTGTAGCGAGTACGTGTGACTATTACTCTGAGTATGGACTGTCTGACACAGCCCTGTATCACAACCAATAAATAAAGTTATTTCACCAACACCTGCGCTGGCCTGGTGCCACAGGGGGACTCACTGCGAGGGGTGACCGGCCTGTACAGAGCAGGGGAGGGAGGAGGAGGAGGGAGGAAGGAGGAGGAGGGATGGCAGAGGAAGGAAGGAGGAGCAGGAAAGAAGGGAAGGACGAGGAGGAGGAGAAGGAAGGACGAGGAGGAGGGACAGTAAAGGAAGGAAAGAAGGAGGAAGAGGGAGGAAGGATGGAGGAGGAGGGACAGACAGACGGAAGAGGAGGAGGGATGGAGGAGGAACAGAGGAGCAGAAGAGACAGTTGGAAGGACTTTGCTGACATGTTTGCAAAATGCGGAATATGTAACAATTTCCTTAAGAAAGGCTGTTCTTTGATGTTTGATTTTCATTTACTTCCAAGCCTGCTCAGCAAGAAAGGGGATTTAATCTGTGAAACAGCAGCCAGCAAGCTCTGACTGATAGCCAGGGAAGGCAAATTACTTGTTGCTGGAAGGCAAATCCCACCCAAACCATTCCAGGATTCTGTGAAGTTTGCACCTCTCAGCTTCAGTTTTGTAAGTCACTAAAAAAATCCAGAGTTGCTGGAGCTGTTGTTTTCCCACCAGGGATCACAAACTACCCATTTGTCCCTCAGGTTCTGGAGGATGAAATGGACTGTGATGGCCTTAATGCTTTGATAATTAAGACACCCAAGACATGAATGTGTCTGGGAAAGAATCCACTCTTTCCTGTTAGCCAGGGTTGGCAGGGAAGCTCCTGAGTCATTCCCTGTAAGGGCAGGGAAGAAGCTGCCCAAGGCAGGGGAGACCTTCCTGGAGCTCCTGCCAGGGATTACTCTGAAGAAGGATGAACAAATTGAACATTATGGTTGTATTTGCAGTTCCCTGTGGAGAGAATTCCTCCTTCCCCAAAAAACATGGGAATGCTGGGAAATGGTGTAAGACCAGAGAGGTGAATATCCCATGGGACAGAGAGACCTGTGGCAGCAGAAGAGCTCCTACCTTGCCTCCCCAGGGTCTCACAGTGGGGTTTCCAGTATGCTCATTTCCCTGGTAGAAAAACTAATTTTTAATTCTGAATGAAAAATCTCTTTTTAGTGTATTTTCTGCCCCTCACTGCCCAGTGCCCCAGGCAGTGCTGGAGTTGTGTTGGTGCCACCACAGATAAACCCCCCCAGAGCAACTCCTGCTCCTTCCTGGCAGTGCTGGAACATGTCCCAGGTTCATCAGGGCTGACTTCCAGCACAGTCAGTGGAAAAACACCCTGAAACAGAGCTGCACCTCCTGTGGATCCCAAATTTTCTCCTGCAGGCTGGAGCCGAGCCTTGTCCCAGCATTTTCTGAAGGTGGGAATGAACAACCCTGCACACAGACTTCCAGGGTGGGAATAAGCTGGATTTGGGTTGCTGTACTCATTTTATTGTTTTTATAGATGAAGTGGAAAACACCACAAGGAAGAGAAGGGCAGAGCCAGGGCTGTCCTGAAGCCATTACAACGTGATCCCAGCAGGCATTGTCACCCACATTTGCTGACAATTAACATTTCCATACTTGATAATTAATATTTTCAAACACCCCAGCCCTGTATCCCGGGGTCATTCCCAGCACAGAGGCACAAAGAGCCCAGTGCAGCCAGAGCTGGGCACTGAGTTTGGGTGGGTTTTACTCCTGGATCCCCCAGCAAACCCAGCAGAGCAGAGGTGGCACAGAGGAGAAGGAAAGAATTCCATGGCATGAGAGAAGGGAACGGGGATTTCTTGGAGGACAAGGCCCCTGCTTTGCTCAGGAGCCTCAGCCCCTCGTGCTTTTCCATCCCAACAAAGGTTCCAGGCCCAAGGGATCCAGAGCCAGCACAGCACTGACTCCAGTCCTGCTGAAAGAGGAGCAGGGATGGTGCTGGAGCAGCTCCCTCCAGTCCCCAGTTGCCAAGCGGCTGTTCCAGCCCCACTCAGGAGCACAGGCTCAATCCCCTCCAGCCTCCAGCTGGGTGAGACTCTGGGCATCTCTCCAGGCAGGGCACAGCTGTGCCTGCAGTGGGAGCTGAGCGTGCTGGGCCATCTCGGGAGGTGGGAAAGCAGGAGAGGTTTGTGCAGGAGCAGCCCCAGCAGAGCTCCCCGTTAGTGAACAGTCCGTTCCTTCTGCCGCTGGTAATCTGGGGGAGAGGCAGAGCCTGAGCACCGGGGGAGTCACCCCAGGGGCAGGAAAACACCTTCTGGCCACACCTGCCCAGGCAGAGGCAGAGCTGGGGCCCCTCTGCCTTTGCAATTGCACATTTGCATCCCAGCCCCTCATTTCAGGGCATTGAGAGCAACAGTTTGTTTTCAACCCTCTCTTCCCCCAGTCCATGTTTTCCTTTCAGGATAAAACCTATTTGGCTGGAAGGTGCTGCCCCCGGAGCCCCGGCCCCACTCACTGTAGGGGAAGTAGCGCACGCGCATCGTGATCTCCCGGGCCGTCTTCAGGATCTCCACGGCCTGGAAAACAAGGGCTGGGCAGGGCTGGGCAGGGCAGGGCCTTCCCTGGCCCCGTGGGCAGGGGCTGGAAGGGCCTGGATGTCCCCCCTGCCCCAGCTCACCTTGCTGTGCTCGATGTCCTGGAAATCCACGTCGTTCACCGACAGCACCTGGTCCCCCTCCTGCAGCCCCGCCCTGTGCGCATCCGAGTCGGGGATCACCTGGGCACAGGGATGGCACGGGCTGGGCACCCACCCTCCCACGGCACCCACGGGGCACTGGGCAGCACAGGGAGCAGGGAAGGCTCAGCCCTGGCAGTTCCTAGGGCTGGGAAGGGACTGGGCAGTGCCCCAGGAGGGGCTGAGTGTGGGAAACCCCAGCCTGAGCTGGATCCAGGGGGAATGGACAGGGATGGACACACCTTGGAGATGAAGATCCCCAGCTGGGAGGCTTTTCCTCCCCGGATGTTGAAGCCCAACTGTGGGAAAAACCAGCAATGAAAGGCAGACACCAGGGCCCTTCCCTTGGCCCAGGATCCTTCCCATTCCCAAGGCCCTTCCCTTGGCCCAGGACCCTTCCCATTCCCAAGGCCCTTCCCTTGGCCCAGCACCCTTCCCATTCCCAAGGCCCTTCCCTTGATCCAGGACCCTTCCCATTCCCACCACCCTTCTCCTTCCCAGGACCCTTCCCCTTCCAAGGACCCTTCCCATTCCCAGGTCCCTTCCCATGCCCAGCTCCCTTCCCATTCCCAGGTCCCGCCCCTCTCTCCCAGATAGATCCCGGTCTCTGGTCCCGTTCCCAGCAGCCCCAGCCCCTCTCTCCCACCTCCCGTTCCCGAACCCCCGCGGGGCCGCCGCTCCCGCCCTTCCGCAGCTCCACCTCCCCAATATCCCGGCGGGAGCGATCCCTGCCCGTGCCCCCCGTCCCTGCCCCTTCCCGGCCCCGGGAATCCCGCGGGCCCCGCCCTGCACGGGCCGGGTCGGACCATCGCGACTTCTGCGGGAAAGGCGCCGGGACCGGATCCCCGGCCCCCCGGGCTCTCACCTGCGCCCCGGGCGGCTTCTGCAGGGCGATGGTGCGGGGCAGGAACCGCGTGAGCTCGTTGTTGTAGTCGGGGTGAAACACCCGCTGCGGGGACGCGCCAGCTCAGCCGGGGCCGGGCCGGGCCCCCGCCCGGGCGACCCCGCGGCCGCCCCCGGGCCGGCGCGGCCCCCCGAGCCCCCTCACCTCGTGCGGCGGGACCCAGGCGGGCGGGCTCTCGTAGGGCGGCAGGAAAACCACCGGGAAGTCGTCGTAGGGAGCGCGGGGCTCCATGGCCGCCGGCTCGGGCGGCGCGCACCGCGCGCCCATTGGCTGCGCCGGGCCGCGCCCGCCCCGGGGGACGCACCGGCACGCCATTGGTCCGGCGCTCTGCCGGCCCCGCCGCTTCCTTCCGCTGTGACCGGCGATTGGCTGTGCCCCGCCCCTCGGTGAGGCACTGCCCTGTGATTGGTTTGAAGTCCGCCCGTCGGTGACGCACCGCTCTCTGATTGGCCGGTTTGAGCCGCGGCCATGGCGGCGCCGCCATAGAAGGCGCAGCGGCGGCTCCGGGGCCGCGAAGGAAGTGGAGGTTCTGGTGAGGACGGAGGAGGCTCGGCGGCACCTCACAGACCTGCTGGGGACGGGGAGATCTTGGCCCAGGAGCTGCAGCGGCTCAAAAGAATAAAGAGTCCTGGGAAAACCCGCCTCCAAAGCTCCGGGTGGGGGAAAGGCTGAGCTGGGCCCAGGGCCAGCACAGCAACTGCTGGCAGTGTTTGGAGACCAGTTCTTTCTCACTGCAGAGAGCCCAAAGGGTGGGAGCGCTGTTGTTCCCAATAATGTCAAATTCAAAGCCAGGTTGTTTAGTAATTCCTTTATTAATAATATTCCTTTATTAACAAACCAGAGCTAAAATTCCTAAATTATTCACACACGACCAGTTTCTAACTTCAGTGAATAAGGTCAGAGCAGAAACCCCGCTGGTTTAAGGCTACAGCCAGTGTCTCCTGATGGCAAAAAGGCACAAAAAAAGAGTTAACAAAGATTTCGGCTGGTATAGCTTGTCCTGTTTGCTCTACCAGTTCTGCTGGAAGAACATTTTAGGAGCACTGCTTAATATCATGTTCTGTTCTGCTCACTGGACCAAAGGCCTTAGGACAGAAAGGAGCAGCACACACACAATGATGAATTAGGTAAACTAGACATTTGAATAAGATCTAGAAGGCCCAGAGCCAGGATTTTGCAAGCTGGAAGAATTCAGGTCACCTGATTGAAGAGGTCAGATTGAGGAAGGTGTCCGTGGCGACCACCAGAGGGATGAAGGCTCCAGGAGAAGACCCCACAGTAGAAGACTGGGCGTGTCTGGAAAGACTCTGCCCAGAGACTCTCCTGCTAATTAATATGTGTGTTAGGTGATCTAACCAAGTATCCAGAGTGCATAGTGTATATATAGGATATATAGAGTGTGTATATAAAGAATATGCAGTAGGTAATTATGCATGCACACTTTATATACATGTGTGTGTAATATTATTATTTATGTTTTTATGTACTTTTAAATTTTATTTTTTATTATTTATATAGACTATATAGATTTTATATATTTTCTTATATATGCTTATATTTACTCATATGCTTTGAGTTATTTATTGTATTTTTTATGTCAAAATATTTACATGTACTTTATTTACCAACAGTATTTGTTATTATTTATTAACTTATCAAATACATTACCTAATATAAATATTAAAAATAAATATAAAACTATATAAATATATATTCATAATATGTTTTTATACATATTACATAAATAAATATTTCAATATAAATATTAAAATTTGATGTATATAGAGAATATACAGTAGTTAATTATGCAGGCATATAGACACTTTATATATGTGTGTGTTATTATATAAATATGTTTTTATGTACTTTTAAATTTTATTTTCTATATAGACTATATAGATTTTATATATTTTCTTATATATGCTTATATACATTTACATTTATTCATATTTGCTTTGATTTATTAATTGTATTTTTTATTTCAAAATATTTACATGTACTTTATTTACCAACAATATTTGTTATTATTTATTAACTTATCAAATACATTACCTAATATAAATATTAAAAATAAATATAAAACTATATAAATATATTCATAATATGTTTTTATACATATTACATAAATAAATATTTATAATATTTAAATATTAAAATTTGATGTATATAGAGAATATACAGTAGTTAATTATGCAGGCATATAGACACTTTATATATGTGTGTGTTATTATATAATTATTTATGTTTTTATATACTTTTAAATTTTATTTTTTATTTTTTATATACACTATATAGATTTTATATATTTTCTTACATATGCTTATATTTACTCATATATGCTTTGATTTATTCATTGTATTTTTATTTATTTCAAAATATTGACATGTGCTTTATTTTCCAACAATATTTGGAAAAAAAAAATATAAATGGAAATATAATGGAAAAAATAAATATAAATGATACAAATATATAAATATTTATAATATTTAAATATAAATATTAAAATTTAAAGTATATATATAGAGAATATACAGTAGTTAATTATGCAGGCATATAGACACTTATATATATGTTTTTATGTACTTTTAAATTTTATTTTTATAGATACTGTGTAGATTTTATGTATTTACTTATATATGTATGTTTATATACTCATGTGCTTTGATTTATTAATTGTATTTTTATTTATTTCAAAATATTTACATGTACTTTATTTATCAACAATATTTGTTATTATTTATTAACATATCAAATACATTGCCTAATATAAATATTGAAAATAAATATAAATATAAAAATATGTAAACATATATTTATAATATATATTTTTAATATATAAATAAATATTTATAATATTTATAAATATAAATATTAAAATTTAAAGTATGTATATAGAGAATATACAGTAGTTAATTATGCAGGCACATATACACTATATATGTGTGTGTTATTATATAATTACATATGCAAAAATATATATTTATGCTTATATTTACTCATATGTGCTTTGATTTATTAATTGTATTTTTATTTATTTCAAAATAGTTAATTATGCAGGCATATAATTAAATATTTATAATATTTAAATATAAATACTAAAATTTGAAGTATGTATATAGAGAATATACAGTAGTTAATTATGCATGCATATACACACTTTATATATGTGTGTGTTATTATATAATTATTTATGGTTTTATGTACTTTTAAATTTTATATAGACTATATAAATTTTATATATTTACTTATATGTGATAAAATATGTATGTATGTTTATATTTATTAATATGTGCCTTGTTTTATTCATTGTATTTTTATTTCAAAATATATACTTTTGCTTTATTTATCAAAAATATTTGTTATTATTTATTAACATATCAAATACATTGCCTAATAGAAAAATTAAAAATAAATATAATATATAAATATATTGGTATATTTATAATATATAAATAAATATTTATAATATTTAAATACAAATATTAAAATTTAAAGTATGTACATAGAGAATATGCAGTAGTTAATTATGCATGCATATGGATACTATATATATGTGTGTTATTATATAATTATTTATGTTTTTATGTACTTTTAAATTTTATTTTTATAGACTGTGTAGATTTTATATATTTACTTATATATGCAAAAATATATATGTATGTTTATTACTAATATGTGCTTTGATTTATTCACTGTATTTTTATTTATTTTAAAATATTTACATGTACTTTACCAACAATATTTGTTATTTTTTATTAACTTATCAAATACATTGCCTAATATAAATATTGAAAATAAATATAAAATATAAAAATATGTAAATATATATTTATGATATATATTTTTAATATATAAATAATTATTTATATTTAAAAATACAAATAGTAAAATTTAAAGTATGTATATAGAGAATATACAGTAGTTAATTATGCAGGCATATAGACACTTTATATATATGTGTGTTATATAATTATTTATGTTTTTATGTACTTTTAAATTTTATTTTTATAGACACTGTGTAGATTCACTTATATATGCAAAAACATGTATGTATGTTTATATTTACTCATATGTGCTTTGATTTATTCATTGTATTTTTATTTCAAAATATTTACATGTGCTTTATTTATCAAAAATATTTGTTATTATTTCTTAACATATCAAATACATTGCCTAATATAAATATTGAAAATAAATATAAAACTATATAAATATATATTCATAATATGTATTTATACATATTACATAAATAAATATTTCTACTATTTAAATATAATTATTAAAATTTGATGTGTATAGAGAATATGCAGTAGTTAATTATGCATGCATATAGACACTTTATATATGTGTGTGTTATGATATAATTATTTATGTTTTTATATACTTTTAAATTTTATTTTTTATTTTTTATATAGACTATATAGATTTGATTTATTAATTTTATTTTTTATCTCAAAATATTTACATGTACTTTATTTAACAACAATATTTGTTATTATTTATTAACATATCAAATACATTGCCTAATATAAATATTAAAAATAAATATAAAATATAAAAATATGTAAATATATAAATAAATATTTATAATATCATTTATTAACATATCAAATAAATATAATATATAAATATATTGGTATATTTATAATATGTAAATAAATATTTATAATATTTAAATCTAAATATTAAAATTTAAAGTATGTATATAATGTTTAGTAGTTAATTATGCATGCATATAGACACTTTATATATGTGTGTGTTATGATATAACTATTTATTTATTTATGTACTTTTAAATTTTATTTTTATAGAGACTTTAGATTTTATATATTTACTTATATATGCTCACATATGTGCTTTGATTTATTCATTGTATTTTTATTTATTTCAAAATATTTACATGTGCTTTATTTATCAACAATATTTGTCATTATTTATTAACATATCTAATACATTGCCTAATATAAATATTAAAAATAAATATAAATTATACAAATATATAAATATATATTTTTAATATATAAATATTTATAATATTTAAATATAAATATTAAAATTTAAAGTATCTCTGTAGAGAATATGCAGTAGTTAATTATGCATGCATATAGATACTATATATATGTATGTTATTATATAATTATTTGTTTTTATGTACTTTTTAATTTTATTTTTATAGAGACTATATAGATTTTATATATTTACTTATATATACTAAAATATGTATGTATGTTTATATTTACTAATATGTGCTTTTATTCATTGTATATTTTTTATTTTAAAATATTTACATGTGCTTTATCAACATTATTTATTGTATTATTTATTAGTATATCAAATACGTTTCCTAATATAAAATATTAAAATAGTTCAAATAATATGCACTATTAAATACCAATGCCACATACCATGTAATTATATATAATATCTCCCTTATATATGAGCACCCTTTTAATATAAATGTCTACAGACACTTGTATTATGCACACACATCACAGCTTATTCTTTTCTGTAGACACTTTTATTTGTACAGTCTCAGGCCCTTTTTATTCCAGTGTATAATATATACAGCATGTCCCACTTGCCAACATATATAACCTATATATAGCATATATTATATGTATTCTTATGGTATATATAATATATATGCATATTATTTGGTATTACATTACCATCGATGTATTAATTTTTAATTACATACAGCTGCACTCTCACAGACTATTCTTATTTATACACTATTCATATATATATATGAATTTATATAAAATTACTTGATACCCTCTCACACATCCACAATTTTTAAAAAGTGCTTAATATACACATATTTAGACACACACAGTTTGTGTCTCTTTGCTCTATTTTGTATATACACATATATTTGCACTCTGTAAATGGCCTTTCTGTCTATAAATATTCCATACATAACAGAACACAGCATGTTTTCTATGTGCCATGCTATGTGTCACAGTCTGTTACTCATACTTCTGTTTGATATAACACAGTTGTGTTACTGCCTGCTCTAGTATATTAAATATGCACAAGTAATATGTCATTAATATAATAATGTCAGGGGCTGCAGCTGCTTCCTGAGGGCCAGCACTGAGCTCTGCTCCGTGTGACAGTGACAGCACCCAGGGAATGGCTGGAGCTGTGCCAGGGCAGGCTCAGGTTGGATCTCAGGGAAAGGTTCTTCCCCCAGAGGGTGGTTGGCACTGCCCAGGCTCCCCAGGGCAGTGGGCACAGCCCCAAGGCTGCCAGGAGTGTTGGGACAATGCCCTCAGGGACAGGGTGGGATTGTTGGGGTGTCTGTGCAGGGCCAGGAGTTGGACTGATGGTCCTTGTGGGTCCCTTCCAGCCCAGGATATTCCATGATTCTAATACATAATGTACCACACCTGTGTCTGGAACCTTCTCCCAGCTCCCCGCCCACTCCTGGGGGTTGTTCCCTAATCCTGCAAAAAACACAGGACAAGTTCCCTTCAACCACAGGCATTTGTTCCACAGCACAAGGATTTGTTGCCTTTGTGCTGTGCCTTTGCTCTTCAGGTTTAAGCCCTTGCCTGAAGGCTGGGATGGAAAGGGATGTGAGATGGGACTGGCACCCTTTCATTAGGGCATAAGCCCTCAGAACTTAAAATCTTGTTAAAATAGACATCTTGCAGCTCTCAGGGACTTTATGTGCTTGGAAAGCAGAGAAAGGACTGAACTTGGGATATTGGGAAGAAATCCTTCCCAGGGGCAGTACAGCAACTGCTGCAAGTGTTTGCAGACCAGTTTCAAGTCCAGAGAGCCCAGACTGGGGAGTGGTTGGTGCAAACAATAATCATCAAATTCAGAGCCAGTTTTTAAACTGATTTCTTTATTGAAACTAAAACTCAGAGTTAAAATTCCTAAATTACTCACAGAGGACAAGTTTCCAACTTGACTAACTAAGGACAGACCAGTGCTCAAAGGGGCCAGAAACCCTGAGCAGGTGCTGGTTTAAGACTACAGCGAGTGTGTCCTCACTCCATGGATCTCCCAGGGCAGCTGGAACAGTTCCTCAGGCTCCCTGGGAAGAGACAGGACCAGATCTCCAGTGCAAAGGCTGAGTTGTGTCAAGATTCTGGATTAAAGTGTACCTAGTGTTCACAGCTCAGGAGGAGGGAGGGAGCCAAGAATAACAACCTGGTAAATCACCTCCACTCCCTACAGGAATTCCAGAGGAAAGTTTGTCCCCCTCCCTCCAGGCCCCACACACAAATATTTACAGAGACACAACTACAACCCCCAGTGTCTGACTCCCTGGCTGAGGGCAGGAGCCATCAGGCACAAGGCACCCGGCTCCTGCTGCAGCAGGAGAGCCCAGTTCCTTCAAGAGTCACCAGGAATGTGGCCTAAAGGGTCAGGAAAGCTCTGGGGCAGGTCACTGAAACTCCTCCTTGATGGGGGTGCAGCCTGAGAAGAAGCTGATGTTGCTGCTCAGCATCCTCTTCTTCCTCTTGACAAAGGGGATCTGGTTCTCCTGGGCCTCCTCGTCCCTGAGGAGCAAGGAGGAAGGAGAGCTGGGCATCTTCTGGAGCCCTTCCTGGGCTGTGATGTCCTGCAGGACCTGTTGGGAGAGCAAGGCAGAAACCTTGGATTGGTTCCTGCTGGAGCAGCCAGCAAGCTCAGCCCAGAGCACAGAGGCAGCACAGACAGGGGCTGCCAGGCCAACCTCAAGAGTTGCTTCATTTTTTCACTTAAGTCAAGAAAAAGATAAATTTTTTAACAAAAGACCAAGACCGAGCAGGAAGAGACAACAGTTGGAATAGTGAGAACCCACAGGATAAGGGAATTTATTTAGCTGAGGCAAAATGAGATGAGCCAAGTCAGAGAACACAGTAAGCTTAAAACCAGTAAGTCTGAACATGGACAGAGATGATTTTATCCTACGAGCTCCTCAGTTCCCATCTCTCCTGGCTGCAAGGTGCAGCAGGAAAGCAGAGCAAGCCCGTGTGGCAACATTTTAGTGTGAAAACAAGAATTCAGCACCCTCAGAACTCCAACACAAGCTGCCTTGTCAGCCGGAGGCTGCACAGGGGGTTCCAGCTGCAGCTTTTCCCCTTGGATAATTTCCCTCTACATCCCTCACTGGCCCCATTCAAAACCTCAGCTCTCCCCCAGAGCCCTGGAATACCTTTGTGGTTGGAGTGACACACAGGGGCTGGAAGAAACTCTCTCCTGCTTTCACCATCGTGGGGTCTTCCAGCTTCAAGGAGCCCTCCGAGTCCCTCTGGGGGTCCTCGCACGTTGTGGCCTCCTGAGGGGCAGCACAGAGTGAGCACTGGGATCACATCCAGCCCTTCCTCCCCCCAGCCAGGGCTCCCCAAGCCCCCTGCCCTCCAGGTGTGAGCATTCCATAGTCCAGGATGCTGCCTGCTGGTCAGGTATCATAAAATAGTCAATTAAAGTACTCTGGGATGTCTCTGCTTCAGATCTCACATCCAAGAGCAGAATTCCCACTAGAAATATCTGCCTTAGTGAACATCAGTTGCTCATGAACATTCCTGGTGTGACAACCCCCTCCCTAAATTACCCCTTCCATTCTTAAAGAAAAATATTTAATGATTGATATAGTTATAGATAAATAAATAAATATATAATAATAAAATATACAAATATAATAATAAATAATAATAATATGGGTTAAGCTTTTGTGTTGTCCGAAGCCAAAGACACAACTCGAATTTACTGAGTGCAAGAGAAAGACTGAAGTATTTGTCTTTAGGTTTATGGCTGACAGTTGGGAGTAGGTAAATCTGTGCTGTGACACCCCCAAATATCTGTTAAATAACACCATATGTAATTATAGATAATATCTAAATTATACATAAGACATATTATATGTCTACATACACTTGTATTACACCCACACATTCATGGCTTACTCTTTTCTAGAGACACATCTATTTGTACAGTCTCAGCCACTCTTTTTATTCCAGTAACAGGTACAGCCCATACCATTTAAAAACATACATAACCTAACGTGTAATATGTATTATTTTTTAATTAGGAGCATTACATGCTCACAGACACTATTCTTACTTATATAGTATTCATATAGGTATAAATATTAATAAAACATTTTGATACACTGCCACTATTTAAAAGAAATACTTTACTTAAGTGAAGTATAAAGGGTGCCAGTGCTCTGCCCTGCCCAGCAGTGCCCGGGTGGTCCCTCACCCAGCCCAGCCCAGGACTCACCAGGGCGTGGTCCCGGTTCCTGCAGGTGGCCTGGTCACAGCTGCAGTCGCTGGAACATCCCACCTTCTGCTTCCTGCAGCCACACTGCCTGTTCCCACAGCGGCCCCGGCACGAGCACTGCGGGAGAGAGGGATCCCTGCTCTGCCCGGGGCACCGGCACCACTCCAGGGGTGGCAGCTCCGGGACAGGGATGTCCCCAGCTGCCACACACCTCGTTTCAGTGCCAGTCCTGCATCCCAGATAAGGAATAAAATCCCTCCACTCCACACCCATCTCTTGCTGCAGGACCCCCAGGATGAGCACCTTCAGTTCCTCAGGCCCTGACTTCAGGTTATCCCAAAGGATCAGGGGAGACACTACAATCTCTGTACACTCACACAGATCCTTGGATACAGGCCAGCGATTCCCTAGTAGGTCCTGGATCAAAGGTCACTGGATCTTACCCCCGTGAGGCTTTTCTTTGCCCCTCTGGCTGCTTTGGCAGGAACCCAGTCGGCATCTTGCAGGTCCCCAGAGTCAGAGAGCAGCTCCTCCAGGTCCATCTCCGGGCTGGGCGCGCGCGGCTTGGCCGTCGTCTGCCGGCGGGCCCTGGGCTGCAGCCAGGGAGCAGGAGGGTCAGGGACCAGCAGGACTGACACAGGGCTTGGATTTCACTCATATTTATCCAGTACTGATTTAATATTTCATTGAGGTACTCAGAGCCCCACACTCCCGTTCCTCAGCCAGCCAAGAAGGTGAGGGAGGAGAAAAACCATCAAATTGTCAGGATTAAAAATTCAGTCCATTTAAACTCCTATAAGTGACAAATCCTTGGAAGTCAGAGTTATATTTGTCATATCACATGACAAAAAACATTTGTGTCAGTCTTGCCCACATAGCTTTAAATCATTTCTTCCTCCCAGCACTAAGATTTGGCTCTTTGCAAGGCAATGGTTACACTTGCTATGACACATTCCTTGGTCCATAGTTTAGAGACTGGAAATGCTACAGATAAAACATCTGGATTGTGAAGGAGGATGTAGAGTCAGACAGAATGAGAAGGAGAAAACATGTTAGGGGGTTTGGTTGCCTTTTTTTAAAATCAAAAAACTAGTGCAAGGTAGTTCTGAGTGTTCTGAAAAGGACTGAAGGGGCCAACTTCAATAAGCAGAATGAGCTGCCTGCTAAAAAGCAACTTAGGAGAAAGAATCCAAATTACTAATAGCCAAGATTAACTTTGGAGAAGAGCTCAGGTACAACACAAGCATGAAAACTGTGCAGGATCTTACTTTGGCTGGGATATAATCAAAAGAAGAGTCTGGAGACTCTGGTGGCCTTTGCTGGATGTGCCGGAGTTTCTGGCCACTGACAACTTGGAGGAGCAGCAGTTTCTGTTAAAAGGGAAAAGAGTTAGCTTTGCAAAATACAGAAATCAACAGCCATTAATCTCTCAAGGCTCTACCTGTTTCAGAGAGTCATTTTCCTGGAGGAGTTCCTGGTTTTCCTCCTTCATTTTCTCCATCTCTTCCTCCTGTTTGCAAGACAAAAGGAAATTTATTTAATTAAAGGTAAAGAGAAAAACTACAGGGTTGTTCAGACCTGCACAGCAACTATCCCCTGCCAAGGGAACACTCACAATCCTCCTGCACCTCCCTCATTCCAAAGTTCCTGTTCCAAGTACCTGGTATCCCAAAGGATCCCACCCTCCCTCCAAGCCACAACCAGACACTGTACCTGGAACCTGAGTCGCTCCTGCAGCTGCTTCTCCTGCTCATTTAGGGAATCTTCCCACTTCTTCTCTTCTGCCTCTTTTTGCTGGAGTTGGCTGAGCAGGTACAGAACCTAAAAGCAAGTTAGAATGAACAGGTAGGAATTCCTGAAGGAACACCTGTCCAAGTCCAGGCATCAAAAGCCTTGGCAATTTTAGGAAGATTCTGCCACTTCCAGCATTATTACACTCTGATCTACTTGAAAAGTGATCTTGTGCTCTTGTGCTTTCATCCTTAAAGCATGAAAACAGTTACTTGATAAAGCAACTTGCACAGGGCCCAGGATGAATAGGGAGATTTGGTTTTTGATTAATCATCTGCAAAAGTCTAAATTTGAGTTTATGTACAGCACCAGCTTGATTTCACCACATCCCCTTTGCCTTTCAGCAGACCTAGGAAATCAGTCCCAGAGTTCAAGACTTCCATGCCTTGTGTTTTACCTTTTCCTGGTGTTGCTGTTCCTGCACCACAAGCTGATTTTGGAACTCAGCCTCCAGCTCTGTGATGTGGTTTCTCTCTTCCATCAGCATCTTCTGCACGTCTGAGCAGGTGGCTTTGCCCTGCTCCAGGCTGCTCTGGAGCTTGCTCTCCTGGACTTTGGAGGAGACCAGCTGAAAGGCAAAGAGCAACGTTTGGGTCAGGGATTCCATGGTGGGAAAGGTGCTGCAGCCTGGAGGCGAAGCATTTCTGTGATTTCCAGCCACCCCAGGAACTGGACTGGCCACCAGCCACACGGAGACCAGAGGAAATGCAGAGTCAGACACCTGACCACCAGTTTGGAAGTGCAAAACAGGGAGCAGATTTTGTTAACAGTTCTAAATTCATCTCCCTTCCTGCAGCACTTGGAGTATTTTCCTTTTCACTCTTTGCCTTTCCAAGCACCAGGGAGTGACAGGGGATTCTGTCCTTCACTTGCTCTCTCCTTGATGCCACATCAACCCAATTCCTACTCCTCTATCCCATCTTTTCCCACCTCAACACCCATTCCCCTGGTTCCCCTGACCTCAGCCAGCACTGCCCTTGTTTCTCTGCTTGTTCAGGAAGT
This sequence comes from Pseudopipra pipra, assembly GCF_036250125.1. Lineage (NCBI taxonomy): Eukaryota > Metazoa > Chordata > Aves > Passeriformes > Pipridae > Pseudopipra > Pseudopipra pipra. The sequence goes on from NC_087561.1 coordinate 1,532,362, forward strand.
ATTTTTAGGTACTTCTCTTTCACTTCCAAAATTTGTCTTTTTTATTTTCCCATTCCCATGCAAGCCTTTCAGAAGCACAGCTTTAGCTGGTTATCTCCAGACCCTCATATATTCCATTCCCCTCTTCCCTGTTTTTTGGATTTCACTGCCCAGTACAGAATATTTTAATCCAAAATTTTGAGGGAAATAAACCTCATCCAGTACAAAAGGGTGCTCCACTCCAATTCCTTTAGTCACTTCTGTTCATTCCTGGCTAAGCAGACTTAAAGTCTTTGCTTTCAGGGAAAAAACAGGAAAATCCAGCCTTTACCTCTCCCAGGAGGTACTTCAGAGCACATTTGGCCTCCAGGATTGTGGCAATGCTGTCCCAGCGCTGCTTGGCACGATCCCCATTGTCTGCATCCAGGAGTTTCTGCTGCAGATCTGCTATCTGGGCACTCCTGGGGAAGAATCCATGGATTTGGGGTTACAGCACAAGAGAAAACCAGGGCTAAAGTTACTGTTCCCAGAATATCAGGTGAAATAGCTGAAGTTACAATTTTGATGCCTTAATTGGGCAGCTGGAGTCTGCATTGCTACACTGGGGAGTTCTGCCTTCCCTTCACATTCCCAAAGGAAGGGAGAAGGTTTTCCTCATACAGAGGTGCTCACAAACAGCAAAGAAAACTCCAGTCTTAGTGACTAGGTAATGTCTACAATATGGAGAAACCTAAGCCAGGAAAACCCCACGCTCTCATCTCATTGTTCCCAGTTCAGTGTATAAATATTTTACATTTTTTTTCAATTTCACAGAAGAGTTGGGATGGAAATGAGGGAAAAACCAGAGGCAAGGCTGTGCAGATCAGCTTTGTGGTACTGCCTTACCTGAGCTCCATCTCAGTTTCCAGGCTTTCAATCTGCTTGGATATGGAGAGATCCACCTCTGGGGACTGCAGCTCTGCCAGGCAGTAGGTCCTTCTCTGAGGAATTGCAGCCAAGGGAGGAACAGGGGAGGAAATCACACCTTTAGACAGCCCAGCACAGAGGAGCAGCTCTCTCCAGAGCTGCAATTCCAGGGCCCCTTCCCCAAAGCACAAAGCCTTCGATAAGGGTGTGACCCACTCACAGCCCTCACTGAGCCTGGAAAAGCCCTCGGAGGTCGAGTCTGACCATTCACCCAACACTCCCAGGGCCACATCCACACCTTTTGGGGACACTCCCAGGGATGGTGGTTCCACCTCTGCCCTGCACAGCCCGTGCCAATGCCCGACTGCCCCTTCAGTGAAGAAATGTTCCCTAACTGCATTAATTAACAAGTCACTTCAGCACCTCTTCACCACATGAAGCCTTTCTCCCAGAAAGGCAGCCAAGGATGGAGCCCCTTCCCTCCCCCCTGAGGGAACAGGAGTGAGGATCAGAATAACCCCAGTGTTGCTGAACCCCCCAGGGCTGGGACGGGGAAAGGGGCCTTTCCCTCACCCGGAGCTTTGGAGGTGGGTTTTCCCCGGACTCTTTTTTCTCTTTGAGCTGCTGCAGCTCCTGGGCCAAGATCTTCCTGTCCTCCAGCAGGTCTGCGAGGTGCCGCCGAGCCTCCTCCGTGCTCACCAGAACCTCCACTTCGTTTGCCAGCCAGCTCTGGAACAGGAAACCCACCGGGAAAGGTTTTAGTGGAGCTTCAACTGCAGGACTGAGTGTTGCTCTGGGAAGGTGTTTTAGAGCCATGGAATAATCCCATTGCAGCCCCCCCTGAGCCTCCCAGTCCCAGTTTCTCCCCTGCTGGGATGACACACCCACTGTCACCCACCTTCACTCGGGCAGCCACTCCTTCCAGGCCCCGGCTCTGACTCTCCTTGCGTTTGTCTGCAGCCTCCTTCTGTCTCTGCAGGGCCTCCTTCAGCCGCTTGTTGGCAGCTGCTGCCTGGAAAACATTCCACAGGAGCTCAGCAGCAGCTTTGGCACTTCACCTGCAACAGCTGGAAACACGAGGGAGTGCCAAGGCAAGGCCCTGGGATGGTGAGAGCACAAAGGGAATAAACCAGAATCACTAAGTCAAGGCCTCCAGTCCTTAACTTATTTCCTCAGCTGAGATTCCTGATTCAAGGAGAACCTGCTTCTAGGCCTAAGAAGTAGAAGAAAACATCCCAAATGAGGGTTGCAAGATGCATTTCTTTGACACAACCACTTTGAAAGGATTTTGAACTGCAACCTAATATATCCACACCCAAATTCATTTCACGCTTCAGCCTGGCCATCTGTAATGGATTCCCAGAGCAGCCTGATGCCCAGAGTGGAATTCAGCCTTTAAGGAGCAGATTTAACTAGGATCCCTCAAAGGTTACAAGACAGAAGTGTGGTTTTCTCTGCAGAGAGAAAAGCTCTTATTTCCATCCTCTCAGCTGCCTTTAAGAGGTTTGTGCATGTCCCATTACATCCTCCAGCTCCACTGTGCAGCCCTCGGGGTTGCTCAGGGCTTTCCCTGAGACATTGGTTCCTCACCTCCTCTGTTTTGCGCCGAAGGACATTGGCCTGTTTCTGGAAATCCCTCTCCAGCTTGAGGAGCTCGTACTGTCTCTTACGATCCTGCAGGGAAACAACACGAAAACAGATGGAAAAGTCACCTGGGCTCCACATTTCCCATGACAAAGGTTCTGGAGCCTAAAGGCTGGATGAGACTGAAGCCCAGAAGTTCAACCCTGAAGATCCCAAAGCACTGAGGGGTAAGAACTGCTGTGGGACAGAACTCCAGATGTTTGCTGTCCATTACACTGGGTGCCACAAGCAGCTGGATTTCATGAACCTGCAGGTTCAATATTCCTTTGAAAGTTTAAATACCTCCCATTCTGGGGCCAAACCCTACAACTTTAAATACTTCAAATATTGAATATTTTTGCCTTCTGCCTCAGAGCTGAGTCACAACTGTGCCAACATCTTTAGGATCTCCAGCCACAAGTCCATTTACAACAACTGGTGAAAGGTGGCAGCCATATGAACCAACCTTCTCTTCAAAGCATTCCCAGCTGGTTTTCAGTTGCTTCCAGTTAAACAAGCCTTGCAGTAAACACTTGACTGATTTGTCCTACTCTTGGGAGGGTGGTACAGTCTGGGGGGGGGTTGTTTGCTCACCTTTTCCTTCAGCTGGATCACTTCCTTGTCCTTCTTTTGCTTCCACTGCCTGAATTTCTCGGTGTCTTCTTTCATCTGCCGCATCAGCTGGACCCTTTGGTGCTTCATTTCCTGAAAAACACAAGAGGCTGGAAGAACTGTCCAGGATTTACATCCTGGGGAGCTTCAACCTGCATTTCCCTTGTGTCTGTCAGGTGGGGGGAGAGGCAGGTGGGAAATCTTAGTGTGCTCCCTCTCAGGACACTCTCCAAGTGCTAAAACCCAGGGATTCATTATTTAAGGCATAAAGGGAAGGCATTTAAGGCACAAACATGCACAGCTTAGGGAAATCAAAGTGAAGCCAAGTGATTTGACTGAGGCTCTTAGAAGAGCCAAAAGATCCCTTGGACTTATTTTACACCTCCAAATCTCAGCAGTCACCTGCCTGTTGTGCTACCCCAGCAACTGTGGCCAAAGGAATCGTGCCCAAACTGCTGCTCTCAGTGTGACAGAGCAGACAGGGAGTGATTCCTGGGTGGGAGCTGCTCTGTCTGCACTGGCCAGCCAGGAGTGCAGTTAGGATGGGTTACCCTGATCTCCTGGTTCAGTTTGGACACCGTGTGTTCCGTGGATTCCTTCAGCTTCAGGAGCTTGGATTGCTCACTCAGCTTCTTCTTCAGCTCGTTGATTTGTCCCTCCAGCTCCTGGAGCCTTTTGCGCCGCCGCTCGCTCAGCCTGGGAAGGAACCAGCCCTTAAAAACAACCCCCACTCTCCAATTTCAGACACCTGAAGAAAAGTTAAACTGAGTTGTGTGTTATCACCTTTCCTGCTGCTGAAAGCCCACAGGAGGCTGCTCTGCAGCTCATACAACCATCCTGGTATGTCAGAGGGACATCAAGTAAGAGACTTTATAGATAGAAACACAAGACACTGGATCTTCAGACATAACACAGTCACACTCACTTGGCCTGGTTGATATCCTTCTTTGCCATGTGCAGAGCAAGGACCAATTCCTCCTTTTCTTTTTGCAAATTGCTGACCTCCAATTCCAGATCCCTGATGTTAGTCTAGGAGGGACAAGATTAGTCAGCCTCCCAAGAAAAGCCTTGAAAATACACTCTGAGACAAAGCTTTAGCACAGAGAAACCTTGAGAATCCACATTGCTATCAGCAGACTGCTCTTAGATAAGAGCAGTGTGACTGTCACAAGGGCTGGTTCAGACACTGAAGCTTTGGTGGGTCACAGAACCACTGTGCCAAAGTGATTTTGGAGTAATTCCAAAGATGGGAGAGCCCAGCACAGCAGGGGAAGCTGCCCAAGGGGGCAGTGACCCAGATGAGGAATAAACAGACCCAACTCAGAATGTGCTCAGGAGAGGGAGGATCCCCTCCCTCCCCTCCCCAGCATGGGGGGGTTGGCAATCATTGGAAAAAAGGAACTGAACAAGAAGGATGTCAAGTTTACCTGGTACTGGGACTGAATGGGCTCCAACTGATTATCATTCTGAGCCATCTTTTTGGCAAGTGCCTCTTTCAGAGTCAGGGCTTTGTTGAGCTCCAGCAGCTCCTTGGACAGCTGGGCCTGGCGAAGGGCGTGTTGGGTGGTGAAGTCGTTTGAAGCTCTCTTGGAATCCTGGCCCAGTTCTGCTTCCTAGAGGAGACACCAAGTGAGCAGGAGAGGCCAATCCAAAGCTCTGGAATGATCTCAGATCCTGCAGAGCACTTTGAGTTCATTGGTTACACTGGGTATTCAGAATGAGAGCAAGTTATTGATCTGGAACACACTGAGCAATTAAGAGTTTAAAAAAACAGCTCCTACAAGAGTGACACATTATTTATCAAGCATTTGGATTAGAAAATGAGCATGAGGGACAGATAAAAGTGATGAGGAGATAAAAACCTGCACTGCTAATGCCCCCTCACTTACACCTGTAGCCTCCTGTTCAGGGCTTGCCATCTCTGCAGCAGCTTCTGCTGTGGCAGCATTTTCGCTCTGTAGAGGACAAGGAAAAGAAGATTTCGGTGAAAAGGGAAAGAGGAAGTAAAATGAAGCTAAAACCAGTCTGTTGGTACACTATGACAAAATATAATGGGATTCTGGTCTGGACAGAAAGCTTTGGAAAGGGGAAACCATTGTCTTCCTCCTTTAATAAAACAACCAAACTCCTCCTGGACTAGTTGGACAAGCCATTCCTCATAGCCTTCCCTGAATTCCAGCCTTGGCAGCCAGCTGAGCCTGGGAATGGGGGGAGTGTCTAGTTCCTCAATAAGTGTTTAAGGACCTCATTAAGACAAAGATCTGGCAACCTTTATTTAACAATTTCAGATCCCTGCAATTTGTGTTCTCATTAAAACTGCCAAGTTCATAACACTCCATCCAACTTATGGATCATAAATCCATGCTGATCTCCCACTATCAGAATCTTTTATGGAGATTCTTCCTTTTCTCCCACAAGTGGCCTTTCTGCAGCATTGAAAGCACAACAGGACAGTTTTTAAGTTGATATTAAGCCACTTCATGCTTACAATTCCTGGGCTCCTTCAGCAAAGTCTCTGCAGAGTGGAATCCACTGCTGAGCAGATCAGCAGGAAAATCCCAGATTTCACCAGCAAACTTGTGTAAACACAGCTCCTCCCTCCCTGGATCCAGCCTTACCTGGAACTCAGCCAACACCTGCTGCAGGTTACGAATCACCTCCACATTTTCCTTCAGCTCCTCATCCTCCACTGTCTCCACCAACTTCTGCAGGTCCAACTTGCACCTGCAGTGCACACATGGGAGCAAACCCAGGGCACGTTCATTCCAGTGAGGAACAACTTTCCCCACTCAACAGACAAATTAATTCTGGATGAACAAACACCAGTTGTTTGTATCCAGTTTATCCCAGGTAATTGCCCAGCACAGGAGGGTGTGCACACACTTACACAGCATGTTGCTGGAGCTGCTCTAGCTTGGCATTCATCTTCTCATTTTCTTGTTCTGTCTAAGGGAAGGCAGAATTACACTGAATTGCAGAAGTAAGATAAGAAGCCAGAAATCAACTAATTAATTTGTACCAAAAGAGATCTTGGTAATGTGTGGCAAATCAATGCATTGAAAGGTCCTGCATGATCACAGCCACTAGTTTGTTTAGATTTAACAGCAGTTTTTTCCAGGAATATACAAGACAATAGAAGCAAAACAAGGTGGAAAAGAGAGAGCACAAGTGTGCAAGTGCTGAGATTTAAAATATTACAGCAACAGAAGAGCTGAAAGATTCATGGCTCCCTTTCCCCACTGAAGTCACAGATCTATAGGCAGCCAGATTCTGGCAGACTTTTGGTTCTGACTGACTTGAAATCAATGTGAAATGAACATCAAAGAGAGATTCCCAACATGCCATTAGTGCAGGACCTGCTATTGATTCAACTTCAACTTAATGCTCTCCTTGGTAACTGGATCTCACCAGGATCATCCTCTCCAGCATCTGTGCTGTCTGTCCAGCAGCCTCACTCAGCCCCTGGCTCAGCTTCTGGTTCTCCTCCATCAGGCACTGGTTCTTCTCCATCAGGGACTGAAGGTTCTCAGAGGGTGCCAGGTTGCTGAAAGAGCAAGGACACTTTGGTTGTGAACATGGTTTGTAACAGCATGGAAATCACCTCCAAGTTTCCTAAATAATTTATAATGAATATCCCACAATGGTCTGGGTTGGAAGGACCTTAAAGATCTTTTATTTCCAAGCTCCCTTCCATGGGCAGGGACACCTTCCACTAGCCCAGGCTGCTCCAAGCCCCATCCAGCCTGGCCCTGGACACCTCTATAATACAGGTTGAACCTCCAAATACAGGTTAAACTGCATGTACTGGGTTTTGAAGCACCCTCAGAAGACAACAACTACACAATCCATCTCCTTCCTGCATTTGGTGCTTTTAAGAACAATGGGGATGGAGGTGCCCTACATTTAGGGGTAGAGGGTTGAATAAAAGTCATGAATGGGTCTGAGAAATGTTTACTTAGGACATGTTGCCTGGTTCCTCTCATATTTCCTGCAAGGGATGTTTGCAATCTTAAGAGGTTTGCTACAAAGTGAAATGACCTGTGGAATTCCAGTAACCACGACAAAAAGAACAAAAAGAGAGGAAAAAAAGCAACCAGTTTGCTCTCCCCTCATTCCACAGCACCTCCTGGAGCAGCAGATATCAAGAGGCTTTTCTGTGCCAGACACCAAATACACTGAGCACTGAACAACAAATCTTACTTGATAGACACAGGGAGGGTCCCCCCATGGGCCTGCAGCAGCAACACCTGCAGCTCTTGGACCTGGAAAGACAAATAATTCCTGCTTGTAAATCTCTCTCATAAACTAACCTGATGGTTGAAGGAGCATCATTCAGATCCCTGGTCTTTCTGAGTCACCTGCTCCATAATTCTGTTTTACCACTGCCTGAGGAAAGCAGCCATGGTGCTCCAGAATTTCAAGTAATTCACTCCTAAAACAAAAGCTGCCTTCTTTTCCCTCTGGAGTGACCAGAGGAACACTCTCACTTCCCACTCCATGCTGGGCACAGGCAGGAGATGTCAGGAAGGCACCAAACCATCACTGTATTTCTAATTTTGCCTTTAGCCTGGCCAGGCAACGATTTGTCGAGTGAAAGGGAATGCAAATGCAAATCAGACCACCACCCCCCTTTTTGTCTGGCATTGAATGGCTGCTGTAACATTACAGAAATGCTCTTATATTCTCTTTCCAGCACCCAGAGAAATGCACATTAAATATGTTCTGCACACTTGGTGTGGTTGGGCACCCTGTGCCTTTCCTTGCTGGTTCCTGAGCTCAGAACTAAGAGGACAAACCCTCCTCCAGGAGGAAGCCCCACAGCACCTGCTGCTTGAGCTGGTGCAGCTCAGCTGCCTGGGGATCCACGTTGACAATGGGTTTATTCTTGATCTTCCTGGCCCTGTCAGCGTAACGCAGAGTGTTCAGGGTCTCCTCCAGGTTGGAGTCTGCTGGGCTCACACAAGCAATCATCAGGGTGTGGCTGTTCCCTCCCAGGGAGTCTGGAGAGGAAAACAGAGGATAAGCAAAGCTTTCAGAGAGTGAGACACACCATCATCAGGACACTAAAACCCCCCCGAGTGCATCCCCAAAATACAATATCCAGCTGTAGGTTTGGGTCACTGTCATTACTTTCTCCTCTGCTCAGTCAGTTCTGTATTAGAGAGGTTTATGGAAGACCAAAGTCATGTCTCAGCTCTTTCAGGTTTTTCCCCTCCCTTCTCCCACTAATAACACTCAAGACCTCCATGAATATCCAGACATCAGAATTCTCTTCAATTTAAGGAATTATTGGCTAAGAACTGCATGGCATTTCCTCCTTCAGTTTTACACTAACACACATTGGCTACTTCAAGCTACTGATCAGAGAAAAGGGCCTCACATGCAGCAAAATCCAGTTTTTAATTAAGGACTCTCAGCTATGGAAAATACTGAAGAGTTTTTGTACCAAATTATTTTACTACCATAAACATCCCAGTAAGTTAATTACCAAAGCTGTGCCCATGTGAAAGGTTAATTCAGATAAATGTATTAAAATATCATTACAACTGTTGAAAAGTAAGTACCACAAAGACCAGATATTCAGACTAAGAAGCAAATCAAACATGAGGCTCCCAGGGAAAGCACAGACAGCTTGAGCTTCATTCTGGCTGTGATATCATCCAGTAAGTTGCTATAATTAAGGTACAATAATAGATCTCTGCTCCCAGACTTGACTTCTCATCTTCCCCACCAAAAATATGCTCTGAATATGTCTCCTCTCCTCCTGTCAGAAACTGCAGGAAAGCAGGACTCATTTAGGAGCTCATCACTGCATTTGCAACCTAAAAATAAAGAGTTCAGGAGAGGTCTGGCTTCAGGGAGAAGAGGACTTAAGTAAATGAATCCCTCTGCCAGCAGCAGCTCCTGCTCTGAGCTGTGGTTTGGTGGCTCTTGGGTTTTCTCCTGCTTTGTTTAAGGTGCATCATGTTATTTAAAACACAGATTTAGGCTTTGTCATCACCTATCTCTTACCTTGCAGCAGCCTTGTCAACTTGGAGTCTCTGTAGGGGACAAACCCACCCTTTTTGTTCTCATCCCCAAGAGCACTGATGACGTTCCCCAGGGCGAGGAGGCCTTTGTTGATGTTGATCCCTGCAAACAGATCCCAGTGAGCAGAGCTAAAAACTGCTCATTTCCTGCCCTTAATAAAATGTAAGAAGGTTCAAAAAGGGCATTGCAAGGGTTAAAGAACTGCTTTGCTCTTTTATTATCCTCAAAGTTATTAGAAACCCAGGCTCTGCTGACCCTTTGCCTACAGACCTTCTTTTAGTCTGTCTCCCTCAGCCTTGGTCTTCTTCTGCCTCTCAGAGCCAGCAAGATCCACCAGGTGTAGTTTGGAGTGAAAACTGCAGTTCCTGTGGCAGAAATACATTATTTTACTCTCTCAGTAAAGTGCAGTCAGGAAAGGAGCAGCCCAGGAGCTGAAATACCAGAGACAGACACAAAACAACTGCCTCGAGTAGCTCAGAGCAGGACCAGGAGTAGGATTATGGAATTTTTGGCAGGTAACTCCCAAGAGCTGCTGGGAGTGGCTGCACAATCCCACTCACTTGTCATTTTTCTTCTTCTGGTCGATGCAGATGGTGAAGATGGCGTGGGACCGTGAGGACTGGGAGTTCATGGCTGTGGATCCCACTGTCCTGGCATTGTTCCCTTGCTCCAGGCAGGACACAGTGTCTTGGGCACAGGTGACATTTCTTTCAGTTAACCCTACAATCTGTAGCCAGGAAAAAAGCATTATGGATCTTCTCCTTCCTCTTCATCCCAGCTTAGTCCAGAGAAATCCTCCTCCACCTCAGGCTGTACCAGACCAGGTGAGCTCCCTTCCCAAGAATGTCCCACCTCTAAAGGCCTGGGGTGGTTTTTCCCAGGAAAAACCTGTCCTGAATTTCACATCAGTGACATGAAGTCACATCATCTCTCCTACTCCTACACCCTGCCCCCAAGCTCCTGTACCTGCTTGAGAGCCTGGGATCCATGGAGAAATCCAGAGCTGCCCCCAGGTATCCCAGGGCAAGCTGGGAGCTGAAAGTTGTGCCAGTCCCAGGCAGATGAAGGAAAAAACTGGCTGCTGGAGTGGGGATTTGTGTGGATAAAGTGGTGGGGAGACAGCTCTCAGGGACACAGGTCCCAGAGGGGATGAGCAGTAGGGGCTGGATGTGCTCCTTGGAAAGTTGTGCTTTCCCTGAGGGCTCGTTTCCCTGTATCCCAGTGCTGCTCCCAACACATGGATGAGCCACATCCCAGTGCTTTAGAGATGACAGAGAACTACACATAAAGTCAATGGATGGATCCAAGTTTCCAGCTTCAAGCTGGACACCCAACATCCCCACTGCAAACTGCAGCTGTCAGGGAAGGACAAAGGACGATGGGGTTTAACTAAAACCATCTGAGCAAAGGCAAAGGACACAAGTTTAACCACAAAACAGGGACCCAGAGGAAGCAGCAGCACAAGGATTCTCTGCACTGTGCTATAAACACACAGCTGGACAAAACTGCTGAGAAAATGTCTGGGGCACTGGAAGTTCCCCCTCAGGATCCCCTTTTTGCACGTTACATCTGCCACGTGAGGAGCACAAGGGCAGCAGGGATTGGAGTGGAGGGACCCCAAGGACAACCACCTCAGACATTCACCTCAAACACCCTTCAGAGTCAGAGCAGCATGTGCAAGTGGCTTTGTCATGAACATCAGACCCTCTTGGTGTTGTCCTGAGTGAAGTTCAGGCTCAGGAGCCCAGTTTTGAGAGCAGGGATTCCCTGGGCAATGTTCAGGGAGTCAGGCAGTTGTTTCACCCACACACTCCTCCCCAGCCCTGCCAGCCCCTCATCCCCCAGGGCAGCAGACCTTGATGCCCTCCTTGGGATCCTCCCTGATGCTGATCTGGGAGGAGCGTTCCCTCGAGGGGCACAGCAGGTCCAGGATGTCCTCGTTGTAGATCTGGAACAGCACAAGAGCAGCTCAGTTACCAGCCTTGCAGGAGAACAACCCACCAGAGAAAGGGGTAGTGATGCTGAAATCAGGGCTAATCTGGCATCACATTCTACTCATGTCACCTTTAGAGAAAAATATGTTTGGTAAGACCCAGTTTCTGGAGCCTTAGGTGTGGATTTAATCAGTATTTATTACTTGTAGGAGGAGGCCCCAAAGCTCACTTAATTCAAAACTTGATAATAGTTTGAGAACCAAAACTTTTACCTCGAGATAAGAAACTTTGAGGACGAATTCCCAATCCTGCCTTTGCTGCTTCTCCTCAAAGAGCAGCCTGATGACCCTTGGGATGACCCCCACGCTGGGCTCGTGCTCCTGGTTGGCCGTGTAGGTGCCTCCCATGGAGTAGGTTTTCCCAGATCCGGTCTGTCCATAGGCCAAGACAGTGGCATTGTATCCTGGGGGAACAAAGGGCTCAGGATCAGTCACGTGGGGACCACAGGAGACTTTGAACAAAGCTGGGAAAACCATCCTTCCAGAAAAGTGTCAGTTCACACTGAATCCAAGCACAGTCAGTCAATGAAAATGTCAATGGAAAGCTCTTCAAAACACAGATAAAATGATTATTTCAGCTCTTTTTAAGGACTGGCTGTTGCTTTACTAGAGCTGGTCAGAAACAGCACAAGTTCTGCCATCCACTGTCACCCACTGCAGCACCAACAGCTCCTGGGATGGGCTGAGTATCAATTCACTGTGTTATTCTCAAAGATGGAGAGACTTTTTACAAGGGATGGAGGAACAGGAAAGGGGGAATGGCTTCCCACTGCCAGAGGACAGGGTTAGATGGGATATTGGAAGGAATTCTTGGCTGGGAGGGCGGTGAGGCCCTGGCACAGGTTGCCCAGAGAAGCTGTGGCTGCCCCATCCCTGCAAGTGTCCAAGGCCAGGTTGGACGGGGCTTGGAGCAACCTGGGACAGTGGGAGGTGTCCCTGCCCATGGCAGGGGGTGGCACTGGATGAGCTTTAAGGTCTCTCCCAGCCCAAACCATCCTGGGATTCGATGAAAACCCTCTTCCCTTAAAACAAGGCACAGACCTTTGAAGATGCCTCGGACCAGAGGAGACACCGCAGTGTTGAAAACCTCTTCTTGCTCTGCCGAGGGGTCGAACACGTAATCGTAGGTGAAGGACTTGTCCTTGCCCACCACGACCTGCGGACGGGACGGGACGGTCACAGCGAGCCGGGGCGGGGGGTGCGGGAGCGGGGGGTGCGGGTGTCTCACCTGCGGCTCGCCGGGCACGAAGAAGAGGCAGCTCTGGCAGCCCTCGCTGCTCTCCCGGGGCACGAGCGGGCGGCAGCGCAGCGCCACGCGCACCGGGATGCCCTTGTCCTCGTCGCGCAGCATCGCCGGCCCTGAGCGGAACGGGCCGTGAGAACCAGCACGGGGGGCAGCGCCGGGGACCCCGCGGGCCCAGGGGGAGCGCGGACGGGCGGGATCCGATCCCAGCGCGGGCGGTGCCGCCGAAGCCCCGGAACCCGCCCGGAGCCGCCGCGCCCGCGATGGCGGCGCCGCAACGGTCGCGACTCAAACGGGCCGCGCGAGAAACCGGCCAATCAGAGAGCGGTGCGTCACCGACGGGCGGACTTCAAACCAATCACGGGGCAGTGCCTCACCGAGGGGCGGGGCACAGCCAATCGCCGGTCACAGCGGCAGGAAGCGGCGGGGCCGGCAGAGCGCCGGACCAATGGCGTGCCGGTGCGTCCCCCGGGGCGGGCGCGGCCCGCCGCAGCCAATGGGCGCGCGGTGCGCGCCGCCCGAGCCGGCGGCCATGGAGCCCCGCGCTCCCTACGACGACTTCCCGGTGGTTTTCCTGCCGCCCTACGAGAGCCCGCCCGCCTGGGTCCCGCCGCACGAGGTGAGGGGGCTCGGGGGGCCGCGCCGGCCCGGGGGCGGCCGCGGGGTCGCCCGGGCGGGGGCCCGGCCCGGCCCCGGCTGAGCTGGCGCGTCCCCGCAGCGGGTGTTTCACCCCGACTACAACAACGAGCTCACGCGGTTCCTGCCCCGCACCATCGCCCTGCAGAAGCCGCCCGGGGCGCAGGTGAGAGCCCGGGGGTCCGGGGGGCCGGTCCCGGCGCCTTTCCCGCAGAAGCCGCGATGGTCCCGCGGGGGTTCCGGGAACGGGAGGTGGGAGAGAGGGGCTGGGGCTGCTGGTAACGGGACCAGAGACCGGGATCCGTCTGGGAGAGAGGGGCGGGACCTGGGAATGGGAAGGGAGCTGGGAATGGGAAGGGAGCTGGGAATGGGAAGTGACCTGGGAATGGAAAGGGACCTGGAAATGGGAAGGGTCGTGGGAATGGGAAGGGTCCTGGGAAGGGGAAGGGTCGTGGGAATGGGGAGGGTCCTGGATCAAGGGAAGGGTCGTGGGAATGGGAAGGGTCCTGGGAAGGGGAAGGGTCCTGGATCAAGGGAAGGGCCTTGGGAATGGGAAGGGTGCTGGACCAAGGGAAGGGCCCTGGTGTCTGCCTTTCACTGCTGGTTTTTCCCACAGTTGGGCTTCAACATCCGGGGAGGAAAAGCCTCCCAGCTGGGGATCTTCATCTCCAAGGTGTGTCCATCCCTGTCCATTCCCCCTGGATCCAGCTCAGGCTGGGGTTTCCCACACTCAGCCCCTCCTGGGGCACTGCCCAGTCCCTTCCCAGCCCCAGGAACTGCCAGGGCTGAGCCTTCCCTGCTCCCTGTGCTGCCCGGTGCCCCGTGGGTGCCGTGGGAGGGTGGGTGCCCAGCCCGTGCCATCCCTGTGCCCAGGTGATCCCCGACTCAGACGCGCACAGGGCGGGGCTGCAGGAGGGGGACCAGGTGCTGTCGGTGAACGACGTGGATTTCCAGGACATCGAGCACAGCAAGGTGAGCTGGGGCAGGGGGGCATCCAGGCCCTTCCAGCCCCTGCCCACGGGGCCAGGGAAGGCCCTGCCCTGCCCAGCCCTGCCCAGCCCTTGTTTTCCAGGCCGTGGAGATCCTGAAGACGGCCCGGGAGATCACGATGCGCGTGCGCTACTTCCCCTACAGTGAGTGGGGCCGGGGCTCCGGGGGCAGCACCTTCCAGCCAAATAGGTTTCTTCCTGAAAGGAAAACATGGAGTGGGGGAAGAGAGGGTTGAAAACAAACTGTTGCTCTCAATGCCCTGAAATGAGGGGCTGGGATGCAAATGTGCAATTGCAAAGGCAGAGGGGCCCCAGCTCTGCCTCTGCCTGGGCAGGTGTGGCCAGAAGGTGTTTTCCTGCCCCTGGGGTGACTCCCCCGGTGCTCAGGCTCTGCCTCTCCCCCAGATTACCAGCGGCAGAAGGAACGGACTGTTCACTAACGGGGAGCTCTGCTGGGGCTGCTCCTGCACAAACCTCTCCTGCTTTCCCACCTCCCGAGATGGCCCAGCACGCTCAGCTCCCACTGCAGGCCCAGCTGTGCCCTGCCTGGAGAGATGCCCAGAGTCTCACCCAGCTGGAGGCTGGAGGGGATTGAGCCTGTGCTCCTGAGTGGGGCTGGAACAGCCGCTGCCAACTGGGGACTGGAGGGAGCTGCTCCAGCACCATCCCTGCTCCTCTTTCAGCAGGACTGGAGTCAGTGCTGTGCTGGCTCTGGATCCCTTGGGCCTGGAACCTTTGCTGGGATGGAAAAGCACGAGGGGCTGAGGCTCCTGAGCAAAGCAGGGGCCTTGTCCTCCAAGAAATCCCCCTGTTCCCTTCTCTCATGCCATGGAATTCTTTCCTTCTCCTCTGTGCCACCTCTGCTCTGCTCTGCTGGGTTTGCTGGGGGATCCAGGAGTAAAACCCACCCAAACTCAGTGCCCAGCTCTGGCTGCACTGGGCTCTTTGTGCCTCTGTGCTGGGAATGACCCCGGGATACAGGGCTGGCATATTTGGAAACCTCCAGTGCATTGTTTGGCTCCTGTGGAAAGAAAGGGACAATGGGAATGACAGGGACACCAGGACATGGATGACAAACAGGGGAAAAGAGTGATCCTCAGAGGATTCTCTGGCATTCCTGAAGGGGCTGTGATTGGAGATAAAAACCAGACCAAAAACACCTGCCACAGATCACATGGGGGGTGTGCACAAGACACAAGGGCCAGGTTACAAACACACTCCACTTTATTTCCACATTCCCACCCCCCTGGCCAGAGCCTTCCCACCCCCTGTGAGTCCTGGGAAGGGCCCCGTTCCCATCACAAGGTGTCATAGTCATCCTCATCCTCATGCTTCCTCTTGAGGGGGTTGGGGTCGCTGGCTGTGCCCTGGGACACCATGTTGGTGGTGATGAGGATGTTCTTGGGGCCGATGAGGGACGGGTTGATCAGCACGTTCTGCACGGTCGGGGTGGTCGGGGTGGCTGTGGCACCAAAGGGAATCATTTAGTGAGAGCTTGGAAAAAGGACAGGGGATCTTTCCCACTGAAATAACTTCCAAGGCAATAAAGCAGTGTGCTGGCTGAACATCCCAGGCTGAAAACCCTGGAATGATCCCCAGATGGAAGTGGAGAAGGTAGGGAAATGCTTGTGGGGTGAGGACAGAGGAGTGAGAGCCCAGAGGTGGAGCCAAGGCACGAGAGACACTGATGCTCTGTGGCTGTCACTGCTGTGCTGGGAATGGACACTGGAAGTTACTGGAATGAGGGAGAGGGTTACTTTCCACTTGAGGTTGCCCAGAGAAGCTGTGGCTGCCCCATCCCTGGAAGTGTCCAGGCCAGGTTGGAACAACCTGGGACAGTGAAGGTGTCCCTGCCCGTGGCAGGAGTGGGACTGGAGGAGCTTTTCCTCTGCCAACCCAAAGCACCCTGTGATTATCCCTGTGCTCCAACCCCAAGGCAATCCCAGCCATACCTGACTTCCCAGCAGGTTGGGAGGACGGGATCTGGACAGTGAAGCGCTGCCCGGCCAGAGACACCGGGGCCCCCACCTTGGCTGACACAGACACGGTCTGGGCTGAGGGGGTACCTGCAACCCAACACAACCCTCAAAATCCATCAAAATACATCAACAGACGCTCCTAAATCTGCTTCCAAAATGGAACCTGTGGGAATGCACGGGGACACACCGACACAGATTCCCAGGCAGAACCACACATTGACTCCTTTTCCCACATTTCCTCCAGCCCCACACAATTCCGGGCTATAAACACACCTTTATTTCTAAGGGCATGTGCTCAGCCCTCAGTTCTGTGAACATTTTAGAAATGGCTCTTTTTCAGTTCTGTTTAGTTCAGTGTCATGCTGACACTGAGGAAAAACCCTCACACTTCAGTAAATTTCTTGAATAGTCTCTTAAATAAAGAATTTATCGCAAATACGGTGAATTTGTAATCTCAATATGTATCAAAGATCACTGTAATAACAGAGATTAAATTAATTTAGCTGTCAAACAGTATAAGGTCAGGTGGCCACTGACAGTCCCCCAGTGGCTGAAAAGTCCTTTAAATTATTATTCCTCTTTATTTTCCCTCCATAAAATGAAGGTGGGAAATCCCCCCTGGAGCTGTTTCTTACCCAGAGTGGGAGTGCTGGGTCTGCTGCTCACAGCACCCACGCTCAGGCGAGGGACTGTGATCCTGCCTGCTGTGGAGGAGACCTGGGGGAGAGAACCAGGGAATCAGGGAATAAATAAGAAATCCCCACACTGAGACAGTGTTTGCCAGCAAAGTCAATCTTTTCCCTCTAAAGCAGAAACAACTGAGATGGAAGTACAAAATACCCCTTAATATCTACACCAAAGCCTGGCTTGTGCCTTTGACAACCTGATGTTCAACCTGACAGTTCCTCCTGGACATCAGGAGGAATTTCCTCATGGGAAGGGTGGTCAGGCATTGGAAGGGGCTGCCCAGGGAGGTGGTGGAGTCCCCATCCCTGGAGGTGTCCAAGGAAGGACTGGACATGGCACTCAGTGCTTGGGCTGGGGGACAAGGTGGGGATCAGGTTGGACTCAATCTTGAAAGTCTTTTCCAACCTCAGTGATTCTGTGATACTGCTTAAATGCTACAAAACTCCAGATGGATTTTATAACACATTTTGCATTTCAGATTAACTGGCCATAATAATATTTGCAAATGCAAGCTGGAGACAGAGGGCACTGATGGTCCTAAATATTCACTGATGGTTCCAAACACCCACTGACGAGCCCAGCTCAACACCTGCCCACAAGTGCCTTCCAGAGGTGTGGAAAACCGTCATCCCAACCCCACTGCTGCCACCCCAGGAGGAGCATCCCCAGATTCCCCATTCCCAGAGCCCTCACCTTCTTCTGCAGGGCCTTGAGCCTGTAGTTGGGGGCGGTCAGGCAGTACCTGTCGGGGGGCAGCCGCGGCCCCGAGTAGGGTTTGATGAGGGGCAGCGGCGTCTGGTTCTTCTGGCGGGCGATGTCCAGCAGGAACTGCAGACACATGACAGGTCCACGTCCCTCCTGCCCCCTCCCCTGCCCCGGGGGCAGCAGGGGGGCTGTGGGGGCAGCAGGGGGGCTGCACTCACGTCTCTGGGCGGGGGGGAGGTGAAGGACTGGTCTGTCCTGCACTGGATCGCCAGGCGCACGTCGTCCGCGTCCACGCTCGACTTCTTGGCGTGGCTCGAGTAGATCTTGGCATCCTCCAGGATGGTGGTCACGTACCCTGGGGGGACAGCTCAGTTCAACCCTTCCCTCCCAGCCCTGGCACTGGAAATACGACTCCCTGCAGGGTTATTGCTCACACTGCCAGGGCAGGGTTCGGTGGGATATTGGGAAGGAATTCTTGGCTGGGAGGGTGGTGAGGCCCTGGCACAGGTTGCCCAGAGAAGCTGTGGCTGCCCCATCCCTGGAAGTCTCCAAGGCCCGGTTGGACGGGGCTTGGAGCAACCTGGGCTGGTGGAAGGTGTCCCTGCCCATGGCAGGGGGTGGGAATGGGTGGGCTTTAAAGTCTCTTCCAACCAAAACCACCCTGGGCTTGGTGACTCAGTGATTACTTTCAAAGAATCCCACAATTAAGGCTGGAAAAGATCTCCGCGACTACCGAGCCCAGTGGTTAAAGTCTGAGACGGGAAACCCCCAAGGGAACACGGATACAGCACTGCCCTGCTCCCCCCGGCCTTTCCCCGCGCCCCTCCCGCCCCGGCCCCGGCCCCGCTCACTGTAGGCGAACTCCAGCATCTGGTTGATGACGCGCGGCTCGTACTCAGTGATGCCCATGTCCTTGAGGATCTGCGCCATCACCTGCGGGGGGAGAGGGGCACGGCTCAGCCGCGGGGAGCCCCCGCCGCCCCGCTGCCCCCGTGCCCTGTGCCCGCGGTACCTGCGCGTCTTTGGGGGCGCTCTTGGGGGACGCCATCTTGGCCGCCTCCATCGCTCCCGCTCACGTGACCGCCGAGCGGCGCGCCGGGCTACGGCGGCCGCGAGGGCTCGGTTGCCATGGAGACGCGGCCAGGCGCGGTTGCCATGGAGACGCTGCATGGCGGGGCAGAAATTCCTTGTAATATAAATATTCCTGGAGACCAAGTGATGCACAGAACAAATGTGGTGGATCCAGGGATCCGTCCCCTGTCCCCCCTGCTTCAGACAGCCCAGTGCCCCCGTCTGCCCCGTGGTCCAGCAGGAGGGGATGTTTTGTTACTTCATTACTGGCTTTGAAGCCACTTTTTAAATTGCTGGCATTCCCAGGGTTAGATAAAAACGAAAGTGTGTTCCTGTGTATTTCCACTCCTCTGAAAATAACTGGTTCCACTTAGGAAGCAAATTTAAAAGCTTTTTCCAGCTTGTTTTTGTGGCAGCTGGATGGATTTGAAAGTCATGTAGAGCATTTTCCATGCGGGTCTCATCAAAGTTTCTCCCTTTCAGAGACAAAACAGAACCAAAGATAAAGTTTTCTTGAGATTTTGCCAGACAGGGATCAGCAGCATTCCAGGAGCAGTTGCAACATGTTGTTACTGCCCGTGATGGTCCAACTGAAGCAAGGGCTGGAGGATGAGGATGTCCCAGGCACTCCCACTGAGCTTCCCCAGAGATGGGGAAAGGAACAGCAGCTCCCTCTGCTCCACCTTGTACCTCACTGCAGAACGTTCCAGCAGCTGCCACATTCCATCTGCTCCCCATCCCCACCCAGGAAGGTGTCAAGCACCTGGATCAGCCAACTTGGATGGAAACACATCCCAAAACTTTAGGGGTGCTGGGGGTGCTGGGCTCACCTTGCTGGGGGGCAGGAGCAGCCCCGTGGCTCCGGCAGTGCCTGCAGGGGCTGGAAAACCCTCACCCAGCATGAGGGGCAGGCACAGAATTCCTGAGCCGAGGAGCTTGGCCGGAGCACCGCAGCTCCGAGGCCAAGTCATTTGACTTCCATGAGTCAGAGCGTTACACAAAAACATCCTGCGAGGAGGAGGGAGGAGGAATTCCAGACACTGACCTTAGACAACAAACAAAATCCACTTTTTTTCCCTTGTTCTAGGGAAGGGGGGGGGAGCTCTTCCACCGCGGGCTCTGGGTCAGGCTGGAACTTGGCACATGGGGCTGTGGCTCTCACTCCATTTGTTCCTGAGGCAGGAGAGAAAATGATGTTTGAACTGCAGTGGGACTCTGGATTTACCCCCAAAACCCCCTGGATCCATGCTGGGAAGCCTTCCCCACCCACCCACAGGTGATATTCCAGGCTGGGAAGCACGACCAGGAGCTACCTGCAGGATTTCTGTGGGAAACCAGCAGTGAGGAGGAGACACGGAGAGCCGCCTTCCACAGAGGAGACAGTTGTCCTCAAGGCCACAAACACCTTCCTGGTCATGGAAGCTTCTCCCCATGGCCAGTCCTCAGGGAATCATGGAATCATCCTAGATCATGGAGTCCACTCTGTGCCCGATGCCCACCTTGTCCCCCAGCCCAGAGCTCTGAGTGCCACATCCAGTCCTTCCTTGGACACCTCCAGGGGTGGGGACTCCACCACCTCCCTGGGCAGCCCCTGCCAATGCCCCACCACCCTTTCCATGAAGAAATTCCTCCTGACGTCCAACCTGACCCTCCCCTGGCACAGCTTGAGCCCGTTTCCCCTTGTCCTGTCCCTTGTTCCCTGGGAGCAGAGCCTGACCCCCCCCCCAGCTCCCCCCTCCTGTCAGGGAGTTGCAGAGAGCAAGAAGGTCTCCCCGAGCCTCCTTTTCTCCAGGATAAATGTCTGAATTCCGCATTCTGTGGGCACTGAGCACTGCTCCAATGGAAGAGCATCCACCCTTCCTCTTCACTCAGACACTGGGCTTGTTTTCAGCACTGGAAAACAGGAAATGGGGTCACGGCATGTCCCGGCCGAGCTCTGACTCCTCCATCAGCCACCACCGAGCCGGGGTCGTTCATCCCAGGCAGTGTCTGCCAGCTGGGAATTATCTGCCCCGAGAAATCCGGAGCGCAGCCCGGGCGAGCACACGCCAGGCACGGCTCTGCTCAGGGTGCAGGATTTAAATCCCATAAATTTTAAATCCCTGCAAGTGTCCAAGGCCAGGCTGGACGGAGCTCTGAGCAACCTGGTCTAGTGGAAGGTGTCCCTGCCCATGGCAGGGGGTGGAGTGGAACGAGATGGGCTTTAATGTCTGTTCCGACCCAAACCAGCCTGTGATCCCACAAAATTTAACTGGGAATTTCTTCACAGACAGGAGGTGTTTAAGGTGCAGCCAAGCAGAGCCGTGGCACACACACAGCTTTTCTTGTTTAGAGGTGTCCAAGTGCTTAAATCCCCTGAATAAACACCCACAGCCAGTGCTTCTGCCTGTTGGAAAGGGCAGCAGGAATCTCCCCAACGTCAGAACTGGGATGTGCTGGACAATGCAGTGACTGTGCTCAGCACTGCCCGTTACAGCCCAGATCCCACACTATTTGGCTCCAAAAAACTCTGGCTTTTGAACAGCCCTTCAGAGTAGAGAAGCTGCAAGAGCTGAGCTCTGAGGAGGACAGGGGAGGTTTGTGTTGTACCTGATACCCCTCTCACTTCTGCCAGCACCCCATTCCTGGGTTATGGAGGAATTCCTGAGGACTGTGGCTGGGCACATCCTTCTGCAGGGTGTCCCTGTCCCTCTGGCTGTAATTCCAGCCTCCCAGAGCCTTCCCGTGGGTTTTCCCTCACACTGGCCCCCATCACCCTCACCCCCCCACCCCAGCACTTCCCAGCTCGTCATCCCTGATCTTTCCTCAAGTGGAAAGTAAATCCAGGCTGAGTGTCCGAGACTGGTGGTCAAATAAAGCCCCTCCCATCCTCTCCTCCTCACCAAGCTCCTGGGAAGGGATTTGTCTGGTTTTCAGGACTTTTCTGTTACTCACAAACCTGGGAAACAGAACTCACATCCCTTCCTTCCCACAGGAGCCAAGAGGTGCAGTGCAGGTTAAGCCAGGCCAGCTCTCTGCTCTCTCAAGTGGATGGAAAGCAACCTGTAAAGTGCTGGAAAAGAAAATGGCAAGGAATTCCTCATTTTGTGGGTTTATGAACACATTCCCTTCTTCCTAAAGGTCAAGTCACTGCTCAACCCTCAGGTCTGTCCCAGCACCATCCTGACCTCACACAAAGCGGTTCAGGAATTCCCACGGCTTGGTCCCTGCTGACACAGCTCCGGGGGAGGAAAAGGACAGTGATATTCCAAGGGTCCCACAAATAAAAAAGTCTTTACAGAAGAAAAGTTATTTCAGCTCCTAATGCCACTGAGCACGTTCCTTCACCTCAAATTCCACATGACACAAACGAGACTAAAACCCACAAAACCACAGGAGCCCGGAGTCAAATTTGAATACATTTGTATTATTTATTGGCTGTATTAAATATATTATCTATTTGATAGTTACAATTTAGTAATACAATGCATGGCAGCTTTAACATACGTTTGAGATACCTCAAAAATGACAATACAAGAAAACTGAAGATACCTAAAAACATTAATGCCACGAGGGTACATCCTTCTGGAATGGACAACAGCTGATGGAAAAATCCGTATTGCAGTATAAATCCCAGTTGTTTCTGGAATTATGAGTATTCTGTGGCAATTACAAAAGGATTTTGTTTTTAGCAGTCATGACTTGTTAGTATTTACTCTGCGTTCCTAATTTCTCTTTTAAATGATCAGGAGTATTATTGCCAAATAACCCTCTACGAGTTGGTTCAAGGAGTTAAGAAATAACCCTTTGGCAACAGAGATTTCTGAAGGCAGTTTATCTGGGTTTTTTTATCAGTTTATCTGCTAAAGGGAGGCTATGAGGAAAATAAAGACAGATTGTAAACTCTTCTGCAAACTAAAGACTAATATCTGTATAAAACTCTTTCTGACACTGGAGGGAGAGATTTCTATGATATAATAAATGATTAACTTAAAGTTCTGCTACAAGTAGAACAATACATTCAAACATACATTTTTTTTTTCCAGGACTTTTAATCAAAATAAATAGAGTACAAAATGAAGAGTACGTTTTGAAAAGATTAATTTCAGATTGCACCATAAATCTACTGTGAAGAGGATTAAGCATTACTAGGCCATAATTTAGGTTTTCCACATCTGAAATACAACACAATGCCTCAAACTAACACGACGTTATTCCTCAACTGCCGTAGGAGAAAGACCCTCAAGGTGGTGAATTCATGACTGGAAACACGGCGCCTGTAGCTCTGTCACATCCACCCTCCCACGTACAAGTGCATCGCTCTGATGTACAAAGTGGAGCCACAGACTTTGCAAAACACCCTAAATCCACCTTTCTGTGGCATATTCCAAACGCTGTTGGCAAGGCCCATCCTGAAACATCGGGAATTTGTGAGTTCCAGCTTTCAAAACCTTTACCCAACGGAGCCAGGAGCTGTGAGGCTCCTCCTCAGGGATTCACAAGCAGATGGAACACAACAGTCAAATGTAGTGCACAGTGTCCACAAAAATATCCCCCAGCCAACCAGGACGAGTTTCAGACAAGTTCATAGCAGGCTGAACATTCCCAACAGGAAAACCATGGAATGTGAAGCTGCTACCACTGGGATAGCAAGTCATTTAAAACATTGTATAAATGTTATCTAAAAAGAGCTCTCTCACGTACAATTTGATCGTTGGGGTTAAGTTAGAAGGGCACCCAAAAGCAGGCTGAACTTTTTATTTTTCAGGTTAATAATAGTACAAAAATTGCTCAGTTTGAGCCAAATAGTGTAACATTTATCATAAATGCACTCTTTCTCCTTGAAGACAACAACACCTGTGCTGTTCTGAGCACGCTGCACAGGGAATTACTTTTCTCTCAGGCACTGAGAGTGAAATGTGGATTGGGCCAAAGCTGCTCAGGACAGCAGGAACGTTCCGGTCACAACAGGGGCCTTTCCTCCGTGTCCTGCTCACGCTCCAGCTGGCATTGATTTGGATTAAAACTCTAAAAAACTGGCACCCTCTACTCCAACACTTGAAATGATTATTACTGAACCCCAAATATTAAAATAACTGTAAAGTAGTAATATCACTAAGTCAATATTCTGCTTTCCTTCTACAGTCTAGTAAATGTGGTATGCTCTAGTAGGCTCTGCAGTTCTGCTCTAAGCTCAAGCACTTGTGCTGCTGGATTTCATGGATATCAACTACAACAAAACCTGATGGAACAGCGATCGCCTCCCGCTGCTCTGGTGGTGCTGGCAAAGGACTGTTCTAGCAATGCCTTCCCTCTCCGGGTGGCTGGAATCGGGAGAGAGGAGGAGGGTGCACACCCCCAGCGTGCACCGTAAGGCAGTTTAGTGCTGTTCTCTGACAGCTCACCCTGATTGCAGAGGACCCAGAATCACCCTTTCTACAAGAAACGTGCGCTCAGCATTTGGAAAGGATCTGCCAACCCAGCCTCAGTGGCAGCCAGCAGCAGGGCGGGAACGCACGGGGCCGTTCCCAGCTAGGATTTTCATTAGGACTAACCATAAATACCCGAAAGAGCTTCTGTACAAAGGGCTGAGCAGGGCCGGGCCCAGCCCTACTTGATGACGAAGTACTGGATGACGACGGCGAAGAGGATGGCGACGACGGCGAAGCCGCAGAGCAGCACGATGGCGATGAGCCGCTCCTCGCGCAGCCGCTTCCCGCTCTGCGCCAGCTCCGGCCCGGCGGCGGGGCACGGGGGGCCCTGCTCCTGCCGCTGCGCCGAGAACACCGTGCTGGGGCTGTAGGGGCCCAGCAGCTCCGGGGGGCCCGCGGGGTCCTGGCTCTGCCGCCCGGCGCAGACCCGCACTCGGTACTCACAGTTCGACTGCACCCCCGGCAGCCGGAACGACGTCTCGGGGCCCTTGTACACCTGGGGGGACACGGGACAGTCACACAGGAGCCACCCCACACGCTGCACCGGGACCTCCTGCTCCTCCTCACAGGGGTGTGCAGTGCTGGGCACCTCCTGGAGTCACAGTATCACAGAATGTGCTGGGCTGGAAGGGACCCACAAGGATCATCCAGTCCAACCCTCAGCCCTGCTCAGGCCCATCCCCAGCAGTCACACCATGAGCACATCCAGAGGATCAGCCAAACCCTCCTGGAGCTCTGGCAGCCTTGGGGCTGTGCCCACTGCCCTGGGGAGCCTGGGCAGTGCCCAACCACCCTCTGGGGGAAGAACCTTTTGCTGAGATCCAACCTGACCCTGCCCTGACACAGCTCCAGCCATTCCCTGGGTCCTGTCCCTGGTCCCCCCAGAGCAGAGCTCAGTCCTGCCCCTCCTCTGCCCCTCACAAGGAAGTTGTAACTGCCATAAGGAACACCTTCCACTAGAAATAGCCACATCTTTTTGTTTGTAATAATTTTTCCAAGTAAAAACCCCTCAAGTTCCTGATGTTGCACTGAAGGTACCTGATCAAACTCTCTGCCAGCAGCAAGCTGAAGGATGTAAACAATGGAATCTCCTTTCATTGGCTGGAGAGGCTCCCATGTGATTTCATAAGTGTTTTCTTCCAGCTGATTCGCTTTGGGTGCTGCGGGAAAACAAAGGGATTTGTTGGTGTTTTCGGAGAAAAAGAATAATGGTTTCTATAAATGTAGAACTGTTATCCTTAGAGGTAATTCATTCCAATAATTTTAAGCAATTAAGATTTGTTTGTTTATTTCTTTTTCTTCTATTTCATGACATAAGCTTAAAAAATGATCACTGAGTTACACTTGTCTGTCTTTTAGAGCTGACAGATGCCTAATGCTTGTAGAGAGGAGCAGCACTTTCAAATCACTACAGAAACCAGCATTTCTGTCCATGCCCAGAGGTGAAATTACATGTTATAAACATGGTTCAGTCAA
This sequence comes from Pseudopipra pipra, assembly GCF_036250125.1. Classification (NCBI taxonomy): domain Eukaryota; kingdom Metazoa; phylum Chordata; class Aves; order Passeriformes; family Pipridae; genus Pseudopipra; species Pseudopipra pipra. The sequence goes on from NC_087561.1 coordinate 1,557,702, forward strand.
TTAATTTTCCTGCAGGCCCTCAGCACTCTGATCTTCAGAATGACTTTACCAGAACCTTTGAGGTTCAAGTAAGAAAGCGAAGACCAGAGGAATTATTTGTGCTCTCATTTGCTACACGCTCTTGTAACTTACACCAAATGATGGGTAACCCTGAAAAATGTCTTTCCAGTTGAAAAAAGGTTGGAATGCTTAGTTCAGGGGCGGAAGAGCTGCAGTGCAGGAGCCCTTCTCATACCCACAAAGCCCCTCACAACCAGCTCCCATTCTCTGTCCCTCAAGGCCCTGGAAAGACTCTGGGCTGGGCAGTGTCAGGCTGTAGGAATCTTGCACAGAAGTGGCTTGCAGAGGTTCCTGGGGCAGGGTCAGCTCACCTTTAAGAGATGCAGGTGGAGATTTAGTTGTAGTGAAAGCGTAAACTTGGGAAAACCCTCCCTCTCCAGCGTCGTTGTAGGCCTGGATCCGGAAATAGTACGTAGTGGATTCACTGAGCCTCTGTACCTTGTAGGTGTGACAGGGACCATTATAAACTGTAACAAACCTGGAAACATAGAGAGCACACACAGTTCAGTTACTCAGCAATCACAAACGTCTAGCTCAGTATCAGAAGTGGGACAGTTGTTTTAACTTAAGGACAAGGAGGTGACACCACACTCTGGGTGTCCCAGGTTTCTCCCCATGTGCACACTGGCCATCCCACTGAGGCTGCAGGACCCAACTCCTGCTCTGAATCAAGAGAAGAACCCTTGAATGTACCAAATAAATTGAAATTTCAAGTTAAAGAACAGCTGGCCACTCTGTGTTTCTTTTATGCAAACTGCACTTCGTTTTAGAATTTCCAAGAAATAAAACCCCTGCCAACACAGGATAATGGCAAGATGTTTATTATTCAAATAGTAAATAGTATTTACTGTTAAAAAACCAAATAGAAGTGCAAGGTATTGCAGAAGTGCAAGTTATTTGACAGCATTTCTGGTTGAAAGATGGGATGCAAAGCTGCAAACTAAGGGGAAAACTCTGGGATGCCCAAGTGACTCACTAGTGCAAGCAGAAGGGAAAATACCTAAAATACCTTAAAAACTTGACATGAAGTAGTAAATCAACAAGAACTTACCTGCCAAACCTGTCCTCCATCTGCAAGTTGAACTGTGTAGGGTTGGTAATTAAAGCTCTGCTGGGCCCTTCTCCCCATTTGAGTTTAAGGCTCTGGTAGCTGAAGACCACACATTCCAGATGAGGAGGGTCAGGAGGTAGTGGTTTGGTTTTGGCTTTCATGGAATGACTGAAAGGACCAACTCCAAGGCTGTTTATGGCCTGTATTCTGATTCTGGGAATGGGAGAGAGCAGCTATGTGGTCAGGAAAAATGCTGGGTAATAAAGCAAGAGTTAAAAGGTACAGAATATAACTGCATACAATAAAGCAATTAAAATGCAGTCAGAAATTAAAACTGCAGACCCCTAATCTGAACTCAGCTTTAACCAAGACTGAACACATGACACAGGAACACTTATTGACCTGTCCATCCATCCTCCTTTGGCCACACACCTGATTATCCCTTTATACGCTTCACAATGAAAAATTCTAACCCCAGAAATCTCAGAACTAGGCCTTGGCTTTGAGACAGAATGTGAATTTAACACCACGATCTAACTCCTGCCAATATCATGCTTTGAGTCTGGATAGGACAATTTTGGGGTGATTTTTTGGGGCTGCAGGGTGAATTAGGCAAATAGTCCGTCAGCTGAACGAAAAACTGCTCTAAACATTTACACCACTACCCTCAAAGCTATTCTTTTAAATCCTACCAGTGTGGTTTCAAAATAAACCAGTTATTACCTGTACAGAGTGTCAGGCAGCAGATTCTCCAGGACATGAGTTGTGTTCCTCCCCACAGTGACCAGCTGCTTTTCCCCATACTCTATGTTGTACCCTGTGATCTCAGCCCCGTGGCAGCAGGGCTCTTCCCACTGGATTGCAAGGCACGTGGAGAAGGGAGCAGAGATCTCCATCTGCTCCTCCTCCAGGAGGTGCAGCACGGCCACGGCTGCGGGCACCGACGGCGGGGTGGTCACCACGCTGGTCTCCCCAAAGAGCCCCACTCCAGCCACGTTCACAGCCTGAAAAAACACACCAGGGACAGTTCACCAAAGCTCTTTTCTACCCAGGCAGTCACATCTATCACACCTTTCCATGTGTTCTTAAAGCAGCATGGAGGAGAATGGAAAATCTCCCGAATAAAATGGAAACACAGCAAAGTGTCTGGATTTCATGGCACACTGGGTCTGACCTCTCTTCTAGATACAGGGAATTAGGAGGGACTGGGGGAGAAGGGAAACTATTTTTCCCAGTTACCTCCTAGGTGACAGCACATGACTTTATTCCTCTCTAGCTGATTTTTCTCCAAACTGCAAAAACTCGACGGTGTGCTCAGTGACAGCAAAAGGTTTTTCCTACCTGTACCCTGCAGTAATAGGTGGTTGCAGGTGTGAGCCCTTTGACTTCATAGCTCTGGCAAGGGCCAGTGTAGATGATGTGCATGGATCCTTCCACCTGGCCCCAGTCCAGCCTGTATTCCATGATTTCTGCACCGTTGCACACCGGGCTCTGTGGGGTTAGAGGAGAAATTCAGTTCAGCTGTTGCACTTATACATTCACCACACAGATGGGATCTACTGCTACACTGAGCAGAGACACAGAACTGTTAAGGTTGGAAAACACCTTCAAGACCACCAAGTCCAACCTCTGGAAGCACTGGGATTGAAACCTGAGGTCTCTTCCCAGGGATTTTAAGTTCAGCTTGTTAAAAGGTGACACGTGGCTGTAACACCACCACAGTTCAGACCACAGTTTTCATTCACTCAGTCTCTCACCAATTAGATGAACTAATATATTACATATTAGTTACCATAACATGAGGAGGATTAAATGTCACCCAATTTGTCCAGTTAAGACTGAAATTAGTAACTCAAACCGAGTTTACAAACCCAACATAAACATCTATAAAGAACTGGGCTTAAAATATTCCAGCTCTACATATGTTATTTCTCCCATTTCTGTGTACCACACACATGTCACTACAACTCTAAAAGCCAAACACCAATCTGGGGGTTACTGAGAGCCATCAACACCTACCTCCCAGGAAACCACAGCACAAGTTGCACTCTTACAGGTTATCAGGGGTTTGCAGCACTGCTCGGGGGGGCCCGGAGCAGTGGAGAGCTCTGCCTTGTCAGAGTAGGGGCCAAACTGCAGGGAAACACAACTGCATGAACACAGCAACAGCACCAGAGCAGGAACTGATGTGCAAGTGAAGAAAACAAGCCATTTTTAACTTGACAGAGCAATAGATAGCAGAGCCCAGTGCTCAGTTCCACAGCACCACTGAAGATCCCTTGCAGGTAGTTTACTCTAAGCTGGCCCCATTCCCACAGGAATCTGAGATCCTCCTGCTCCAGGGTTGTGTAACTCCTCCCTCCCCCAGCCAGGATCTGGCTTCCAGAAGCAGCTGGGGACTGTTTCACAAAGACTTTTATGCAACCAACATTTCTCCCACCCTTTTTTCCAACCTGGCATGGCTTGCACACACCCCTCTCCACACAATGCTGTTACCACACCACCAGCTGCAGACTGTGAGCTCACTGGAACACATCAAACAATTTCTTAAGGCATTATTAAGTGCTTCTTCACACAACACAAGCTACAAAATATCCTCAGACTTCTCCAGCAGCACCCTCATTGCACACTCTGGTGAAGAACAGATGAGATGTGGTTTGGCAGTGGTTACCCCGACTTTATTCCCTGCCCGGATCCAGAAGCAGTAGGTTCTCCCTGGAAGCAGGTTGGTCACTACATACTCAGCTGCTGCGCCCTGATACACAACCCTGTGTTCATCCTGTTCAGAGTTTGCCATTTCCAGAATATATTCTGTAATGTCAGAACCTCCATCTACGGCTGGGGGGCCTAGGAAACAAAAACAGATTGGTTTTTCCAGTATTAATTGCTAAATTCCAGAAGTTAGGGCAAGTTTTTATCACATATCTGAGCAGAAACACTTCATGGAGCTTGCTTTTCCCCCCAGATATTGATAGTTTAAGATGGCCCTCATCAGGTTTTTTCCTCAGGTATTTTCCCTGTTTTCTTCATAAAACAGTGTATCTTTGATTATCTCCTTTACTGAGGTAACAATAAGAAAAGAAGAGCTGATTTTTAAATTGCCAAACAGGGGTCAGTCATAGGCAGGCAGGAAGATTTCTCACTGGCAAATATTTATGTCTGCATAAGTCTCACTGTATCACTCAATCAGAGGCAGTCTTCTTAAAAAAAACCACAAAAAACCCCCCCAAACCTAAAAACCACCTGAGGGCACAGCCTGCGTCTCAATATTTCTATTTTTACTTTCTTCCCTAAGAAGTTCTACAGATTGTTGTTATGTGGACAGTTAAAATCAGAGAAGCATTTTGCTCAAAGCCTGTGCTCACCCCACTGCAGAGGGATTTCCTTGGGCTTGGCTTTGCCTGCCAGGGCTGGAGCGGGACAGGGGCCGGGGGGAACCGCCGACGTCGTGACCGTCGTCACATCGGAGGCCTGGCAGTGGGACAGGTTAGTTTAGAGCAGGAACACAAAAACATTTCACTAAAACATAACCAGAAATGGCTTCCAGATGCCCAGTTCCTGTGATTTTGCTCACCTGGCTTTCCCCACCTTTACTGACACAAGACACTCGCAGTCTGTAGGAGGTGCCGGGCCTGAGGTGGTCACACACGTGCTCCCTCTGGGCCCCGCTGTACACCGTGTCCCACTTCCCTCCTGAGCAAAGAAATGAAACATTTTGCACTTCAAAACCTCTGCAAAATCCCACGTGAAAATTCTCTCACCCAATTACGACAGTCAAGCCACAGAATTGATTTCAAATGAGTGATTACACAGAGAACATGCACGACGTGTTACAACTGACTGCTCGAGCAACGAGGAGAGATTCATTCAGGTTGGAAAAGATCTCCAAGATCATCAAGTCTACGCCATGTGCCCAAGTTTCACATCTACATGTGATTTAAATACCTCCAGGGGTGGAGACTCAGTACACTCAGTACCCAAAGGTGATCCCTTACCAGCTGATGCTTCCGAGATTTCCAAAAAGTATTTAGAGATGTCTGATCCTCCATTATCTTTGGGAGGTTCTGAAAGAAACCAACATCTTAAATCATGGGAGATTTTAAAACCAGCCATTATTTTGTTATCAGCTTGTTGAGAGAACATACTCACTGACTGCAGAATACATTCAAGTAGAAAACTCCAACAGAAACAGAAACCAGTGTTCTTAATTATTCACAACATGTTTTTCAGAGCAATTTTTTTCCTATTATTAATCATGATTATGCCAGGAAGAGTAACTAGGAAAATAGTGCCAATTGCAGGTATCAGCTCTTACTTTTTAAGAGCACATGAGATTTCTCTAAAATGAATGAAGAAAACCATCACTTTTGTACTACAGCCCCCAAATAAACCATTTTTTGCTAATGCTGAGTATTTCTCCTGCAATAATAGTATCTGCAGGAACAAATAAATAGCCTGAGTTCTCCTCTGATTTGATCTGCACCCCTGAGGGACTGCACATACACAGTTCAGTGCAGCACTGGAATACCAAAAGGCACCTACCCCACACAACTTTCACACTGTGGGAGTGGATCTTGCCCTTTACAACTGGTTTACTCGGGGGTCCAGGTTTGTCAGGATTGGTGCTGTGTTCCACCACCTCACTGGGACTGCTTTTTCCTTCACTGTTGTAGGCAAAGAGCTGTTTCGGGAGCGAAAAGAGTAACTTCTTTATTTAATGACAATAGTATCTATTAACAACATAAAATGACAGTAAACATACTGCTGATTTACAAAATTCTTCTATTAAAAAAGCAACCAAAATAAAGACAATTTAAGAGAAAAAAGAACTACCTAGTGCAGAAAATCTGATTTGTTTTAGGATTTCACCAAAACCTGTTCCAACAACAGATAACTTCCTGCTCTCAATACAAAGTGTCTGAGCTGCATGAAAATGCCAAACCCAGAAAAGCACAGTCATCATTAAATCAGAATAAAATACGAACCCTGAACCTATAGGATGTGCTCCTCCTAAGGTTTCTTAAAGTGCATGAGAGCTCATCTCCGTTGTACTGGGGCTGGAATCCATAACCCTGGGAAGGAGGGAAAACAAGGACAAACACAGTCACTCCTTTTTAAGATAGAACAAAAAACCAGAGCAGGTCCATCACAATCTTTTTAGCTTGAACTTCATCTCTTTATCATGAATTACGTGAAAGACTTGGTAATTCAAAGGTAAAACAGAGTTAATTTTTTATTTCAGCACCACGGAGGATCAAGTATTTGACATGTGCAACAACCTCAGCACTTACAGAACCTTCCTCTTCCATGTCCAAGGTGTAAGTGAGGGAATCATCTGAGGACACCCCAGGGGGTGGGATCCACCTCAGGGCCATCCAGGTCACTCCTGCTTCCAGCAGCACCGGGGGGGCTGGGGCTGGGGGCACCATCCCGGCCGTGTAGTACGACACCGGCTCGCTGAACCCACTGGGGAGGGATGGCACACAACATCACCAACAGCACAGGGGGCTGAGGAGGAAATAAATGATATCACGTATTCGGGGCGTTACCTCATCCCAATATCATTTTTAGCAGCCAATCTCAGCGAGTATCTTGTGGAGGGAGAGAGCTTGGTGAGTTTGTACTGCTTCAGGTGCCCGTAGTAACACTCCTTGAAGGGGCCACTCTTCCCCTGAAAAAATGAGAACCAGAGTCACTTCTTGCACTGGGACTGCTGAACTCCACCAAGGGTCTGTCTGATCCCTGCCAACGTCACCCTCTTCACTCTAAATCTCCTAAATCACAGCATTCCACACTGGTTTGGGTTGGAAGGGACCTTAAAGCCCACCTCATTCCACCCCCTGCCATGGGCAGGGACACCTTCCACCACAAATGTCATTTCATCGTTTAATAATAATGAAAAACCTAAAGAATGCAAAATCTAATGTCATCATGGTCATACTGAATATGCTGATGGTCACTCTGAGCATTCCTGAGAATAAACCACATTTGGATTGAGGTATCTGTTTATTTTGAATAATGTAGATTTGACACAATAAACAACTGTAGTTGAAAACAAAACATATTTTTGACATTTTTTATCCCTCTGAATACATCTCAGTAAGAAGGCCAAAACCTGAGGGATATCTATGACAGCTCCCAAAGATACAAATGCTCATCCATTTAAAGAGAGCACAGGAATTAATGATGCTCTGAAAGACAACTGAGGCAGTTTTACACTGTCCTCTCACACTGATCATTTGTCCCTTTAAACTGCCTGGACAGTTGCACTCAAAATAGCTTCTGTACCAAAGCAAAGAGTATTTTTAAATATAATTGCTCTACAGATGTCATTATGATTTTTTTTGGTACTAGAAAAGGTCTTACCTCATCCCATTCTAAAAGAAAATTAGTTATTTTGGAACCATTGTCATTTGAGGACTGAAAATAAAGAAACAAAGAAAAAAGAGTTAAAATCAAATGGTTGTACTTTTATAAATATTTTTACACATTAAAACAACATTTTAACAATTGAATACAATATACTCCAACTGCCTTTTAAAACAAGGCTCTGGGCTGCTGTGCTACTTCTATTAATTCTGAGAGTCTGGAATATTAACTTATGTATAGTTCTTTTTTATGAATAAAGCAAGTTATATTCTTAGAGCTTGTTTCCTTGTGCCTTGCACTGTGTGCTCAACAACTGAGCAACATTAGTGTTCAGATGAACAACATTTGTGCTTGTTATGACATATAAACTGGGAACTTCTTCATCTTCTAAGTACAGATTATACAAATAATTTAACTGAAGTCATTTAGCTGTAACCATTTTCAGTAGTCAGAAGAAGAAGAAAACACAGCTACCAACAAGTCTTCACAGATACTGTATATACTCAAAAGTCAGATTAAAAAATGTAAATCCACAAAAGCAGCCAAAGAAATTTAGTTTGAATGGGTCAGGATAACTATAGGAATATTAACTTATATTTATTTATCATGTAGGAACCCAAGCAAAAACAGTTGCCAGTTGAGAAAACTTTCCTACAGAACACTTCATAAGAGACCTGCTACAAACTCTGCCACACTAAAGCTGCAGGCAAGAAACTCAGTAAACACCAAAAGAGGAAGAAAATAATAATTTCATTATCAGTCTTAACTGAGCAACTTAAGAGGCAACACCTAAAGTACACATTAAATTATTGACCAAGCTAATTTAAACATACTATACATGAATCCAACAGATCCCACTGCACACCCAGCTCTGCTTCTCACCTTCCACTGCAAACTCAGGCTGTTTTTGGTTCTGTTAATCAGTTTTGGGGCAGCAGGACAGTCTGGCTCACAGCTCTCTGTAGTGAAGCTCACCAACTCTGAAATGGATTCCTTGATGGAACTGCTGGTTGCTGAAACTCTGAACAAAGGAGAATTAATGATGTTGCTGTTGCATGAGCACCTGGAAATTCCAGGAGAGAGCTGTTGGCTTCAAAAATGCATTTAATCCTAAGAGGGGCTGCAGGGGGTTTGCACACAGAGCAGAGATGGGACCACACCAGGATCACACCTGCTGATCCCAGACGGAGCAGGGATGGGATCACACAGGTACTGCTGATCCCAGACAGAGCAGGGATGGGATCACACTGGGATCACACCTGCTGGTCCCAGAGACCCCATTTGTCATCTTCATTTACTTTACAGTTACCTTCTGTCACAGTGGACATATTTTAGTGCTGAAATACACGTGGGATGCAGGGTGAAAACTGCAGATGTTCCCAAATGGGAACAGAATCCCTGACTGGAAATGAGCCTTTTACTAAAAAGACTTAAAAGATTCAAATACAGCCAATACTTGTGCAAGAGCACGGACACTAAAATGGGCTGAATCAGCTGCTCAGGCCATAAAATTGTGCTTTTTAGGGTAATTTCTACAAGATCTGTGCTCATTTCTGTGTGTTTAGTTGGCCTGTATGGAAAATAGCCCCCCAAACCACACATCCTCTGTGCAGCAAGTGGAGCTGTGCTGAGTACTCCACACACTCAGAACATTTCTGGAGCTTAAGAACAGGACTTTGCTTCAGCAAATCTCAAGGCTGCACTGACTCTTCACACGTTCCCTGGCTTGTTTAACCAGCTGGGCTCTCCCTGAGCAGTCCCACACCTCCCTCAGCATTATTTACTGTGTGGTAATTCTCGAACGTCACGTCTCGTTCCCTGGTCACATCTGACTTCCCCCTTCAGCCAGTTCTCCATTCCCTCCTTGCACTGCTGCACTTCACACAAGCTACTCTGCAAATCAAGCTGACAAGTCAGACTTTCAGATCCAATTTCAAGGCTAAGTCATTTCATTTACCACTGCCTTCAGCCTACAACAATCATCTCACTCTGTCCAATCTTCTTCTAACGATAGAGAATAACACGGAAAAACTTAAAGTTTGTATTGAGAAACACAGAGAAAATAGTAAGGAGGAAAATGAGGTGATATTGTAATGAAATCAGAAGGTAAGTTGGAACTTAGCAGAACCAGTGTCCACAGCCATGGTGTTTTTTCAGAGCGTTCCTCGAACTGTTTGGATCACACCTTTTTTCCATGAAGCCACAGTAATTCTGTAATTCCCCCAGCATTAATTATTTCCGTCCCAGCAGCATACCTGGCATGATAATCAGTTGCTGGTCTGAGATCAGGAAGTGTAATTGTTAATTCCTCCCCACTGTGAAAAGGGAAAAACAAACAAAAAGCAGAGTTACAGCTCCTCCTTAAACCTTCGAGGCTCAAAGCTCATTGAAAAGCAAAACCATGTAGAGCACATTTAATTTTCCCACTGTCCACGTAACTCTTTAGTGATATTACTTAAAATTTATTTCATGTGAAGTAGGAAGGTCTGCAAGTCAACAAACAGCTCCTGATAGAGAGATTGCTGATTGGTTAATGGTTTAAACATGGCAATTGTGCTTAAAGGAAGAAACTAAACTTACACATAGACAGATTTAAATTTTCCATTTTTACCACTGTTGGATATTGCTACTTCAAATGTAAATGCTGCTGGACTATGACTATGGCTCTCTCCATTCTGTGAACTAACTGGGAGATTCCAGGACAGAACGGCTGATCTTGCTTGTATATCAGAAACCTATTAAAAGCATAAATAATGCAAGTAAGTTTGCTTTCTGCAAGAAAAGGTTTGTTAGTCAACAACATGGTGTGGCTAGTTTGCCTATGAAGCTCCTCACTGGAGGAATTCTTTACCTTTGTAGTGGAAATATCGAGGCATTATTTGAATTTCAATTATTTCCTCTTTTCAGTTCTAAACCAGCACAGTAAAGGCTTTCCCTTCAATCACCAAACAAGAGACACATCACACTGGCTCGGGGCAGGGAGAGAAAATTCCTGTGTCACTGTTTGCATCACTCATTGGGAGCAAATTCTCAGCTGTGGAGTCTTGGACACTGCCACCAGATCAGTGCTCAGGCACAGACACCTCATTTTCTTACAGCTCCCTCATGTAACATTTAACCACCAAGCCAAGGGACAGCAAGAGGCTCTGATTTCAAGACTGAAATTTCTTGTCTAAGTTTTTTTTTGCTGCTGGATTCCCACACTCCAAATTCCCTCTGACAAAGGCAACACAGCCCTCTGGTAGCATTAAATACAGATGGCAGAAGCAGCAATGAAAAAATAATAGTGTAACAAAAACCCCTCAAAAACTGATGTGAAGGAACACAACCTATGTTTGCTGTATGGATAATGCAGAGAAGAGCTCAGTAAACATGCTCAAGATCAAAAACAGACATTTAAATTAACCTCACCAGACTCCAACTTCCTAAATAAGTCTGTACATACTCAAATATTTGCTCCAATTTCTCTATATAATATAAAAAGAGGATCTATTTTTGTCAGTTTTATTCCCAATATTCTTAAATCCTCTATGCTGAGCAAAGGATGGTTCCAAGAATGGACAGACTTGCAATAGTTTAGCAGGCCCTGGGTTTGCAAGGCACTAAAGCCTTGAATACACTAGAAAACTTCAACAGTGGAATATTCTGGGATTAGAGACTGGGAAACTGAGTCAGACAGTTTCAGAGAGCTGAGAGAAATAGTGAATTTCCACAGCGTGGCTGCTCTTTCCCAGCTATGAACTCTGACAACTCAACTATATTTATTTTCTCTATTTAAAAAATAAACCATTAAGAACAAAGAAAAAAGGATCAATAAGACACAAGTTATTTTATACAAAGCACATCCACGGAAAATAATGGGATTTAAGGGTAATACTTACGACTGGTTTGCCAATGCTCAAGTGAGTATCACATTTCTTGGATTCTGTGTCAGATTCTGAAATTTAAATACAAACCAGATTAATCCCAAACCCTGAGAGCAAGCCAGGCTGTTACCAAAAGGCCACCACGAGATGGAGTTGGCCTCATTAGGACTTTAACAATGGTACTTATTGTGCAAAGTTCATTTCCCCTGTTTGTTTTGGCTGCGTGAGAGGGAGAAACATGAACTGTCCAAAACTAACAGTGTTACAAAAACCCTTTTAGTACATCCTGCACAAAGGGGATCTTTTCCTAATCTCAGCGTAAAGGGGTTTTCTTTGACAACAGAAAAAGATTCCTCTGAAAATGAAAGGTGTTAAAAAAAATGACAATAAGATCTTATCTCTGCTTTTTGTGCTTTCCTGGAATTCCTACGGCAAAACAATCACAATCTGGAAGAAGCCTGACACTGTCTCAAACCAACAGCAAAGGCAATCATACTTGCACAAGGTATTTTAGCAGCCAAAGCTGAAATTACAACTGATCAGTCAGCAGCCTGTGCAGATACTGCTCAAATCTTCTTATTTCTTGAAGTATTAAATAGCATCTACTCAGCCCAAAAGTACCACAAAGAATGACACCACAAATCTTAAGTACCTACAGGTCTTCCTCACTTGGAGTATTGATCAGTCCTGGTCACAAATGCAAGGGAAGTAAAAAGGTTTAAAATTCAATTTTCCTCAGGACTTATTTGATAAATCTCAAATGAAGAAACTTGATATTACTATTATTTGTAGAGCAAAAAAAAAATCTAAATGCAGTGAAAAGCGTTTTGGGCTTTATCTAATACTGAACAGCCAAAGAAATTTATAAACTTAGAGCTTACTTTGCAGTGAACTTACAGACCTGTTAGAAAAGAATTCAGATTTCTTTTCCCCTTTCAGTGCAACCTACCTCCCATCTCTGCCTCTGGACTGCCCTTTGTTTTTCCTATCTGCTTCTGCTTTAGTGCTCCTCCTGCCCCTTGCTGTCCCTTCCCATTCCCATTGGGAATTGTGGCATTGGAAGAATTAACAACTTTGTGTGGTGAGGAGGGAGGACTGTTCAGTTTATTGTTGGTGTGACCACTGGCTTGTCTGTCTTTTAGTCTCTTCTTCAGGTGTTCCTGCATTTTGAGACTCCTTTCGTCCCGCTGGATGAAGTTTGTCCTTCCATGGGAACGAGGTTCTAAAAAGGAAGGAGAAATTAATTCACTGTCCAGTATCATTTACTTCACATCTGACAAACACTCTGGAAGCTGGAAGAATCACTACAGTAAAACCAGAAGCTGAACCCCTCAGGAACTTTCCTGTGCTCTGTCAGTCTGGAGGGACAGGGATTTCTGAGGTCTTTTTAAACTGAATTCTTCGGGCCTTTCTCCCGTCAGCTACTCCATATCCTGCCTTACAGCTGCTTTTCTTCCCTGCTACAGACCCATTTGCAAAAAAATAAGCAAATTTAGGATCCAAACTAACTTTTTTAAAACACAGCTTGGGGGCTACTGAGTATTTTACCCTAAACATGAGTCAAAACATCTTAATTATCAATTTAAGCTTGAGAGAGAGAGATAGTGAATGGTCTTACATAGTTTAATTTCTTTCTGTTTTAACTCTTGATCATTTAATAAGGTATATAATAACTCTGAAGTGTGTAAAAGCTTGGTGTAATTCAGCATGACCCCAGTCCTTCACTGAGATATTGATTCATTCAGTTTTTAAATACAGAGTGGACTTGCACTTCACTCTCCAACACAGATAACTATGTTTTATGGTTTATAGATAGTATTTTTATTCTCTTTTTAGTCATATTTGGACTCAAAAAAATACATTCACGTATCAAATTAAACACATTTTCAAGCCAAGGCTGTGACAAAACACAGCAGTTTTGGAGAGCACAGTTTTAGGGAGAGGTAGAAGCCACCACTGTGGGATTTACAGCACCAAAAGCAGGGATCTGTGGAGAACACACAGGATCACAACACTTCCCAGGCACTGCCTTTGCAATAAAGATGTAAAAATGGAAGAGCAGCAGATTGAAGGTTTATACAACCCCACTTTGCACTCGTTGAGTGCAGACCAGGCTCCTACACACCTCTCCCCCAGGGGGGTGTGCTCTGCCAACGGCCCCAAACCTACGGACAGAGCCACGGACAGCCCCTGTCCCACCTGGCTGCCCCCCAGGTGCTCCCTGTGCAGCCCCTGTCCCACCTGGCTGACCCCAGGCGCTCCCTGGGCCTCACCTTGCTCCTGGAACACGTGTGGAGGCGGGTGCTGGTGGATGAACTGCGGGGGCAGCTCCCCGGTGCCCACGGGGGGGAACACGGGGTGGGGGGGGTGTGGGAGCAGAGCGTGGGGGTGGTGCATGTAATGGGGCACGTGGGGGGGAGGGGGAGGAGGGGGATGCATGGAAGGGTGGAATTCCGAGTGGGGCACCACCACCACCTTCCGGACTCCGTTCTCTTCCACCACCTGCCACACAACAGGAGAAATCCAAGGTCAATCCAGAGACAACCTTATAAAGAAATATTTACAAGTAATAAGGAATTTCTGTGCTTGAGTCCATACCCACGACCTGCCAGGCAGGGATTTGCACCCCAAACTGAATTCCAGGGGAAACCAAGCATGTATTACTAGAAGGAAGAAGAGTTGGAGGGTCAGCTGTAACACCCCAAAGTGCTGAACAATCACAGAATCCCAGGATAGTCTGGGTGGGAAAGGACCTTACAGCCCTCCAGTCCCACCCTCTGCCATGGGCAGGGACACCTCCCACCAGACCAGGCTGCTCCAGCCTGGCTTTGGACACTTCCAGGGATGGGGCATGAAACCTGTTCACCACTGAACCACTTCATCCCACTTTGGCAAAATCCAAAACGATCCCTGGGCTCTTCCAGTCATTGGGAACACAAAGGTAAAGTCTCATCTCCTGACAGGAACAGCCTGAGTGACTCAAGCTCTGATTTAGAGTTCATTTCAAACTTGTCAATCCCTGTCACAACAACCGAGGGAAAACAAACCAACCCTCCTGGTTTCAGGTGACAGCAAACACAGAATAAATAAATGTAGTTTTCAGGCTGTACTGCCAGGGCTTTGCACTCTGTTTGCACTGATGGCTCCATTTCAGAGCAATGAATTATATAACCTGGAGGATCTTTCTTCAGGGTTTGCATGAAAGTACCTACTCAGAACAGCAGAAGTCCAAAATGCAGCTGTGTGCAAAAAACACAACCCAAGAACACAGAGCTACGAGGTTTCAGGCCTACTGAGAAAACTCCTGATTTTAAATATTACCAGGAAATGTCTGCAAAACCAAATTAAACTATTTGCTTTTCATTATTTCCCTTTCAAATGCATTAATTTAGAAGTAAATCAAACTGGTCATTTGAGCATCTCTGGTAACAGCTCAAATACCACACACAGGTCTGATCTGCTGTGACTTAGCAACACCCAGGAGTGGAAAATCCATGAGAATGGAAAAATAAAGCTGGGAGAGCCCAAAGCCCTGCTCATTTCACAGGCACGTGTCACTGGAATTAGTGTTTCCATCACTAACACTCCCTTCACACTCTGCTCCAACAGTGGGGTTTTGCTGGATGTTGAGGAGGTCAGAGGCAGTGAAAACTCTGATTATTTATGACTATTTAGTTATATTAAAATACAAAAAACCTGCAGCCAGCTGGGAGTGTTTGCATGACCCAGGCACCCACCCTCACCTTGTAAACAGGATTGATGGAAAACAAACATGTGGATCCTGTTAATGGATCAAGACAGTCAACTCGGAGTTATCTTTCTTACTAAAAGTATCTTTTACTGCCTAAGAGTATTTAAAGAAAATCCTGGAAACCTGATCAAATTTTACTCAGTGAACAGAGGTGACAGAGCCCACAAAATAAAGTGAAATAGTCATTAAGGTCAATGGAAAAAATAGGAGAAATGCTTTTTTCCCAGCTAAGATAATCAATAAATAAGATAAATATTATTAAACCCACACAGAATATAAAACTTAAACAAAAATCTATAAATGATATAAAAACATGAAATAGGAGGATGAAGTTTACCTGAGATACATAACCGGGAGGCACAAATATTGGTGGCATGGAACCATTTGGTGACATCAGAGGGACATGTGCTGGACCTGGGGAGGAACAAGGGGCCACTTTTTAACAAACCAGGGTTTTCCCATCTGGAAACACCTTTTTCCAAAGGTGGGAGCTCACCCTGGGGCCTGAAACACCAGCAACTGCATCTGACTCGGCCCTGGATTATTTGCTTTATCCCAACCACCACCCCCAGGCAGCCAACAGTGTTTGTTTCATTGCACAAAAATCAGTACAGATAATTTTAGCTCTTATTTTGTGGCAGCTAACAGTCTGTAGTAATGCAGACGGCTGGTCTAGTAACTTTTTTTTGAATTTTAAATAAGAATACATTGTTTTTCACATCAAGCTGAAAGGAAGTATTCCTGTGTGGGACTTGATGAAAGCAGAATGGACACATTTTATATAATAACATTTGAAATGGTGAAAAATATGTCCAAAATAGAAATACTGATAAATTCAACTTGACTTACAGGAGATATTTTGCCCCAACTCAGATGTTCTGTCACTTACCCAGAAGGTAAAAAGGAATTTTCAGGCACAATTGGGAGCAATAATTCCCCTGGCACCTGCCAAGGCTGTACCTGACAGCACAGTGAGGTCACAGGGGCTGTTACAGTTGTTCAGATTATTGTGGATTAAATCCCATGTAAATTCATTCCCAGGATTCTGGGAAGACAAGTTATTCAAGGATCACTGCAAAACCAGCTCTTATAAATTAAAGTCTGCAGGATATGGGGGATCCTGGCAACTTCCCAGGGCTTTAACAAAAATCTGATGTATTACACTGCAAAACATATAAACCACATTTGATAGCACAGAAACAAACAGGAACTTCAGAGCCAAAATATTTGGATTCAGAACTCCAGCTTCCCTTTACCTTGAATACACTGCATGTGCCCATCTTCAGTTGTAATTGTAAATGTTTCACCTGGGTTTACCTGGACAAGAATAACCTGGAGGAAACAAAACACAAAAGAGGTGTTGGGGTTTTATAACATTTTAAGAACTAATTGGGGGAAAAAAAACCCATCTCTTCCTTCTCCCCACGTGTGAAGTTAAAACAACAAAGCTCTGGCGACCCTGGAGCAGAAAAGCAGGATGAGACACTTGTGGGTGGAATGAGATTTCTTCATACTTTGACATCAAATCACTTTTTTTTTTTTCTGATTACCACCAGAAGTGCTTCCCTTGACACACCTGAAATAATTAACTAAGCTTTTGATTTCAATTCTTTCACACTGCTTTTTCTTCTCTTACTGAAGCAACAAATGACCTGAGCTTCTCTTTGCTTTTCCAGCTTTTCCCACCCCCTCTGCCCTGTATCTCCCAAAGGATAGGTGTGGGTTTTGTGCAACTGTGCAGTTAAAGAAATACAACTCCCAGTGAGATTCTGCAGGTCCCTTTGGACATGACCACATCCATCTGCACACAAATCCATGTGGAAATCTGCCAGCCACCCCTCAGGCACCATCCTGTCCCTGTGCAGGGTGTCACAAACCATCACCTCGTCCTGCCCTACGCACAGAACATGTTTCAGTCTCAGGGAAATATTGGCAGCTGCAGTTTTATTGTAATTTTACTGTAACATGGCAAACTTCTGCAGTGAAATTTATGGTATTCTACAGGCACAGGTCTAATTCTTCAGTAAAATGAGTGTTTGGCCAGGTAAGAACTGCATTACACAGTCAAAATTCCACCCTGGTGATGGCCAGCACATGAAGAAAGGCCAGTGTAAAAACAGAAATAAAATATATTTGTTAAATTAGGTGTGAAACTCAAAAAATCTAATCTTCTTTCCTTCAATTTTTATAAAGTATTCTTATACTATTCATGGAATAGTTGTATCAGGTAGATGGGACCCAAAGAGATCACCTGGTCACCCAACTCCTGGTAAAATGAGCTACTCATGACATTAATGAATAAATCTATTCTGTGCTGCCACATCTCCAGTGATGGAGCTCCAGACACCTGCACCACACTCACCTTTCACCACCCTCATCAGTAGAGACTCAAAGGAACGGACTGAAAAATGCCATTTAACACTAATTTTGCAGCTTCTGCATATTGGTATATTAATCTTGACTTTATTTTTTGTAACATCCCTTGTACAGGAGAATTGATGCTCCTTGTACAAGAGAATTTTCCTTTGGGTAGATGAGTTGTTTCTGGGCATAACTAAACCACCAAAACCTCCTGAAAAGGTCATTTAGCCAGTCAGCAATACTTACTGTGGTTCCAAGAGAAGGAAAGATGGCAGAGAATACCTCTAAAAATGGTAAATTAAACACTGGAACTTCAGCAGATCTGTCATTCCAGCATATAAGTAAATTTGACTTTAATGCTACTGAATTTCTCAGAGCAGAGAGAGAGAAGGGCTGTTAATTGTTTAAAGCAAACTGACAATAATGGTCATTATTGTCATGGGGGCTGGGGATCTGGCAGAGCACAAGGAACCAGGAAGAGGAGGTTTGCTGGGGATGGGATCAACCCTCCTAGCAGAGCTCATCCTGGAGGCAGGAAAGGGATCCTTGGAGGGATTCTGAGCCTCTGAACATGGCAGATCTTCAGAGCAGGTTTCAGTGAACTCCAGTGCTCAGACCCCGCTCAGGGAACTCTCACTGAGCAAAGATCCCCAGTCAGTGGTGCACTCACAGGCTGCAGCAGCTCCAGACTGGAATTCCAGGAATGCACAGGCAATGTCTTGGAGGAATGACTCACTGTAATTAATGAAGCAAATGCAGTTGCATCCACCTTCCAAGGAGGCACATTTCCAGGAAGCTGGAGCCTCTCTAATGAGTGGAGCTGAGCCAAGTTCCACACAGGGAGTGCTGGAGCCCAGACCTGCCAACACCTCCTGGTGTCCTGTGCAGCCCCTCAGAGCCAGGGCAGCAGCACAGTGGGACACCTATTGCCAAGGACCAGGCTCTGCTCTTATCCCTTATCCACACACTTTCCACTGCTCAAGTTCTTTCAGAACAAAAAAAAAAAAAAAAAAAAACAAACAGAAAAACTTCCAACTTTTTGCTTTATGTGACATGAAACTAATGATGAGCTGCATTCACTGCCTGAGGGGACTGGGCAACCACACAGGGTGGGTTTCTGAGAACAAATCACTGTACAAACATTTATCATAGAAATTCTGTATTTATGTAGATATATTTTTATATTAATTACATATTTATATAGAGAGTGTCCTCTGGCAGTGAAATAATTAAAAATCATCTGCATTAACACAGATTCTAAGTCAAGGTTCTATTTAAACTTCAAACCTACTCTTCAAATTCATTTCCAAGATATAAGTCTTTTTTCTCTCCCTTTTCTACTCTAACCTGGTGGCAAACAGTCTGCTCTGGGTTCCAAAAATGTCACCTCCTCATGGGTCATTCAGCACACACTGACCTACCCCAAGACACGTCCCACACACAGCTCTGGGACAGGGGCCAATTAGATCTACTTGATTTCTTTTCCTTCATCTCTTTTCCTCATGTAACATGAAACACGAGGTTCTGGGCAGGGGCTGAAATTTCACCTTCTAGTGCCAGAACTTCTGACATAGCTCAGAGACTCGACAGCTTTACTTATTTCCAGACACACTCACTGTACTTCCATCTCCAGAGTCTGAGGCAAAAAGACAAAAGTACTTTTTCTTTAATAAATTGAATACAACATAGGCCTCTCCTTCTTCCCATGACAAATTAAAGAATATCTCATTTCAAGTTTTCCAGCATTTATTGTCTACAAATGACCCCCAACAATTCATGATTATTTTGTTGTACCCTGTTCAGTCACTGTACATTCAAATATCCCAAGGGCTTCACTGTCACCATAATCATTCCATGACAGTTATCCCCTGGGAACTTTTATGCAATTTTCCCTTCTGAATTAAGCCCTGAATTCCCATTTCACTTGGTGTCAGACACTTGAGGTCATGAACTGATCAGATTAAAGCAATGGGCAGTTTGTCCCTTGCTTCAACAAAACAATTCTTTAACTCAGGCACAGAAATCCTTCAAATGTGTGTTTTGTTATTACAGAACCCTTGAACAGCCCAGGTTGGAAGGAACCTTGAGATTATCTGGTTCAAGCCTTTGTGGGAAAGAGAGCCTAGAAAAGATGCCTTGTTAAAGTACCAGGATGGCTGGGAGAGTCCTGAGGGCACTGCAAGTCTGTCTCCAGAGGTTGGGAACATCCTCAGCATTTACAGCACGAGGAATTTGACTTCTACTGCCAAAGAGTAAATTCATTTCATGTTTACTGACAACTTACACAACCTTGGGCTTCAAAACTGTTTTACTTTCACTTTTGCCTGTATTTCTAATCCTCAGGTACTTCTGAAGGGTTGTGTCCAATAAAACTCTAAAGTTTCAACTCAGTGCACTCAGGTTTCACCACTGCACTGTAATTATTAATGAAGACACTTAATAACAGGAAGCCAAGGTCTTTCCTTTCATTTTCCTGTAACAGACTTCTTGCTTTAGAGCCCTGCAACCACTTGCTAATCTTTATTCATTATTTCACACGAGTTTCAAAACCTTAGTGCTTTATTAAACCCATATATTACATTTTCCCTTTGATCCTTGGAGTTTGCAGTGTAATTTTAAAGCACTTCCATGTGCAGAACAAACACTCCCTTCACCCAGATGAATGCTGAGTGATTTTTTCCTCCCTGTGTTTGCACTTCTGTTGAAGTGATGACATCAGTGCTGGGAACCACATCCTTCCCTAACTCTGCAAATCAGTATCAGAGCTGGGGTTTTTTTGAGTCTCCTGCTCTTGTAGCCACAATCCAAGTTGTTCCCAGAGTTCCCTGGTGCACAGGACAGGATTTACTTGCCTGCTGGATGCTGTCCCCATTGACCATGTGAGGTAGAAGTGGCACTTCATTCAACAGAGGTGTGGCTTCCAAGGGGGGCGGCTGGTCGGCCATCATTTCTTGGGACCATTCATGGACACATCCACCACCTGCTCCAACAAAAACACGGGGACAACGTTACAGCCAGACCTCCTCCCCCAAATAATTCTCTCTTTCACCTGACAGATTTGGTACCAGACTCAACAGCAAAGGATCATTAGACATCAACACTCCACAACTCTCCCCTGAAGGTTTTCACATAAACTGATTTTAATTGGACACAAAATTCACTATAAAACATCCACTTTGGCTTCATTGCACATTTAAAACTTGGGCAAACTGACAGGCTTAAAGGAAGGAGGGGATGACATGTCATAGACCCAAGTTCTTCCTTGTGGGTGAGTCCCTTCCAACTCAGAATATTCTGAGTGCATCCAAGTAGTCCAGTATTACCCTACTTTTCATTTTTAACTACTTCATTTAAGCAATATGGATCCTTCTCCCAAAATTATCCTCTTTAATTATCATGAATATTCAACTTGCCACACGAGTGCTGAAACTGGTACCTCAGTGCAGCAATTACACACTGAAGAAATTTGCATTTATGCAGCACTTTATTCCTAAATTTCAATTTACAATTCTTCTACTCCAGACCCCAAGTGTCAGGCTCAATAATGCACATGCCACATATACATTTCAGTCCCTGTGATGATCAGAAAAGCCCCCAAACTGTGTGATTTCTCCAGTGTTGCAACGTGTCCTCAATGCAGAGTCCGACATGGTGAAAACAAGGCTTAAGACAACCCCAAAAAAGCATTTTGTAACCAAGTCTTTAACTGAGCCCCATGGAGAAATGCAAAGGAAAAGTGCTGCATAGCTGTGGATTTCCAGGGAATAATCTGTAATTACAGTCAGTCAAAACACAGTCCACATGGCAGGGAATTTTCGGTGTATAGTCAATCCAGCATCCATAAAAAGCACAAGATAACAGGATACAGGAAATGCTGACACTTCCTTCTCCCATAAACCAGAAGGCAAAGTGTGGGTAGGACAGTTTATTCCTTAAAAATAAAAATCAAAACCAGACTAAAACCATCCCCCCTAAATCTGTGCATGAACCAAGTCAGGCTGTGCCAAGTCCTTGTTCAGTTCTCCACAACCTGCATGGAAAGGGAGTGTTTGGGGAAGGAAAAAGAGGAAAACAAACCCCTGATGAACTCTGTACCTGTGGGACTGAATTTCCAGATTTGCAACAGTGAGAGAAATATCACAGCCTGACTTAGCATTTCTGCTAGCTTTAATTCATTTTGTTCAGCAAAGGTCTGCAATAAAGCTGAGACTACAGGATTTCTCCTCTATTACCACGACAAGGTAAAGGAGCTGGTGGAATCCACTGATAAAACCCACATTCCTCCTTGTTTGCAAAAGCATCTCAAAATAAGAGATACCATCACACAGTCCCAAAATGCAGCACAACAAACTCCTCAAGGCTTCCCAAGAACTCAGATCACTTCACAAACAACTTGTTTTCCAGGTCTGCTCCAGTCACAATTTTCAGAGGTCAAATATGAAGGTGCAAGGGCTGGACACGACCTCAGAGATTGAATTTCTATCAGGTTATACTTACTATATATATTTAATACACTTAACTGCCTTAGCATGTTATTTATTTCCTGAATAAAATAATCTCCTATTTGTCAGGCTTGGAATTGCCTCTGCCGAGGACACAAACACAGCTGATGGTATTTAACTATTCCATTTAAAAATTCCTGCATGGTAAAATTGAGGCAGCTTTTCCTCCTCTACACCTCTCCCATTTTTAGATGGTTAGTGGTTGGATTTAAGCCTTAAGAGCCATAACAGGAATATGCTCTACACAGGCAAAATGAAAATCCTTTATTTTCTATATGAAACAGTCCCAATTTCTTTCATCTCTGAACCTCAAAGACGACAGAAATCAGTACTTAAAATAAAGGGGAAACCCCTTTACCAAAAAGCAACTCCAGCTGCATTCAAATGTTCAAGCACCCAAAATGAGCAGCTGCAGAAAAACGTGTTCTGAAACAGGTCCCAAAGCCACCTGCAATTCTAAATGAACGTTCTGAGTTTCTATCCTGAGCTTTAGTAATTAATTTTCTGAGGCTTTGTCTTTAGGACAAATTGTAGAGCAGAGCCCCAACATCCACATGGGGTTTAGAACCTTCACTCTCCTGCCTGATGGCTCAGGTAGTGTTTGATTCCCATTGACACCTCCACACACATTCTGCTTAGTGCTGTAATTTCATTTTTCAGAGGAGGAACTTAATACTTGGAGTATCAGGAAATAACTGTTTTTATACAGGTAATGACAAACACCAAAAATAGCGAATTTCGTGTCTTGGCAGGAATCTCCACGTGGGCAGAGAAAATAGAAGTACTGACACAAATGAAACCATTTTCAGAACTTCTGGGCAGTTCCACCTGGCTCAGGACGTTGATATTTCCCTGTGCAGCTGGGCTGGGGTGGCTGCAAGCAGCAGAACACTGAGGACAAAAGAGGAATGCCCTGACAGATTGGAAAAAAACGAGATATTTTGGTTTTACAGCACTGCTTCATTCCTCCAACATCCTGATAAGAGCAGCAAAGACACTGCTGCCCTCAGAGGGAGCCCAGGGAAGGAGGGGGGGACTCAACCCCTCCCCACTTCAACAGGTAACACTTTTCCAGGGAAACAGAACGTGATCCAAACAGATTTACCTCCCCAAAGGCTCCATTTCACTGGAGGAAGTAGGTGGTATTGGGGTAAATAAAAAGAGAATTCCTGAAAAGTTATTACATAGTCAGCACAATTTCCTGCAAAACATAACAAAGACAGGGCTCTATCTTGAAAAGCCATTTCCCAACACCCTCCCACAGCTTGGAGCAGGGAATCCAGCCCAGCCCCACAGCCCTCAGCCACAGGGAAAGGCTGATCTCACAGAAAAGGTGGAGGACAATCACTGCCTGGGCAAGGAGATTGCAGGATCCTGAACCCACCTCCATCCACACTCCCACAAAATCATTCCAGGATGGTTTGGGTTGGAAGGGACCTTCAAGTCCATCCAGTGCCACCCCCTGCCATGGGCAGGGACACCTTCCACCAGCCCTGGTGGCTCCAAGCCCCGTCCAACCTGGCCTTGGACACTTCCAGGGATGGGGCAGCCACAGCTTCTCTGGGCAGCCTGTGCCAGGGCCTCCCCACCCTCACAGGGAAGAATTCCTTCCCAATATCCCATCTAATCCTGCCCTCTGGCACTGGGAAGCCACTCCCTGTGTCCTGTCCCTCCATCCCTTGTCCCCAGTCCCTCTCCAGCTCTCCTGGAGCCCCTTTAGGCCCTGGAAGGTGCTCCAAGGTCTCCCTGGAGCCTTCCCTTCTCCAGGTGAACCCCCCCAGCTCTCCCAGCCTGGCTCCAGAGCAGAGGGGCTCCAGCCCTGGCAGCATCTCCGGGGCCTCCTCTGGACTCTCTCCAGTAGCTCCACGTCCTTGTGCTGCTGTTCCCAGGGCTGGAGGCAGCTCTGCAGGGGGGTCTCACCTGAGGGGGCAGAATCCCCCCCTGCCCTGCTGCCCACGATCCCTGTGGGATCAGCCCAGGGCACAGGGGGTTCTGGGTGTCAGGGCATGTCCAGCCTCTCACCCACCAACACCCCCAAGTCCTACCAAATCCCACATCCCTAAAAGTCTGTCAGTGATTCCAGGCTTCCTCTAAACCCTCTGTTTTACCCCAAGCCAAGTCAGCTTGGAGAGGTAACCCCAGCTGGGGGGGTGTTCATGGCCCAAAATGATCAACCCACCCATTGGGAGAACTGTATCAAAGAGCTTCTCAGGTCCTAAAGCCACTTTGTTCCATCAAATCTCAGGAATAGGGGCTTGTACTGCTTTGGCCATGGTCTGTTCTTGGGTATTTTAAGTTAATCCTCAGTAGTAACTCTCCAAGTGGTCAGGGGGAAAAAAAAATACGGAAAAAGTGCTTGCACTGAGAATTAACAGGCTGCACTGACATTAAAGATGAGCTAATACACTAAATTTTAAATTGTAGTCTAAAATAAGCAAGAATAATCCCATCTAGAAGTGTTAAAGACTAGGCAAATTTTGTAATTTATAGGAATTTACTGCAACTTAGTGAATCATTAAATATGAATCAATAGCAGAATTTCTAGAGGTGTCTCTCCAGCTTTGTCACCCTGTCCTGGAGATTTTTGAGTCAGTATGGAATTAAACAGATTGACTTTTAGAAAGTTTACATTTTGCAAGGGCACTTCTGACCTGATTCATTTCTTTGCAGTGGTTTCTATTACACATCAGCTAAAGGTCACTCCCAAACCTGGTCTGAGCTGAGGGATGAATTCAGCCCATGAAGCATGAAAGCCATAAAAAATAAAATAATTGGGATTAATCACCTCTGAAACAAACCTGAAGCAGTTTTAGCTGAGCTGAAACAAGTGACAGTGGAGATCACATTCCTAAGTTAAATAACTTTTGTTTTCACAGATTAGTTGTTCGACACACGCGCATCTCAAAAGCTAAAATACTGCCATTTAATGCAAATTAAAAAATATTTTAAATTAAATAAAAGCAATTCCTATTGCAAAAACAGACCCTGGGACGTGTTCTGGAGTAATTCCACGCTGGGCTGGTGTAATATGGTCGCTCATGTCAACCATATTCACAGAAAGGCCACATTTTCCACGCACAGTCTCAGCCACAAAGGCTTCTAAGAAACCCAGCGAAGCTCCAGGACTGGCCTGGAGCAAACAATTCCCGTACACAGCGGCTGGGCCTGACCTCACTTCCTGACAGAGGGAAAATGCCGAGGCTCTGGAAGGCTGGAACATTGGCCTTCCCTTTCTCCAGCCCGGATTCCTCCCCAGCAGTGCCGCTGGAGCCCGGCCAGCCCCGAGCAGCCGCGCAGGGCTCGCTGATCCCAGCTCCCATTTCCAGGGAAAACAGTTCTGTGCTCCTGCACGGAACAGGCAGAGCTCACTGAGGGCTGAATGATACTGGATCATCCTACCAAAGCCTGGAAAACATCAGGGGTTCACAAGACATTTGGAAATTCAAATCTAAAATTGCCTACAATAGTTTCGAAAGTGAAATACTGAGCAATTCCAGGACACGGAATTCCAGTTACTTACAAATAAATGGTGGGAGTTGATGACCTTAGAGGTCTTTTCCAATTTTAATGACTCTATAAATGCTCAGTAAACTCCTTGTAAGGACTCCCAGCATTACTGACCCTCCTGTTTCCATTTCCAACCCCGCAGCTCAGGATGAGGCGCCGTGTTCAGCTCTGGCACTTCCACTTGAATGACACAAGAGAAAACTACAACATTATAACAGCAATATACTGAAAAAAACCCTGAAGTCATGGCCAGAATAACTGTCCTGTATAAACACATCATTCCTGTTTTATCCAGTTTTTGGAGCAGTCACCAGTAAACAACAACACAGCAACCATTTACAGCCGTGTCTCTCTTTAGCCCCTCACGGTGAATTTGCAGGGCATGTAAAAACACAGGGATTGTGTTCTATAAAAAAATAAGGCACATTTAATAAACTGAAAAAATAGCCTTTTCACTGGAATTGCATCCTTTAATCATTAATAGAAGGTGAGTTATCTATTGTGTAAATGTGTCACGGTGTTACGGACTTAGCAAGTTTTGAAAATCCTGTTGGCTCATGTTGAAATATTTTACCAGTACTTCAATATATCCCACAGTCTAAACAGGGGGAACACTGCAGACAGGAATGGATCAGCTTCATTCCACTGGCCAGCACAGAACGTGAACAGTGTTCATAAACAGTAAAAAATTAGTTTATGATCCCAGACAGAAGCTATCCCAAATTATCACAATTTTCATTATAGTCAGTGCTGGATTTAAGATGAGAAAGTTCCTATTCCAAGGAGCTTATTACTGAAATGCAGACTTTGATTTTTATTGAAATCCAGCACGCCTGAGTTAGAAAGAACAATGTGTCCAGGATGGAGAGCTGGGAATTCAGCAGAAACTTCCTGATTTCCAGGTTCAGTGCCTTATGCAACCTGCCAGCCTGAGCCTGGGTTTTCATTTATTGCAGGAAGCAAACTGCCACAATACTGCTATTTACTAAGGGCAGCACTGTATCAAACCCTAAAGCTTTAATTACACTTTTTTATACTGACAGAACTACTAATTATCACTATAAATATTATATAATATATAAAAATATAGTCAACATATTCTCCTTAAGTGGGGGGAAAAACTTATGTTCTCTGATAAAGAAAATTATGAATTATTGCCATGCCTTAAAATCCAAATCTCCTGCAAACTGAGGCTTCTGAGTGTTTTACACACATTCCACCCTGTCAGCTCAATTTTCCATCAGTCATTTCCAAAGGCTGTTCAAAGAACAACCACAGACCCAAACAAAAGTCATCCCCAACCTCAGGCTAAGGAATAACCTTGTCCTAAATATCCAGCATCACTTATGACTCCTAAAAAAACAGATTTGAAATTTATGCCCCACACAACTCAGAGGTGGGAAAAATCTTGGGGAAAAAAAAAAAAAAGACACAGGCTGCCCTCTGCCACCCACGTTTTTCAAATAAACAGCATTTTTAAGGTATCATCCCAACCCTAAAATAGTCCTCCTGTGCCCCAGGACCACACGTGAGACCTGCTGGGTGGACTGGTTTACTTTGAGCGAGACGAAGGCACCGAAAGGTTTAACAGAAGCTCAGTTAGACCTGAGCTCTGGAGGGACCACCACCACTCCATAAATCATCTGTTCCCCCACTAAATACATGTTTGGATTAAAATGTTGGGCATCATTTATAACGACACCCCAGTGAGTTTGTCAGCAGCATCTTGTGTGAAGTTTGGCTTCCAGCCAGGAGGGCAACACGACTTCGTGTGATCCTGGGAACGTTCACGACTGACCCAGAGAATGGGCTCAAATATTTGTAACTCTGAGAGCTGAGAGCCCAAAGCCATTCTGATCCAGGTAGGACTGACCCAGGTGAGCTCTGGGACCCCAGGAAAACGTTAAAAACTCAGTAAAACTGCACCCCAGCTCCACACACACACAGAGGACAAGGTTTCTACACTCTGCTCCAAGTGTTTGCTTCCAGCAACCCCCAAATTACAGACAGATTTTAATGGAGTATTAATGCTCACCTCACAGGGAACTGAGTCCTACAACTCTCCATGAAGGAGGAGTAAGATTGGGATGGAAACCCTCATATCAGACACTGAAATCCCTGAAGCTACCAAGAAACAGCAGATAAAGCCCACGGAGACACGTGGGAGCTCTGACCTCAGGGACAGTATCCCCTTCCATCCTCCTTATCCACCTGGATCAGGTTCCTGCTGTGACTGTGCCAGGAAAGCAATAAAACAATTGCTCCTCTCCACCCTCACTCACAAACTCCCCAAGAACCACCCACTGCACTCCAGGATTGTTTTCCAGGCTCCAAGTCCATCCCTGAGGATTCCAGGGGACACAGAGGCCAATGACCAGTCGGGGGAGGTCACAGCCCACCCTCCAGAGTCACGGACTTTTCCAGGGACTGCACAACTTTCTGCTGTTCTTCCCAAGAGAAACTGCCCTGGAAAGAGCTGTGAGCTGGGAATAAAGAACCTGCCGCTGCCAGAGCACATCAGGTTTGATTTGAGCTCTTATTTAACAATATGCTCACGTGAGGGCCACGTCTGTCCTCAGAATTATTCTTTTATGAGGCCTGCAAAGTTTGCAGTAACAGTTTCTGTAATGCAAACATGACATAACTTTTAGATAAATATTTTCCTTCATTGCTTTAGTTATAGTTTTATGTCTTTTCTCTCATTGCCAGAAAAGCAGAGCCAAATCCTAAGCACTTGTGTGCTGCTTCCTAATTGACCAGTCCCATAAACCCAAACCCAGGAGTTCCTGAAACATCCTAATCCTGCTTCTAGAAGAGAACTGAGCACCTCAAAGAACTGAGCCCTTGAAGCATTTCATTCTTATTTCAACTTAAAAAAATAATGGGACTAAGGTATTTTCCAGCTATATCAATGCTGTTAAAAAAAAAAAAATAAAATAAATGTAAAACTGCTTCTTTCCACCTGTTAGGAAAATTACATGTTCTGGCATCAGCTGAGTTGCTCATTTTAAAGCAAGAATTTTTCAAGCTGATATGAAAAAGCTTTAAATAAATACAATGTATTGAAGTCCAAGTGTGAAACTGAATTTTAACTGAATTTAAAACCACATTATTCTGGTTTTTTAGGCCTTGAAGGAAACCAGTTTATTTAGACACTGACAACATACTGTGGAAATTCTATATTGCAATGGTTATCTAAATCACTTGGAAACTATGGGAATAAGATACACTGTGGTCCACTGAAAAGTAATCCAAAAAAACTTCTGACCAAGGTCAGACAGCCCCAATCTCTAAAGAGCAAAAAGGCAGCTGGATTTTACACCTCAAAGAAACACAGCTGAGCAGGTGAATCAAAGTGGTTCAAAGCATGCCAAGGTTTTACCAGCTGGGAACTGCATGTTCCTACAGGGACCTGCCCGTGCTCTGAGGCTCTGAAATCCAGGTTAAGGATCTGGATAACTGAGTACAACCCCTCCCAGTGGGAAAAATCTGAAGTGGATTGTAAAATTCAACCCATTTTATGATCATTTTTTCTCCTGAAAATAAAAAATTTCTGCTCGTTTCCCAACCTTTTTGAAGTCCAAGGGAAAAAGTTCCGTTTCCAAGACTGGCAAGAACCCAGAGGAATGGTTTGTTGTGTGTGCAGACACATCCATTCCAACAGGAACACATCATTCCATGGCACCTTGTTCATCCCAGTCCCCTCCCTGCAGCGAGGAACACCCAGTTCACAGCAGGAATAAAGGTTAAGGATTTGGAAAAGCTTTTTTTTAGAATCTTCACGTGAGGAGCAGGTGGGAAGTGGCAAATTTCAGTGCCCACTGAGCTTGGCTGCTCTGCTTTGTCCTCTGTGTCTCCAGACCTGGGTGAAACTTCCTGGGATTGCATCAGGAAAGCCCCAAAACTCTGCCCTTTTTAGTGCCAGAGCTGGGTAATCCCTAAAAACGAAGCTGGAGAGCAATTATGGGATGGCAGACACACACACAGCTGGTGTGGCACAACCCCAAGGTGATCCAAAAGCTCTTTTCCAAACGCCTGCATTCTGTATTCCAACAATTTATTTACTTTAGGCCTGACTCAGGGAGCCCAATCATGCAGATTATTAAAACCAACACAACAAGGCCACTTCCAGGAAAGGCTCCTACCATGGGACTGCTCCGAGCACACAGCTGGTGTCTCATCCAACAAAACAGGAGGGAAATCAGCACTTCCCAGGATGGAGACACAAGCAGGAGTTTGCTTCCAGGTTGCTGCAAAGGCTGATTTTCCAGCACTTTCTTCCAGCAAGTGCCTGATGCAGCCTGTCAGCACAGCAACACAAACAAGCCTTTTCCATTTAAGAGCCCTCCTACAAACCATGACTTCAAAAACAACCATAAAAGCCCAGTGAAAGCAAAGGATTCCTTCAGACTGGAAGAGATTATGCCAACTCCAAGCAAGGATGAATTATTTTGATACACCAACTGGAGACTGTTTTCCTTGTGCAACATGAGCAGAGGTTCAGGCTGTAACACTTTAGCTGAGCAGTGAAATTAGTCTGGTTAAAACAGGTTATACTTAAACTAAGGGCTAAAACACACCAATAAATTACTTTAATTACCACAGCTGAGCAGTCCCGTGGCAACAGACCATGTGCATTTTTGTAGTTCATGGAAAATGCAAGGGAAAATGCAAGGATGAGGTCACCCACATGAGGGTTGAGCAGGAGCACTTCCCTCAGAGTGTGACAGGCCAGGTCTGGGCACAGAACCACTGACACAGCTCAGCTGATGGATGGCAACACACTGAAATCACTTCCTTCTGCATCAGCTTTAAATATGTATTAGTAAATCAGTTAATCTGCTGTAAATTTAGAAATATAATCATATTTTACATAAGAGCCTAAGTGGAAATTATCAGTTTTGAAGAACATAAGGATGACAGTTTATATGTAAGTTTTTATAAAGTTTATGCTTTAAGAATTCTAGGTATTGAAAAGCAAAATGACAGTGTACAATACAAACTGCTGTTTACATAACACCTTCCAAACCTGAATAATTCTAACTAATTCTCACCCCTGACATGGCAATGGACAAAAATACACACATGGGTGAGCAGATTAAAGGTTCTGCTGGGAACAGCCAATCTGCTCAAAACCAACTGCACCATCCTGCAAGTCCTTCAGGGACTAAAACCCCTCACACACAAACATTAAACTCTGCCTTTATCCCTCCAAGTACCTGCTGGAGGAGAAACCCAAGTGACACAGGAGTGGCACTGATCACTCCACTGCTCTGGGACACTCAGCAGAACTGAGAGCAACTCAGCCCTGTTGAAGAGATACTAATGCTGAAGGTATCTGATAAAGGGCATTAAACAGCAGATAAAAAAAAACTCCATCTGAATTTATAAACCTGTATTTAACCTGATTAAACGGTTTTCCTCCCAAATATCTATTCAGCTGCAGAGAATACAGCATGATAACCATGGTTTTTCTCCATATCTTGTAAGAAATCTATCTGCTGATCATCTTTTGCTTTCCAACACTGCTCCCCAAAGTCTTGTCTTGTGCTACTGTAGTTTCACACCACATTCTACTCTACATCCATCAGATAACACTCATTTTTTAATATAATTTCTTCTGTTGCATTAAAGAACTGTGAACCACCCCTGTTTAGGAAGCTGGAGAAACTGCTCTTTGCTAAGTTGAAACTTGCATATTACACTTGAATTTTGGTGCATATTCATAACATGGAAGTTGATTCTTCACTAGAGGGGACTTGACCTCAGCAAAAACACCCTCCCCTCACAGAAAAACTAAACTGCCTGAGTGCCTTTTGATACAACAAAGTGATTTCTGAGTCACAAAGACTTCATACTGCACCTGCTTGTTCTCCCATGGAAAACACACTGGGCAGCCAACAGCTTCCAAAACTCACCTGGACTTTTGGCTACCTGTATTTTCAGGGATGCAATCCCCATGGTTTCACAAGGCTCTTACAGTGCTGTACATTAGAAGATAACTCATGGGACTCCCCATTAAAAAAAAACAAAACAGTGAAGTTGAAGAATTCTTGCTCTCAAACCCTGGCAAGTTCCTGACAGATTTCATCCTGCTTTTCCAGCAGATCAGTTCCATGACCTGAGCAATTCCAGAGGAGTAACTCCATTCCATGATCTCCAACCAAACCCAAAGGATCTGAGCAGGGCACTATCAGAATGCAGCTGTTCTCCACACAGGAAATACATTTTGCTAACATCAGAATTTACTTGCTTTATCCAAAGCCAATTATGCAACCCTCTCCAAGACAAAACTTCCAGCTAAGGGATGGGAGGGAGAGAAAGAGTAAGAAATGTGAAAATGGAGGTAAGGCTGCCACCTGATAAAACCAGTAGAGTTTCTGAGAAAACACTGACCCTCTTCCTACCTCAAGAACCCAATCAGTTCTTCCTTCCCTAATTAATTTTTCCATTTGACAATAAATCATCCAGAAATGTCTTCCAGGAAAAGGAGTCCTAAGTTTAAAAGTCTGTCAAATATATTTATTTCAACCTAAAGTGTTACTTAGAGACTTAATGAGAAAAAAGTGGTTCAGAAAAGGAGAGTAAGTTGCGTGTAATTACCGTTGACACTCTCCTGCCTCGGAATTCCTGCTGCTGGTGAGTGTCCCAGGGCCGGTGCTGCCGAGGGAGCAACGAGTGCTGCCCTCAGTCCTCTCTCTGCGGGCAAGAAAAAACAGTCATCTTCATTTTAGTGCCTTGGCAAGTCACAGAAGCACAGAATGTGCTGGGCTGGAAGGGACCCACAAGGATCATCCAGTCCAACGCTCAGCCCTGCTCAGGCCCATCCCCAGCACTCACACCATGAGCACATCCAGAGGATCAGCCAAACCCTCCTGGAGCTCTGGCAGCCTTGGGGCTGTGCCCACTGCCCTGGGGAGCCTGGTCAGTGCCCAACCACCCTCTGGGGGAAGAACCTTTCCCTGAGATCCAACCTGAGCCTGCCCTGACACAGCTCCAGCCATTCCCTGGGTGCTGTCCCTGGTCCCCCCAGAGCAGAGCTCAGTCCCTGCCCCTCCTCTGCCCCTCCCCAGCACACTGGAACTGCAGTGAGGTCTCCCCTCAAAGTCTGAAGAAAAACCAGGTGCAGAGAACGGGGCAGAGTCACTAAAAGAGAAGGAACCATGAAGGGCCAGCCAATGGCTACAACTCCACGGGAACAGCAAACACAGCTCAAGGAAAAAGGGAAAAGCCAGCAGAGCTGTCATGGCACTCCCGGGGTCACCCAGCACGTCCCAAGTGCCAGAGCTGACACTGCCCAACACTGCCCAGGCTCCAGAGCACTGCCAAGACACTGCCCTGCTCAGCCAGGAGTGTGAGCAATGGCTGAGGGACAGGCAGTGTGAACAGTGGGATGAGACATGTCTTTGGATAGTAAGTGTATTTACTTAGTTATCTATCTCTGCTCTACTCCTCTATACGACAGTAAGGATGAAAAAAATCCATTTCCAAAAAGTATGCAAATACATCCACATTTAAACTGCCGTGCACATATTTATCCTCCGGTAAGGTGCATAAAACGATATAAATTGTACATAAATCTGGAAATACAATCCCAGTTTGCTGTTATGGGGCAGCATGGCTTTATTCTAGAGACTGCTCCACTAAAGGTAATTAAAGCTTCACTAGTGGCTGAAGCCTTCAAGATGTTATTATTTAATGATGTAAAAATTATCACCTTTCTCGAGCTACTGCATCCAGTACCAAATTCCAGTTCCTAAACCATTTGCACACTGAGCCCTGTCCTGGCCCTCCACACACAGGAAGTCTTTGCAGATATCAGTCAATTCCCAATACAGTTTTTCACAGAATCCCAGAGGCTCTGGGGTTGGAAAAGCCCTCCCAGCCCATGGAGTCCCCCCTGTGTCCCATCCCCACCTTGTCCCCCAGCCCAGAGCACTGAGTGCACGGCCAGTCATTCCTGGAACACCTCCAGGGGTGGGGACTCCAAACCCCCCTGGGCAGCCCCTTCCAGTGCCTGACCACCCTTTCCATGAGGAAATTCCTCCTGAATCTCTAAAGGTAAAGCCCAGGCAGGTGTGTTCTGCAGTTTGACTGGAATGCTTCAAGAAATCTCTGTCCCTGTGGTTCCCTATGCAGGAAGCCCAGCCAGGAGAAGCTCCCACACCCCAATCCACTGCCACTGTCACCAGAAAGGTGACACTGCCTTGAAGTCACTTGAAGATGTTTCTGAAGTCACATGTTCCTACTGAACGACTTTTAATAAGGCACAGGCAAAAATATATCATATAAATGACCAGCCCCAAAGCTGGAAAAGTACATTTTGGGCAAAAGGAGGCATTTTCCACATCAATCAAGACACTGGGAACAAGGGGAGATTTACATTAGGATTGAAAGGGCCGAAGGGCTGGGAGCCAGTGGTGTGTCTGTGCTGGTCAATACACAGCAAGGATTGTGTCAGCACCACTGAGAGAATAAATTATCGCTGCTTTTACAATAAGCTCTTCAAGAATGCAATAAAGAGTTCAGTGTGTGCTCCTCACTCAGGAATCCAAAACTTTTCAGTGAAGGTCTGGCTTGCAGCAAAGATAACAGCTGAAAACTAACCATCTTGACCTTGGGAAGTTTCATGACAACGTGCTAAAAACAGGTGAAAAACTGAACAGGTCACTGCTCCCACATCCACCAGCCCTGAGAGCAAGCACAGGTTTAAGTACTGAGAGTTCAGACCTGGTGGGTTTGAGACAGTCCAAAATTAGAAGTGAGAAATGTAATTTTTATCCTCAAGCCTCTTGGCTGTTGCAGTATTACTAATACTGAGGTTTTCTCACTGCTTTCAGAGATAAATTTAAAATTCTTCCCCGATTAAATGAAATCATGGCAGGAAATTAAGAAAATATGTAACTAGGGAAGGCATTCTTACAATATTTCATACCAGCTCCTGACTTTGATGCACAGTATTATAAGAATGTCTTCCCAGTCACGTATTTTCCTCCACAGTTTGACAAGAAGTCTCCCAAGTTGTGGGAACAGCAAGTCACCAAATAAAAATGCCAGTTTCATTCTTCCAAGTTTCAAAGATGGATTTTAATTTGCTTGAAATTCAGCAGGCACCCTCGGGAGCAGGATTCTGGAATTTTTCCTGTCTGCACAGTCCATAGGAAATTTTAAGGACTCACCAACCTTTTCCTAAAAATAATTGTAAAAGATGAAGGGCTGTTGGTGTGGGTGGGAAAAGCCCCACAGCAAACACGATGCCAGTGCCACCCTCCAGAAAGCCCCAGACAAAAGAGTGTTAAAAGAGCTCTATAGAACATTTATATCCAACTTTGCTGCAGATTTGGTTTCAGTGCAACATCAAAGAAAGATGCAGTTTGTGATCAAGGCTTGTGGCAGGAAATGGATGCGTGCAGACAAAGTTATCTTTCTTCTCTCTAAAGGTGAATACACGAGGAGTTATTGTTTTCAGCCATTCTAACACCCAATTTCTCAAAACCACTACAGCAAAATTAATCACCAACAAAAATAACCTGTCCCCAGAGAACGGCAATAAAAGTAGCCTGAAGTGGGTATCTGTGCACATACACAGCCCAAGGAGCTGAAATTATTCCACTGCATTGTCAAAGTGCTGCTTAATTCCAGCTAAGGCCAAGTTTTCCAAAAACTTGCTGCAACAATCCTGAGCTACAACAGAGTGAACAACTTGTAAGAGCTTGTTCCAGGGGATGTGTAAGACATCAATACCAGCCCTGTTTATCCACTGGCTGCTGTGTGAAGGATCCCAAACTGAGATCTGGGATCCGACTGGTTCAGCTCTACAGAACATTAGATTTATTTGATCCTAGATGAGAACAAATGATTCCCAGACAACACCAGCATTCCAAAACTTTCCGAGATTTGGAACACGGGAAGGTAAAAAGCCCTAAAAGAGCAGAGTGTAATAGCTGGCTGCTTTTCAACATGCATGATCACACACACTGAGCCCTGAGAAAGTCAACATCTTTCCCATTTTACCACCTTATCCTTTTTCACAAATTACATAAACCCAGGGAAGGAATGTGAGTGTGGGAAGCAACTCGGGTTTTGCTTCTTACTCACAAGGATACTGAACTACACACAAAGTACTTTCTTCTATGCTGGATCTTAACTCCAAGGTCAATTTATTGGCTTAAAACACTGAGAGGATGATGCTTCCCTGGTTCAAATGCTAATCTGAGGCTCAGGAAATCTAGATTCAATTCCCTGCCTCACCACATACTTCCTGTGTGACCTTGGGCCATAAATATTTCGGTGCCTCAGTCTTTCCATCTGTGACTGAGATAGTATTTCTCTATTGAACTAAGTGTTGTAAAGACAAATACATTGGGAAAACATCAGGAATCACAGGCCACAGCCATACGTGGATCAGGCAGCAGAGGAACTTATCTGTGTGTCAATAGTCCCAATCAGGCAGCAGGGAAAGCAAGGGAGGGCTGCCAGTGTTAAAAACTTTAACTACCACAGGGCAGCAAACACATAAAATACCAGCAGAATGGATGGAAATTGAAACCTCAATTATAAAAATCGGCTTTGCAGAAAGTTTCCATCATTCCAACCAAGTTTTAAACAGAAACAAAACTCAGAAACCAGCTGAGTGAGCTGCTGAAGGGAGCAAATACACCTGCCAGCAACTCATTATTGCCCTGTTTTGGGAGATTATCACATGAAACACCTCCAATGTGAGGCAGCAGAGGGGCAGCTGAGGCTGGGGGCAAAGAATCCCTGGAGACTGTTCCCCAAAGCCCTGCGGGAAGGGAACCACATGCTGCTGGAGTCCCCAGCCTTTTGTGAGAGGCGGTAAATAGGATCGGGCTAAGAGTGCTCACAGTGGGGTCCCCTCTGCTGCTGCCCCAAGGCGGGTGGGGGGGATAAAGCGCGAAGGGGGAGGGCAGAAGATGGTCACCACCCAAACAGGGGCTGACAGGAGTGACCTCCCCCTGCCCCGACCCCAGGAGGAGCCGGGGGAGGTGTCTGGGACTGAGCTGGGAGCAGCCAAGGGGAACAACTACAAGGCTACGTGGCATTCGCAGGCAGCGGCTGCGAGAGGGAGAACGGGGGGGCGGCGAGGGGGGAGCCGGGGGGGGGGGAAAGGCTTCAGATCGCAACCGCTGCTTCCCCGAGACATGGAAGGACAAGGAGAGGAAGGGGAAAGAGGGACACGGGGGATGTGTGCGTTGTGCAGAGGAGCGGGACCGGGCGGGGGGAAGAGCGACCCGCGGAGCTCGGTGGCATTAACCCCGTCCGGGCGGGCTCAGCTGAGCTCAGCCGGGATCCCCCCGACCCCAGCCCCGGGTGTCTGCCCAGCTCTGACCCCCGCACCGGGGTGTCCCGTTAGGAGCCGCTCCCCCAAACCCCGCATCCCAAATCCCCCCGGTCTGCCGGGGGGGGATGCCTGTGCCCCGCGGGGCACCCCCGTACAGACCCTCCCGTACAGACCCTCTCGTACAGACCCCTCCTCCTGTCCGAGACCCCCCGAGCCCGGCCTGACCCCCCGTCCCGGCACCCCAACCCACTCCCGGCACCCCATGCCACCCTGGGCACCCCATCCCGGCACCCCATCCCACCCTCGGATCCCATCCCATTCCACCCCACCCCGGGCACCCCATTCCCACCCCGGGCACCCCATCCCTGCAGCACATCCCATCCTGCCCCCTACACCCCATCCTCCCCCACCCCGCCCTGGACCCCCATCCCACCCCATGCCCCGGGACATCGGATCCCATCGGATCCTGCCCCCAACCTGCCCCGTGCGCCACGTCCACCCCCAGATCTGCCCCATTCCCCGGGCTCCCCCTCCTCCTCCCCCAAAAATCCCCCTCCCGATCCCCGGGGTCCCGTTTCTCCCGCAGCCGCCCCCCCTCCCCTCCCCGCCCTCCGCACCGCGGGGCTCGGCTCCGGGCAGTGCCCGCCGCGCCCCGGGCGGGCAGCACCGCTCTCCCCGTACCCGGGGTGCGGCGGGACGGCGGGGGAGGCACCCCCGGGCCGGGCCCCCCGCACTGACCGTGGGCTCCGCCGGCTCCGCCGCCGCCTCAGCGCCCGCCGCCCGCCCGCGCCGCCATCATGGAATGCGGGCACCGCGCCTGCGCCGCCGCCGGCCGGGGGCGGGCGGGCGCGCCAACCACAGCACGGCCCGCGCGGCTCCGCGGCCACGGACACACGAGCCCGCCGAAAGCGGCGCGGGGGGGCGGCCCCGCGGGGCAGGGACGCTGCGGGCGGGGGACCTGGGTGGGCATCGTGTGTCACCGCTGAGCACTGCCTGTCCCCCCTGGGCACCGTCTGTGCTCCCTGAGCACTGCCTGTCCCCCCTGGGCACTGTCCATCACCCCTGGACACTGTCACCCTGGGCACTGCTCGTCTCTCCTGGGCACTGTTTATCACCCTGGGCAGCATCTCTCCCTCCTGGGCACTGTCATTACCCCTGGACACTGTTTGTCACCCCTGGGGACCATCTCTCCCTCCTGGGCACTGTCATTACCCCTGGACACTGTTTGTCACCCCTGGGGACCATCTCTCCCTCCTGGGCACTGTCATTACCCCTGGACACTGTTTGTCACCCTGGGCACCGTCTGTCCCCCCTGGGCACTGCCCATCACCCCGGGCACTGTCCCCCCAGGCATTGCCTGTCATCCCAATTTAGGGGTCACAGAATTCGCCTGAATCCGAAAAACTGTGTCATGATACACAAAACGTTAACTGTGATGACCCTAAAAGCGAGAGGGATGATACCAACCCAGTGGGCAAAGCGAAGAGGAAGGAGAGGCTTTGTCTCTGGGTGTCCTCAAGCTGTGCCAGGGCAGGTTTGGTTGGATATGAGGGAAAATTTCTTCGTGGAAGGGGCTGTCCAGCCCTGGCACGGCTGCCCAGGGCAGTGGTGGAGTCCCCATGCCTGGAGGGATTTAAAAGCCCTGTGGATGTGGCACTTGGGGCCATGGGTCAGTGGTGGCCTTGGCAGTGCTGGGGGATGGTTGGACTCGAGGGGCTCAGAGGGCTTTTCCAACCTAAAACATCCTGTGATTCTCTGTATCCTGACAGCAGCTCCGTTCTCCACATCCCTTCTCACCCATCATCAGAGCATCCCAAGCCTTTGGGGACACCAAGCCCTGCTCCAAAGAGGATCAAGGGCAGGGGCTAAAAAAACAACACATGGGCTGAAAAGCCCCTCTGGCACATCTATTTTCTCTGGCAATTAATGTACCAATAAATGTTACACTCTCCACCTTATTTTCACCAGGCAGTTTACACCAATACATTTCCATTAATGTGCTTTACAAAAACAATAATATAAAAATAATAATAATAAAATAAAAATAATAATAAAAAATTTAAAAACATGCCTCAAACTTGCTTAAAGCAGTGATTTCAGGGGTGTTTTGTGTGGAATTCAGCTTCTATGTGGATGTAAAATAAATGTGACAGCTGTGCTCATATGCAAGCTCCACATAAACTGTGGATCACAGCAGTTGAGAAGAAAAAGGTCAAACTTGACATTCATATGCAATATAATAAATGTATATATATATGTCTATATAATAGACACATAAAGAAACTACCTTCTTGAATGAATGGGTTTGTATTTGCCCCTGGATTGATCTTAAATATATATTTTAATGAATATAGGAAATTATGTAATGAATAGAAACAACTGTGCCTTAATGTCAGAGAATTTCTCTCTGGAGACTGGGGGAAGTGGTTGATTTGCCATAACAAACAACCTGGACTAAAATAAATTCCCATGCATCTTCTGAAACAAGGAGGCAGCGCTAAGGAAGGCCAGAGGTGGTGGGAACAGCTGAATTTTTAGGCAACTAATAGGATATATTGTTAAATAAGTGCAAAAAATAACCTCTCAGAGTACCTTTACCATTAATTTTACTCATATTTGCCCATAAAATGATGAATATATTCTCTGCCAATTGAGAGCAAACAGTAAAAGAACAGATAAAATCATTCTCAGGTTGCATCTGAAAAGCAAAATTTTGTACCTGAATCCATGGCCAATTCCAGGTGGAAAAGGCAGGAGAAAACTTTTCCTCCTAACAAGATAATTGGTGCAATCTCTGCATTGAAATTTCCTCTTCTTTCTGCCCCTTCCATAATTTTTACCACAGACTGTGACTCCTGGTCTGATTCTGGTACAGAAAAGCAGCAGCTCCCCCTTTTCCCTGTGGAGTTGTGTGGATCAGCACATCACATGTTTTATTACTGTCAGTTAAGAACCTATAAATTTGCATATAAAGTAGATTGAAACCTTCAGAAAAGGACTCAGAGGAAAAATAAGCTGCTCCTCCTGTTTTGAATCACACTGTGCTTTTGTCCCTGATGTTAAACTCTTATTGTCATGGATGATTCCAAATGGAATTCTTTAATTCCAGCTCAGATTTAAATCTGGGAACACCTCAGGAAAGGTAGAAGACCAGACCAGCAGGAGATTCTGTGAGTGCAGAGCTGCTTTAGGAACAAAAGGTTGGTTAATAATTTCACCTTTGAGAGAATTC
This sequence comes from Pseudopipra pipra, assembly GCF_036250125.1. Taxonomy (NCBI): domain Eukaryota; kingdom Metazoa; phylum Chordata; class Aves; order Passeriformes; family Pipridae; genus Pseudopipra; species Pseudopipra pipra. The sequence goes on from NC_087561.1 coordinate 1,597,703, forward strand.
CTGGAATCTTCAGCGCTCCATCTCAGGAATCTTATAACTCCCCAGGCTCTAACTAATCTGCAGCGAGGCACATGCAGTGCCCTGGGGATTTCATTCCTGGAGTGAAATATTTGGACTTAACTTTTGGGAGATCTTCTGAAAGAGCCCCATCAGATGGGATTTGGAAATTCAAAATACGCTGCATTAAGTGAATGTTGAAGGCAGCGATTCAAGGACTATTTTGACTTCCCAGGCTCAGTATTTATCCACTGCCAGCTAAACCTTACAAGTTATGACTAGTGGTGGTGTCTGATAGCCAGGATAAAGAAGGTTTTTTGGGGGGGAATGCTGAGCATTCTTTGCTCTCAAGGCCACTGGACCCCCCAGGTGTGATTAGAACAAGAATTCCTTTGTAGGCAATAACACAGCGCTTCAGCCCTTGGAGAAATCCTTTTCCTTTCCCCAGCCAGCCTCTCATTAAATCAATTTTTTCCCCTTAATTTTCCACTTTGAATATATTTTATACCAGAGCAAGGTACTCCACTGGTCATTCCAGCAAACACTGATGGAAAAGCTTATGGAGTTGTAGCTGATTGCTGGTGAGACTCGGGATAAAAGACCTAAAACCTGCCCACATTCCACAAGCTCCAGGGCTCCTTTAAAACTCAAATTGCTTCCACTATTCCCACAGCATGGAAAAGAAATGACTGAACGTTTGCTGCCTACACCCCACATCCACACTGCCACGGGGTGACAGGGAGGGAAGGCTGTTTTTTTACAGCTGAGACTGGAAATTATCCGGGCAGTGGGTGAGACTGAAGGAGCAGGGGTGGGATGTTCCAGACGGAAAAGCCGCACGGAGGGAATATTTGGTGCGAGGAGCACAGCAAATGTCTGGGAGGAAGGCTCTCATTAGGTGGCTCAGAAATTACATGGAACGAGGCTGAGGGGGAGCTTGAATCATATTTTGAAATTCCTGGAGAGCCACAAGGACCGTGGAAGGACGGCGGGTTCCTCACACGGAGCCAGCGGCGCTTGGCGGGAGCTGGGTTTGGAAAAGCTGGATTTTGAGGAAATGGTTGCCCAGGCTGTCCTTCCAGCCTGGAGAGGAAGAAGGTAGAGACACACACCCCGATGACAGTGGGTCAGGGAGGATCCGGGCCTGGGAAGGAGGAATTAAAAATAGCAGAAAATAAGATCAGAGAACGTTTGGCAAAAGGAAAAGGAAAGAGAAAAGAAACAGCCCAAATGGGAAGTGGAAATGAGTCAGGAGGGAGGGAAGACAGGACAAATGGGAAGAAATCTGGGCTTATAAAGGAAGGGCAGGCCCTGAAATGGAAAAGGAGAGTTAAGGAGAGTCTGTCTTAACAAAACAATGGCAAGAAGCAGTGCCAGAAACATGCTCATTATTCCACTAGAAAATTTGGAATTGTAATATCTATTTTCTGCTTTGCTGATTCAACGGCCGTAGGTGAGCTAATAAAAATAAAGCAGGGATGGAAAAGAAACATATTAAAGAAACGGAAAAGACTTTGACAGAAAGGGGAGAAAAGAGAGATAAGAGGAATATTACAATTACAACACATTCCAGTCCGGACAGGGGAGGGGAGGTTGAATAACAAAAACCTGCTGCTTAGAGCTGGACACAGTAAATACCTGGATGCACAACCCCCTCTCCAAACCCACACCCCACTTATCAGGGGGATTAGCAGCTCTCCTGGATTTCTAGTTCCAGCCCATAATAAAAACATTTGTTTTTCCATCCTTTCTCAGCAGTAATAATGATCCTGATGATTTTAACCCATGTCCAGCAAAACCTCCTCTCTCCTGACTCTGTCAGGAGCTGGGAGCATGGGCTTGGAACACACTCCCTTGGTTTTCTGGGATTATACACAAACTCCTGGTGTGTCCAGTCCAGGAGGGAGCGAGGCAAGGCAGCCTGGCAAACAAACCTCCCTCAAACAGCACTTTGTTGGAAGGGTTTGTGCTCAGATCCTCAGAAGTAAACAGTGAGTGCTGGAGCAGATTTTCCACCAGTGTGTGCTGGCATGGCTCCATCCACCCCGGGGGAACTGGGAGGGTTTTCTCCAGCTGAGGATCTGCTCCATCGGCAGCAAAGCAGCACTCTGGGCTGGATATTTGGAACACAGGACAGTGGGAAAAGCCCGGAGGGTGTTGGGAGCAGGGGTTTCCCTCTGCAGGTGCTCTCATCCCTGTTCCACAGAGTCCCGGGATGGCTTGGCTGGAAAGGAACCTTAAAGACCATTTAGTTCCTGGGCAGGGACACCTTCACCAGACCAAGTTGCTCCAAGCCCCGTCCAACCTGCTGTTTATTTACCATTGAACCCCAGAAGCAAGTCAACAGCAGCAGAAACGACTGAAGGTTATTAAACACCATCTAAACAACCAGCTGGTACCTTCAGAGGTACTGGGTTGGACCAGCACAGTGCCCCACACCCCGAACAGTTTTGTCCTCTGTGTCATTAAAAGCAATGTCATTTTAAATGAAGAAATTAACCCAAATCTTGAGGTTTTCCTTTGGGGTCAGTAATATTTGCAGAACTCTCTGCCCTCTCAGTGGCTTTCAGTCCTGGTACAGTCTGGTGGTGTCTTACAGGGAAAAAAAAAAAGGGATGTATTAAGAAGATAATACAGATTCTGGGCAGATCAGTATGGACAGGCCAGGGTGGATTGACAGGGAAGTCTGGCAGGGGATGAAGGTGCAGGTGGACACTACATTTTGCTGTCTGTGCTTCTCTCTCCAAGCAGGCCCCAGAACCCCCTGAGCCCTCCCTCCAGCCCAGGAACCCCTTGCAAAGATGTTCTCCCACAAAATCCCACGTGTGCTCACTGGGTATCACCCCTGGATCCACAGAGCTGTTGGCACAAAGTCACCATCAAGGCCAAACCAAACGCCCTCCTCAGCCCACAACAAACACACCGGGTGTTTATGGCTCTGGGAAGTGCAAGGGATGAAGTTCAGAGCTGGGGAATTTGCACTTGACAGAGAACATCTGGTTTATGGTTCCCTCACTCATTATGTGGCACAGCCTGTGAGCAAACACGGCGTGTCCTGACCTCCAGCTGCACCTGCGTGTCCCTGTGCCCCATCCTTCGAGGCTGGGAACACAACAGGGTCTGGTGGGAAAAGGGGATTAAACCCTGGCCCATTGCTGAGCTCTCTGTGAGCAAAAGGAGGAAAAGCTGAGCTCACCCTCATCACCCTCATCTGCAGGAGGGAGGGCTGGAGCTCTCACCTTGCCACTGGATACCTGTAAATGTGCCAGAGGATTTCAGGGAGCATGGCAAGGCAGCACAGATCCTCTTGGAGCTTGACACGGGCTGCCAACCAGTTGTGGCAAAGTAACTGCACTCCAGCTGCTTCTGAAAAGAGGGGGGAAAGTGGCTGGAAGGGCATGTTCAGGGCCTGGAGGCTCCCTGGGGGCTAAAGGTGTCTGTTAGTTTGCAAGAGTCACAGAATCTTCAAGGTTATCAAGTCCAGTCATCAACCCAGCACCACCATAATCACCCCCCAAACCTCGTCCCCAAGTGCCACATCCTCTTGAACATTTCCAGGGATGGTGACTCTACCACCTCCCTGGGCAACTTATTCCAATGCCTGACCACTCTTTGAGGGGGAAAAAAAAAAATCTTCATAGTATCTAATCTGAACCAGAGTTGGGAGCATTTACCCTCCCCTTTACCCTCTAACCATCTGCCATGGCCTCGAGCACTGCCTGAGCACCAACACTTTCCTCACCTGAAAACCTGGAGCAGGGAAGCTGTGCCTCGCTTCTCTCAGCCCCAGCCTGGAGCTGCTCCTTTCCACAGCATCACCACAGGAGCAGAAGCCTGTGAGACACCTGCCTGATCTCTCCCACACACCTTTCCCACCTTCTGCAAGGTCTTTCTGCTCCATTTCTCCTCGACTTATTCAGCCAGGGCCCAGATAGGAATCAAAAATCTTGTTTCAGTCCAATTCCAAACACTAGCTGTGTTTACCCACAAATTGACAACTCTTTCTCCAAGCCAAGAAGAAAACAAGCAAAAAAAACCCAACAAACAAATCCAAACAGGCTGAAGAACATTGTGCCACAAGAAAGTGCTGGGAACAGGCAGGTCCAAGCACGTGCCACAGAAAGCACACGGAACATGGCACCAAGCAGACCTTCTGCTCCAGAGTAGGACATACAGCTGAAGGAAAACACGGTCTCCTTGTGGGATGGAACCTATCCCAACCTCACTCCCTGGTGTTGCAGCGTTCCCAGAGCACATGGGAGAGGGACATGGCAGCAGTGGGAAGGCTCAGGCTAAGGAGCAGGAGCAGAGCCATCGCTCCCAGGTGGATACAGGGGCAGTTCTTCAGCTGCCCTGGTCACAGGGCCAGTGGGGCTCTCCCAGATCTGCTTACCTGGAATGTGGTCACAGTGCTGAGTCACTGAGCAGCTGGATCCTCAGAAATGCTCCAAACAACCATAACTCAAACATGTTAGAGCTGGAGGATGCTCATCCTCGCTCCAGTGCTGAAAGGAAAAGCCAAAGTGAGTTCACTGTTAGCTCTTGTAAATCAGTGTTTAACAAACCATCTCTGATGTGCTTTACTGCTGCTCTGCAAAAAGAGAACATTTCCAAGATGCTGAAGCACCTGAGTCCTGTGTTTTTATCCCAAACTGGGGATTTGGAAGGACTGGGTTCACACCCTGGGCAGGGCAGGGCTCATTTCCTGCTGGATCAAACTCAGCTGAGAAGGGTCTTTGGAGAGCAAGAACAGGCATCAGAGCCAACTTCTGGAAAATAGAGGGGAGGGGAAGGACAAAAAGGAAAGAAAGAGAGCAGAATAAATCTGAATTGTAACAAAATTACAGCCGGCATTGAAATCTCCACATTTGGAATTGATTTTATTCCATCAGACAAAAGAGAGAGGCTTTAGTTAAACACTGATCTCTGTTTGACTTGTTCTAGAGGCTCCTCCGGGGCAGCTGCAGGTGAACCCTCAGCACTGAAGGGCTGATGCAACCCGAAATATTTCTGTGTCAGGTGTAATGTGATGCTCATCCCTTTGTTTGGGCTCTTTCCTTCCTGCCGGGAGCATGGAGCAGCTTTCCCACCTTTCCACAGGTGATCAGGTTCACTTGTTTTTCTGGCTGCTGCCCATTTTCTAACTCCCCCCTGTTCACTTTGAGGGAGTGAAAACCCATTTCCCTTCTGGCATCACATCAGCACTGAAGTTTCCCCTTAGCCCTGTGCACAGTGTTTGATGTCCACCCCCTGAGCTCGTGTGCTGGAGGCTGCAGCACCTTGGGGAAAAGCCTGATCCCTGATCCCCCTGCTCCCTGTCCACATGGGATTTCAATTGTTCCACTCCAGTTCTCCATTGTCTCTCTTCAGAGCACTGTTTCTTTCCTATCTGGCATTTTCCTCACTGTCCCCAAACAACCCCTTTTACTTACTCTCTTCTACAATAACCCCATTCCTCATTATTGTTTCCATTCCCTCTTTTTTGTCTTTTATTTTTTACTTTTCACTTGATGGAGGCCCAGGCCCCCCAGCCTTGGGGGCTCCTCTTCCAGCCACCAACACGTTGGAGCCAGAGCACCATCCCCTTCCCATGGGATCAGTGTCCTCAGCCCTGCAGGGGGGACTTTCCACGCTCCAATGAGCAGTTTTATATCTGCTTTGCAGGAACACACGTAGCGTATCAAAGTGCAGAGCAGCCATGAATCAGGTCTTTGGTGCAAATAAGAAGCAGCCACATAGCATGAGGCAGTCGGGAGCACTCCAGGCTAGAGAGGAAAGAAAAAAAACCACCCAGAAAAAGCAAAAATGCAGCTGCAAAAAATACAAATATTGGCTCCTCGAGGGACCCTCCATGTTGTATCCATTACTGCAATCTACTTGTTTGCTCAGGGCTAATGCTCTGCATTTGGAGATTGTCATGGATCTGCTTTTCCATCCTCAGAGGGAAGGTCTAAGCAGGGATATTCCACATGAGGTTGTGGCATAAGGAGCCTTTCGCCACTGTCTGACTGGCAGAGCAGATTTCTGTGAGAGAACCTGTGATTAAAATGATTGAGGACACTTTAGTGCATGAGAAAGCAGAAAAAAAACCCCAAATTTGCCTCTTCCCACCTTCCCATTATGAAAAATAATCCTCACTTCCTTCCCCACTGCTGTGCCTTCCTGGAGGCTGATGGAATTGGGGAGGTTCCTGCAGCCCTTCACAGAATCCCAGAATATGCTGAGTTGGAAGGGACCCACAAGGATCATCAGTCCAACTCCTGGCCCTGCACAGACACCCCAACAATCCCACCCTGTCCCTGAGAGGATCATCCAAACCCTCCTGGAGCTCTGGCAGCCTTTGTGCTGTGCCCACATCTCCCTGAGTGTGGCCTGGAGCTGGGCAGGGCTTCTGGCCACACCACTGGTGGTCATCCTGAGCTGGTGGGGGCTCAGGGTGAACATCCCAGATGGAAAAGGTACTGGAGAGTGACTTGGTGCCTCACTGTTTCATTGACACACTGGGAATGTCACTCCCTCCTCAGCAGGGACATCTGGAGCCCCAGTCCTACAGGAGTTGCTCTGTTCCTGCAGTAATGGGGTGAGGGAAACACGGCAGAGACGAGGACAGTTTTGTGTTAGAGCTGTGAGAGGGGCATGGTGAGCTCCTGTGTGCCAGGAATGGATTTGGGACCCCTGAGCCCAAAGTTCCTCTGCTACTCCAAGGGTGACTCAGCTGAACCCCAACGTGGCCACCACATAGCTGTGGAGGTCCCACCTCAGGAAAGAAAAAGCTTGAACCCCCTCACGCAATAAAAAGTTTGAAATGACCCTCTTTGCTCTTATTCATCCTAAACATTTCTGCTGGAGGCAAGGGAAAGCCTCCAAAAATGAAATATTTGTACCTGTGAATGGCCTACTGTGGCCAGTCACCCCAGGAGAGCCACCAAGTCCTTCCCCCACCAACACGTGTGCCTGTTTCTCTGAAAACAAACACACACATCTGAGAGAACTGCGGGACTCTTGTTTCATCAAAAAGTGAAGCAATGTGCTTTTCACTTCCCCTCTTTGCTGTTACTTCAGCTTTTCCCCCCAGGCCGTGCCAGCAGCGTGTCCTGCAGCAGTGCAGGGCTGGCCTCTGTCAGGGTGCCACTCAGGGAGCTTTGGGAATCCCTGCTCTCATCAAAGCTTACGTGGCTTTAAAATCCTCCTTCTGGTGGATAAAATGCTGTCGGAGCCCTTCATCTTTGGAGCAGCAACACCAGGGGCTGTTGCTCAGCCTTTTCACCGCTGCCCTTGGATGAGCAGGTTTGTATTTATAAAATCAAGCAAAACCAATCAATAGGAGTCTTTAAATGTCGATCCCTCCATCCAAAAGGAGCCCAAACTGTTTGTGTGAGCTGGGATGGCAAAGGCAACGCTCTTCTGTGGGGTTGCTGCACTGAACTGAAAGAAAAGCCCCAGAAGTTTAACATAAAATTGAAAGAAACAGCTAACTGCCACAATTTACTATTTTTTCAAACAGCCCCAAATCTCCTCCCTCTCCCTCCAACCCCAGGAGAGCAGAGTTTGTATTGACACAATCCTTGTTTGGGTAAAGAGGTGGTAATTGGGAAAGATTTCTTGATTGATTCTCAACTTTGTCATTATTGCTGTCCTTGATTTATGGGAGAGGAACGTTTTTCTAGCTGTGTTGTTTTTTTAGCTTTGATGGCTAATACATTGTATTTCTCCTTTTTCCCCCTTTGCAACTATCAGTTGACTCCAACAACTTCTTTCTAAGAGTCACTTTACCCATGAAATGTGTTCTCCATGAGTGTGAGGTGTAAACGCTGTCTCCTCTCACAGCTCTCCTTGTTGGAGCACTGTTGTTTTAGAGGAACATCCAGCAGAAATAAACGGAAAAGTCAAAATATACAGCTCTGCTGTGGGGTCAGCGCTGGTGGAGGAGGCCACGAGCTCAGGCACCTTGCTGGAAGCTGTGGATGAGATCCATGTCTTCATAGTTATGCAAACTTGGTGTAATATTGGATGTTTGAGAGGAGCTGGGGTTATTTCATCACCAGAAGTTCTCACCATGAGAGAGAGTTGCCCTAATTGCACGTTTAATTTGGGCTGAATCACTGGTGCCACTTTCTGTGGCTGTGGATTCTGCTGCCCAGCACCTCCAGTGGCCTCTGCCATGGAGGAGCCATCAATGCAGAGCCCGTGCAGATGCACCAGGGACATTTACTGACCCTCAGAACAAGCCCAGATTATAATGATTAGTGGTAGTTTTAATTACAGTGAAAGCAAACTCCACCATCAGCTGGTATTAGCGGCACAGTTCAGACCTGAACAAGCTCCTGGGACATCCCAAGGTACCCAGGACCTGAGGAGGTGCTGGACTGTCCCCCAGGGCTTTGACATCCGTTTCTCAGCACCTCTGTTGTATTAGTTCACATCCTCGAGGTCTGTTTTTCCTACCACAGGATATGATTAACCCTGACCAGAGTCATCATGCTGCATCCAAAAGAGGAAAATCCACCTGAGTTCAGCACAAAACCTCTGCCCTCCTTGAGTCCTGCACAGCCTGGGACCACACAGACCTTGTACCTGGCTTGTGGATCTTCTCTGGGACAGGTCCTGTGGGCCACCTCATCACTGGGGCTGCTGAGGGGTCTCCAGCCTTGCTCCAGCTCCTCTGCTCGTGTAGGGAACTGCCCCAAATGAGGACCACAAGCTCTCCCACACAGGTGAGGAGGCTGCTCCAGGTTTGCAGGGAAGCTGCTGCCGTGCCCTTCCCACCCGAATATCAGGAAAACCTGAGGAGGAACCCACCCCAGCTCTGAAGTCCTGTGACCCTCTGGCATGGTGAGTTGGGGTGACCAAGGACACGAGGCGTGTGGGAGGAGATGCTGCTGACAGGAGGCAGCAGCTCAAGGCCAATTAGGAGGAACTTTTCATTTAATTTTCCTTGAAAAATCGTGGTGAAAGGGCACTGCAGCATTTCTCAACCCCCACTCACGTAAGCAGCGTGTGCTCATCACTCCACTGAGCTTCCTGTGAGTAACACGGGGAGAGAAGGGCAGAGAGAGGGGCTGTCCTGGCTGGGAGGTTACTCACAAAGGAAATAAAGCCTCGGCTGATCCTGGGGGAGATGCAATTCTAACAGTCAGGCCACACTCTGCCTTTTGCAATAACTGTTCCCAAACCCAGCAGCTCCCTCATGAGCCCTTTGCAACATCCCAACATGGGCTGAGGGATAAAATTCCTGCAGGAGCCTCCTGCCCTGGCTGAGGGTGATTCCCACAGTGGGGACACAGGGCAGTGCTGTGCCTCTTGTCCTTGATCCCTCGAGGCATTCCTGGGGCTGTGGGGTTATAAAATACCCTGAGCTGGAAGGGACCCACAAGGATCATCATTCCAACTCCCAGCCCTGCCCAGGACATCCCAACAGTACCACCCTGCCCCTGAAAGCATTGTCCAAACGCTCCTGGAGCTCTGGCAGCCTTGGAGCTGTGCCCATTGCCCTGAGGAGCCTGGTCAGTGCCCAACCACCCTCTGGGGGAAGAACCTTTTCCTGAGACCCAACCTGACCCTGCCCTGGCACAGCTCCAGCCCTTCCCTGGGTGCTGTCCCTGCTCACCCAGAGCAGAGGTTGGAGCTGCCCTCGGGAGGCAGCTGCAGACAGCGACACAGCAACAAGTCTCCTCAGCCTCCTCTTCTCCAGCTGGACAAGCCAAGTGACCTCAGCCTTGTTGAAGTTCAGCTCAAGCAGAGCATCACGGAGACATGCTCTTCACAAATAAAGGGATTTTAGCAGGCCAAAGCAAAAACAACCTCTGTTTAGTCTTTGCCTTCCCCAGCAGAGACATACAGGAGTGTTCCTGGACACGGGGTTTTTATTAATGATCAAAATAATGTGTTTTTGCTACCTCCTTCCCTTTATCCCCTCCCAACCTGCTGAAGACTCATCTGGAATGTATTTACTGACCTTGCAGAGGGTCCTTGCTCTGCTCCCAGTGCAGCCTGGCTTCTCTGAGGCGTAAGGAACCACACTGACAGAATGAAATGGGCACATTTCACCCTCAAGTGAAGTCTGCAAATACTCCAGATAGCTGTTTGTACGTGTGGCCACTCGCAGGGCTGGAATTAAAAGTTTGGGAGAAGGAGGGTTGAGTTCCCAGTGTTGCCAATCCTGAGAGGGATTTGTAACCCTGAGTGGTACAAACCCTCAGGTTTGCTTTCAGGAATGTTTCTAAGGCATCTTATTGCTTACACTGATGGTATTTTAAAATCTGATGGACTTTCCCTCATTTCTGCTGCTTCATTTTCCCCCAGCAATCAGGTCATACCCTCTTCTGCCATAGGTGAAGGATAAAGAGCCTGGTGTTCGCCCTCCTGCCACATGGAAGAATTCCCTCTCCCAGTGTCAGAGCACAGTAGAAATGGGGGAAAAAATGCTAAATTAGGATTCAACTGGAGAATTAGTTCCTTCAAAAGGACCTGGAGCTTCTGAGAGCACAGACCCCTGTTGCAGCTAGTGGGGGGGATTCAGGCAGTGGGAATGCCCTGAGCCCCTCCAGCCCCAAAATACCTGCCCAGGAGTGGTGGGGGCAGAAGGCACCTGGCTCAGAGCAGGAAATCTCTCTTTATTGCCAGTGCTTGGAGTTTATTGCTCGTTAAACTGAAGAGCTGTTGGCTTCTCACATCCTGCAAGAGTTTTATGTGAGAACAGTTTACAGAGTGAGGGTGGGAACGTCCTCTGGGCAGTTTCTGAACTTCACAGCCGTGCCCATGGGGCAGCAGCAGGTGCTCCTTTTCTGTGGCAGGACCATCCCACTGCTATAAACAACTGGACTCCAGTTTTTTCCAGAGCTTTTCTCCCAGAGCTATCCTGGTTTTATCAAAAATAACCTTTCCAGACACACCAAGGCCAAACTGGTGGGACATTTGTCACAATGAGGTGCCCAAGGGCTGGACTCACCACCAGCTTCCATGAAAGGTCTGTGCTGGGACAGTCATTCAATGGAGAAACAGCATTTTTTAGGGAAAGTCGAGGGTACAGCTGGAGCCCAGGGCAGGAGGGGGGGCATTGTTCACTGCTGGGGTCCCTGTGGCTATAGGGGGTCCTTGGCTGGGTCCTTCCCAGCTGGAGCATCCTTCCTGGAAGACCAAAAAACAAGAGGAAGGCAGAGAGGGAAACGCAAAGATTGTGAAATAAAATGTGGGCAGGAGTGGGAGAAGAGGACCGAGCGTGACCAAGAGCAGAGGAAACAGGACAACGTGACAGGGGAGGAGCTGGAGCTGGACCAGAAAACGAAAAAAGAGGAAACCTCCTCAGCAGCAGCGAGCGGCTCGAGGAAGAGCTCGGCGCTAGGGGACACTATCGGACCATGAACTGCAGCACATGCAGCTGAAAAAAGTCCAGTTTCCAGCAAAAATCCGCCCCACTCCTTTTCCTTTTCCAGGCGTTCCTGTCACCGCACCAGGGTGACACTTGATCCCCTCTGCCCAGCCCCTGTCATGTTTTTACAGCCCTTATAAATGCCACAGTTCCCAACTCTGTTCTAACAGGAACAATTCCTGTTTTTCTGCATAAATTTCTCTCGAAGTCCCTATTCCTGAGCAAACCCTGCTTGGGATTTGCTGCCAGGGTGGCAGCTTTTGTATTCCAAGCAGGGACAACTGCCCGGCTCTCACCTGGAGCTGAGTTCTGGGAGCCCAGGGCAAAGTTCCCTCCTCACCTCTTCAGGCTGGAGCTTTACAGCAAACATCCCACTGCACATCCAGCACCTGTTTGGGGGAAAGCCAAGTAGGAAACCTCATTCTCAGCAGATTTCTCCATGGAGGAACACAAATAAATAATCCTCACCAAGAGCATCACTTCCCTCCAAGCATCTTCCAGGCATTTTTTGTCTACAAAATCCAAATTTATTGAGGTCCCAGCTGCTCTTTGTTGGGCTGCTCCACCTCTGCAAAAGCCAAGAGCCACCAGAAGTGGTTTGGCTCCAGCAGGTCCCCAACCAGCAGCTCCAGGTGGTGGCCTGAGTCCAGGGAATTTGGGCTATGGCAAAGGCCAGTTTGGCTGGACCAAATTAGCTCCAAGATGCTGGGCCAGGGAGTCCCCCCAACATCTCAGCAACTTCTGTGCTGCTCTAAGTGTTTTTATTACACCACTATAAATTATTATTATTAAGCAAATATTACACTTTAGTGCTGTGTGCAGACAAAAATTTATTGTAGGGAAGAAGAATCTGCAATGGAGACTTTAAAACACAGGGAACAGTAATTGTTAAAATTAACTCGCAACATTTTCATTTCAGTAATATCTTTTTTTAAATCTTTCCTCTTGCACACAAAAAGCTGCCATTTCTCTTGCCATAACCATGAAATAAAAAAATATAAAATAAAATAAAAAAAGGCAAAAGGTTAAAAAATACCTCTGGTACAATGCTTTGCAACATACATATATACACACGTTTAGCTTTACTGTACAGTAGCTTAAAATTTGGGAAGGGCATATTATTTCTACATATTCCAAAACAGTTTCCCAGGAGGATTTCTATTTACAGTTGCACAATGCCTTTAAAGGCTGGAGACACAACTTTAATACTCAATGCTGACCCTTGAAAACAATTTTAGCCAAATCTTACACAGTTTTTCCTCAAACAATCTGCAGTTCTGGCTTTGAATGAGGGGCTCTGTCCTCCCACAGGTTTAGGGGGGATTCTAATCCTCCTCTACAGGAGCAGCTTTCAGCCCTCTGCCCCTAAATAGATCCTTGAAATTGCATTAGAAGTTTCAGATTTTGAAAATTCCCATCCATCATTTGTTCTGCATGTGAATTTGCTTTTTTAGGTGCCTTTGGCTGACCCAGGGCTGTGCAGACTGTGGTGTACAGACTGAATTTTCACTCTAATTATCTGTACAGACAATTTCTCCAGCAGATCCCTGTCCCCAAGCCAAACTCCTTTCGCTCACTGTTATTCTTCACTACTGAAACTGTTTTCTTTACTCGAGATAACATCAAGTAACTTCAGAAATACCAAATCCAAACATACTCGCTGGTCGTTTATCAACCACTTTTCCAACTAAGAGCTTTAATCCTACAAGAATTTCTATTTCTGTCTTGATGGGTTGCACATCCCCAGCCAGGCTCTGGAGTGTTACCTTCCTGCGGGATTCACTGGAAAATTACAGGAATGTTTCCTTCTGGCCAAGGGTTTGAAGTTTTCCTTTACAGAAGGAACACAGCCCAGTGTTTTTTCAGCAGATTTCTCATCCAGATTCAGATTCTGGATCTCCAGCTTTTCCTAGAGCTCTTCCCAAGAGCCTTGGGTTGCCTTTTCCGCAAGGTGAACACTCTGGAACAGGATCAAATATTAGATAGAGCTTTTTAAAAAACCTTGATTAATGTTGAGAAAGGTGAACCTGATCCTGCACTGGACTCTGAGCAGCCAGAGCTCCACTTTTACCCAAAACCTCCTGAGGAACTGGAGTGATAACCCAGACCCTGCAGTCTGACAGGACCAGTCACACTGAAATAAGTTTCCTTGTTATCCTTATTCTAAGTTTATCCCCCACAGTAAGACACTGCAATTTGAAAACAAGATTTTTCTAGCAATTCAGAAAATCCTGGCAAATCTGCTGCCCACCAAAGCTGCTGCTGGGAGTGGGAGAGGGGCCCATCCCGATCTGCAGACCCAGGTACCAACCCTGCGAGTCTCACACACATCACCATCATGAGAACTGAGATCCCAGGCAGAGGCAGCTGGAGCAGGGCTGGAATTATCCTGGGCTCTGCTGTATAAATAATTTAGCAGCTGTTTGAAGATTCAGTGAAAACTCTGCCCTGGTTGTTCGTCAGGAGCTCCCTGAGTGCCATGAACAGCAAACTGTGTTTACATTTCCCACTGGCTCGGAGAATTAACGCTCTGGGGAGAGCTGTGAAACGAAGCAAGTGCCCAAACACAGGCTTTGAAGAGTTTGTCAGCAGATCAACACTGTTCTGGTGGTGGTTTCTCTGTCCTACATGGCTGTGGATGTCCCAGCAGTGCTCCCAGGGAAGGGGCTCTACCACCAAGCCATGAACTGTCCACAGTCATTATGACATATTTAATTACACTGAAGGCTTGCAAGTCCCCATCAGGTCTCCTGGAAGTGTTCTGAGATCTCCAATGCCCTGAGATCTCTCGGGGGAAGGTCTAACCTCCTTATGAAGAGGCCAAAGAGGCCACAGCTTCCCTTCCATTCTCCCTTTGGCTTTCTCCAAAGGGTTCCTCATCTCTCTCTTTCACAGAGAACTTTTTCTTGAAGGCCTGCGATAAGCTGGAGGAGGAGCCCTTCCTCAGCGTGGTCAGTCTCTTCCTGAAGTTGCCCCCCGAGAAGAAGTAGAGCAGCGGGTCGAAGCAGCAGTTGGCAGCGGCCAAGGGGAGCGTCACCACCACGGCTTTCTGCAGGTAAATGGCATCCTCACAGCTGGCCCTCCTGAGGCGCAGCACGTGCAGGTGCACCGTGCGCAGCACGTGGTACGGGGTGAAGCTCACCAGGAACGTGGCCGTCACGATGGCGATCATCCAAACCGCCCTCCGGCGGTTCGCCTGGTTCTTCCTCATGGAGTTCCTCAGCAGGGTCCTGATGATCATGGCGTAGCAGATGGTTATGACGACGAAGGGCAAAATGAAACCCACGAACAGGGCGATGAAATCCAGGATCACCACCAGGTTCGTCTTGTGGGAGTTCTCCGGGGGCTCGAAGCACTTGGTCTTGTTGCCGTGCTGGTACGTCCCGTTGCGCAGGAAGGGCGCACTCGTCAGCGTGACGAAGATCCAGATGCCGACGCAGACAAACTTCGCCTTCCTCTCCGTCACCAGGTTGATGTTCCGGACAGGGAAGACGATGGCGATGCAGCGGAAGAAGCTCATGGCGGTCATGAAGAAGATGCTGCAGTAGAGGTTGACGTAGAGCGCGTAGGACGCGACCCTGCACAGGAGGTCCCCGAAGAACCAGTTCCCCCGGTGCACGTAGTAGACGACGCGCAGGGGCAGCGTGGACACGCACAGGAAGTCGGACAGGGCGAGGTTCAGCAGGTACACCTGGAAGGCCGTTTTCTGCCGGTACGTCCGGATCAGCACGTACAGCACGACGCCGTTGCCCACGAAGCCCATGATGCTGATCATGGAGTAGAGCGAGGAGTAGACGCGGTTCCGGAAGTCGTCGATGGAGTGGTGGCACGACAGGTTATCGAACAGCGCCATGGTAGTGCCAGGCCGGGGCACCGATGGCACCTGGTGATCAGTGCCAGGCCTGAGGATGGAAGCTCAAGTGAGATCACAGAATCCCAGAACATGCAGAGTTGGAAGGGACCCACAAGGACCATCCAGTCCAACCCTCAGCCCTATACAGGCCCATCCCCAAGAGTCACACCCTGTGCCCCAGAGGATCAGCCAAACCCTCCTGGAGCTCTGGCAGCCTTGGGGCTGTGCCCACTGCCCTGGGGAGCCTGGTCAGTGCCCAACCACCCTCTGGGGAAAGAACCTTTTCCTGAGATCCAACCTGACCCTGCCCTGACACAGCTCCAGCCATTCCCTGGGTGCTGTCCCTGGTCCCCCCAGAGCAGAGCTCAGTCCCTGCCCCTCCTCTGCCCCTGCCCAGGCAGTTGGAACTGCAGTGAGGTCTCCCATCAGTTTCCTCTTCTTTAGCTGAACACACCAAGTGCCCTCAGTGTCCTCACACGGCTTCCCCTCAAGGCCCTTCACCATCTTCATGTCCTCCTTTGGACACTCTCTAATGGTTTAATATCTTTCTTATACATAAAGCAGCAAAGGAAAATAAAATTCCATTGCTAAATAGCAGGAAAACCCTGCCATCTCTCTTGTACAGCTGGGAAGGGATGTGGATCTTATCTGCTTTATTACAATAATGGTCCACTACAACCACCTTTCTTCACGTGGTGCCAACAACTGGGGATGTAAAGATGAGTCAAATTTGCACACATCATAGAATCGTGGCATTGTTAAGGTTGGAAAAGACTCCAAGATCATAAATACAACTGTCAACCCAGCACCACCACCGTGTTCACCACTAACCTCAAGTGGCACATCCATATGTTTTTCGAACCCTTCCAAGGATGGTGACTCCATCACTTCCCTGGACATCCTGTTCCAGTGCTCCTTCTCTTTGAGGACCAGCCACGGAGCTGCTGCCTCAGCAGAGCAGAAGAGACCAAGCCCTGGCAGATGCTGAGAGCTCCAGCCTTCATCCCACACCAGTGCCATCCTCACTTGCCTGAGCTCTTCCTTTCAAACTTGAGGTTCAAGTTATGACCAGAGCAACACTCAATAATGTTTAGAAATCTCCAAGATAGGGCTAAAATTAAATTTGTGGTGAAGCAGGTCTGATTTTAACCAACTGTTTGGGAGTTGCAGCTAGTACCACTGGAATTCATAGTCTCTGGAAACAGCTGCATGATCCCAATTCCTTGATTTATCTGTCAAGATATTCTGACACAGGGGATGAAGGTCCTACTACCATTACTCCTATTGTTGGGTTAACACCAATCAAAACCCAGCCCTGCCACACACTGCAGGAACACAGTGAGATTAGTGGCTCAATTACCTCACGTGTATCAGTTATTTCTCAGACACTAAAAATAAACCCAAAACACAACCAAGATATTAGGGATTTCAAGGCTGGAACAATCCCTTTGGGCACACTGAGGCTGCACCTCCAGGCAGTGACGGTCAGGATGAAGGAGAAGCAGAAGCTGGGACGAGCTGAGCTGTGTGGTTTTAAGGTCCCTCCAACCCAAACCATTCTGTGATCCTATAATCCTGTTTTGCCGAAAAGCAGCAATGGGATTTCACATTCCTGCTGCTGAGCATTTCCCTCCCTTTCTGCCAGTTTCTCTACCGTCCCCAAGCCATAACAAAGAGCTATTAGCAAACATCATTTTACTGATCAGATAAATTTCCTGATTTAATCTCTCTGCTCATTTCCTAAGTGCTACTGAGCTGGATTATAAACTTTTTACCTCCTTTTGGGACTAAGTTTCAGGCTTTCAACTGCTAATCTTAAAGACATTAGCAGATGGTAAATTACCACTCCAGGTATTTTTCCAAAAGATAAGCAAGACCTGCTTTCTATTGTATTCCTAAACATGATTTAAGATGTCCTCTGTAACCAAAAGGAAACCTGATGATTACAACGCTGACGGGAAGTGTGAGGGAGCTTCACACGTAGAAATGTACCTGTAAAACCCAAAAAGAATCCCACAAAACAGGGTTTCTTACGTGAGGCTTCACGTTTGCATCATGAATTGAAGCCAAATATCACTTCTACCACTTTTTCTTTGTATAGTTGTGGTTCACAGAACCATTTATTTCTGTGCTGGTGAATTCAGCTCACTGGAAATGTGCACAAGTGAGAGGGAGCTGTGATGGCTGAGAAAAGTATCCCAAATGAAGCCAAACCCTAAACAACCATCATTCTCCAAGTCTGAGGCAGCACAGAGAGATTTATAGTTTGTCACAGAATCACAGAATGGTTTGGGTGGGAAGGGACCTTAAAGCTCATCCAGTCCCACTCCCTGCCATGGGCAGGGACACCTTCCACTAGCCCAGGTTACTCCAAGCCCCATCCAACCTGGCCTTGGACACTTCCAGGGATGGGGCAGCCACAGATTCTCTGGGCAACCTGTTGCCAGGACCTCTCCACCCTCACAGAGAAGAATTCCTCCCCAGTATCCCTCTGGCAGTGGGAAGCCATTCCCCCTTGTCCTGTCAGTCCAAACCCTTGTCCCAAGTCCCTCTCCAGCTCTCCTGCAGCCCCTTCAGGCACTGGAAGGGGTTCTCAGGTCTCCCTGGAGCTCTCCCAGGAGCTCTCCCAGCCTATCTCCGGAGCTGAGGTGCTCCAGCCCTCGGACCATCTCCGTGGCCACCAGTAAATTATCCTAAATTTAGTAACACCCTCACAAAGCACAACCCCAGAGCAGCTGCTGTCCTTTGTTCCGAGCGCAGCCGTGAAGCATCGCCACCCCAAGGAACTGAATTCCCGTTTGGGAAGGGGGGGACAGGAATGCCCCAAAACCGCCAAACGCCCCTCGCAACCACCAACTGCCCCCTGCGAGGGGCCGGAGCGCGGGCACGGAGGGAAGACGGGAGAGAGAATTGCGGCCAGCGAACACCAATTAACGCCGCAGCTCATTAACGGAGCACTCGCGGTGTAACCGCGCTCCGGGGGAATTTAGCGGCTCACCCCGCTCCCTGCAGCCGGGACACCGCAGAACTGGGGGCACCAGGGGCAAAGCATGTCCCCCCACCCCCGGGTACCCCCAGCCCCCGCACGGCTCCTACCTGGGCGCAGCGGGCGCGGATCTGCCCGCGCCGCATCCCCGCCGCCCTTAAACCGGGCGCGACCGCCCGTCCCGCCCCAAAACCCGCCCCAAAACCGCCCCGCGCTCCCACCCGGACCCTGAGAACTTCAGCTTTTCCATGGCGTTTCCACCCTCCTAGAAATAACCTTTTAAAGCATCCCTGCGGTGCTCACGCACCCGATTCTGGTGTGAATTAACGGGGTCCCCTCACCATTTATGTCCTGTTAGTAGTTTACTACTGCTCGGAGCTGGCAGTGAGTTCACCTCTGTATCTGGGCTAACACTGTTGTTTTCAAATATGTTTTTGCAAGCATTTTTTATGGTATTCTCATGAGAGGAAAAATACTGAATTCCCACTAATTCAGCGCTCCATCCTTCCAGCATCCCAAAATACACTATATTTTTCTTTCTATCTTTCTTTCTTTCTTTCTTTCTTTTTTTTTTTTTACCTTTTTCTTAAGAACTGTGGCTTTGTAAAAAAACCTGCCCTAGAGGAAGTGTCAATTTTCTCAGTATTGAATATTTTAGGTGTGGGCTGTCCTACTCTGAATTTTCAGTGAACTACACTGGATTTCTTTTGAGGATGTATAATATGCTGTTTCCACCTTATGCTAAAAAGGAATTAAAGTTTTGAAGACTTTCAAGGATGGAGGTTCAAGAGCCTCCAAGACTGGGCAACTCATCACACCTCCTACAATCTCCTACCCTGGGAGTTGGTTCTGTAGCTTGTTTTACTTGTGGTGCACATTCTGCTGTTACCTCACTCTGCAATTCCTTCTGCTTTTTCTGGTACCTTCTTTTGACCGTTCCTTCTGCTTTTTGCTGAAGTTTTGTTATTCCTTCTCTTTTTCTTTTTTTTGCTGTTCCTTTTTCTTTTCCGCTCTGGATCTCTAGAACAGGAAGATTTCTAGTTTCAAAGTTAGATTGAGGTTAATGTGGGATTAAGGAGGCTGCTGCCGCTCCAGATGTGCTGGAAGAGCAGGCAGAGTTTTGGTGTGGGAAGGGTTTCCACACTGGACTCCAAAGAGGAGCTCGAACTGCAGCTCTGGGGTGGCCAAGGGGACAGGTGGTATTTGGTGGGGGCCAGGTATGATATTTAGGGGCAAGACTGGGGTCCTCACTGAACATACCAACACCTGAGGAGCTGCATGAAGCTTTCTGTCCTCTGGGATGGGTGGCTGATCCTGACACCTCCACACACCATAGGGACATCTGCACTCCAGGGAAGGGCTGGATCCACAGCCCCAAGGAGAGGACAGAGCAGCCCTTGGCTGTGGGGTGACCGTCCCCAGGGACTCTGTCCCCCCAGTTTGGGCACAGGAAGATCTTCAGGCCACTCAGTGCTGAACCTTCAGGGAAGGGCCATCGGTGTGTGTCCCTCACACACCACACCAGGTCACCTCCTCCTTCCCCTGCCTGCTTTGCTAAAGCCTCCCTGCAAGGCAGAGCCCAACTGAGCTGATGTCACAGGGACTGAGCACTCAAAGGCTCTGGAAGACATGGATTAGACAAGGAATGGGCAGGTTAGACAAGGGTGGGATAGACAAGGAATGGGCAGAGGGCAGTGGGAGGGATGAAGGAGGTGGCTACAAGAACATGCCAGGTGTGGATAAGGGAGATACCCAGAGGAGGGCAAGGAACGTGGAGGACTTCCAAAATGATCCATTCCCAGAGAAGTGAGGGTGAAGAAGAACCCCATAAAGTGGTTCCCATAAGATCTGATAAGAGCAATTTGATGCTCAGGCTGGAACTCAGTCTGACTCCCTTTCCACAGGACAAGGGGGTGAGGCACAAATGAGGGATACAGGCTTTGGAAATCTGTCTGGGACCATCCAAACCTGGAAGAAGCCTACCTATGGTTTAGGGTTAAGGGTTACATTGCCACTTAGCACTGACTGACCCTCCGTTGCCTTCTCCTGGATCCCAAATTCCTGCAGCTTCATCAGACTCCAAAATGCTGAGCCCTTCATCAAATATCACAAATGTCATCGGTTCAGCTCTCTGGGCTGGTCATTTCTTTCCTGCAGGGCTTCCAGAGAACTTCCTAAAAGCCTAAACAGTTTGTAGGCTGGGTGGAAAAGCTCTTCAGCCTTGGCAACTCCTTTCACACAGGCTATTGGAGAAGGTGAAAGCAGAGAGATGGTGTTTCATGATGAAACAAATATTATCTTGTTAACATCTTGCATTTTCCTTCCTCTCCTGGGACTTCCTAAAATAGGTTGTTTCTCTTTGAATCTCACTTGAAGAGGATGGGATCTCAGCTTCAGATTGGCTCCCATTTAGTCACAGTAGGGTAGAGTGTGACAGTGAGGGGAGAACCACTCACAGCAATGTCATCCGGTGGATTTCCACGGAAAAGCAGGACCATGGTGATGCCTGAAATCAGCCATGGAGACCTGGCATGGCTCTGCCTGCCCTGATCCAGCTGGACTTGATCCAGGTTCACACGAAGAGCAAGTAGCTGCAGTCCCAGTGCTCTGCTGAGGGAGAGCTCATCAACCCAGGCACGTCCTTCCCTGGATGTGGATGGAACAAAGCACAGGAGGAAAGCAGGAGGGGAAAAAAAATAAAGGAGGAAAGGGGCATGGAAACCTTTGGGTGGATGATAATGAAGGGATAGTGGGTGCTTCCACTGCAAGGGGTTGGGAGATTTGGAGGGAAAGGGGAGGTTTGGAGATGCCACCCCAGAGGGAGTGGAGATGAAGTGTTTTTACACAAGGATTTCCGTGCCCCAGTGCCTGACAGCCACAGTCATTCTGAAACAGGTGGTTTTTGCTCTGTGCCTGTGAGGGAAGTGTTGTGTCAAAGCCATCCCTTCCTGGGCAGGTGTGAGCCCAGAGCCACCCTAAGGAGCTGAGTCAGCGTTGGGTGACAAAACCCACACTGACAATGGTGCTGTTGGCAGCTGCTGTCGTAAGTCTGCCTCTTCCTTTGCTTCCCCTTATTTGGAGAAGTAATTTCTATTTCTTGTCAAGGGTGTGGAATCCCTTCTCTGCTCTAATCTCTCCCTACATAAGTGTCTGGAAGGGCCCCTTCCCCCAGTGGAACTTGTTTCTCCAGGGACCACCCCTTGTTGTCACCCAGACCTTGTCTCTGGTTGTTCCCTGGACCCAGCACAGAGATTTGATATCACACTTCCAGCCCTGGCTCCATCTCCCACTTGGTTTTGAGGGGTTGATATTAATGAGTGACCCAGACTGGCAGTTGTGAGGACTTGCTCCATCCCAGGCCATGAGGCCAAAGCTCCCCATTCCCCTGATTTCTGTGGGAGAAGAACAGAGCTGGGGAGCTTCCTGGGAAGGAAACCTCAGCCCTGGTCCCTCTGACTATGGAGCTGTTGATTGTATCCTACTGCAAATTCAACCTTTTTAACCAGCTGCTGTGGAAAGAGGACCCAGAGGAAATGGGTGAGATGGTGGGACACCTCCAGTGCTGTCTCTAGTCAGCATACTGTAGAATAAACACTTGCTTTTCTGAGATGAATGAAATAAGTTACTTCTAGGAAGGACTGCAAGCACAGAGCTCAGCAATCCCATCCTTGTCAGCCCAAATATTTGGAGAATTTCGTTGTTGTAAGCACTGATCTCTCTCCACAAAAGGAGGTGGGGATTGCTGATTATTGTGGGGAAGGACAGAAGGTATCAGCCAGGGACAAGGTTGTTTCTGTTTCTCTGACAGTGTTCACATGATTTCCACTCAAAATGCAGACCCAGAAGTGAGAGTCTGTGCTGCCTTTTCTGAGAAGTGGAGCTGGGCCTGTGGCCAGTGACAGAGGGACCAGCACAGGTACAGAGCTGCCCACGCTGCCAAAGTGCTTCGTGGTGTTCCCACAGTCCCCTCTCCCCAGGACTGATCCCCACCTGGGTTTGGAGGGGTCTTTGGCACAGGGGGCAGGCATTTCATGCTCTTCTGCCAGAGAAAACTTCTGGAAATAGGGCTTTTAGGGACCCTCAACCCTTCCCCGATCCTTTCACCTCGTGCAAACCAAGAGGACGTTTCACTCAAAGGATGATTCGTGAGGTCAAAGCTCCAGGAAAGGAGCCCAAGACACCTCCTGCTGTGGTTTGGGTGGTGAAGGAGCTTGGCAGGCCATGAGAACCAGCCCATGTGCACTCAGCTCGTCACACTGCAC
The DNA here is from genome assembly GCF_036250125.1 of Pseudopipra pipra. Lineage (NCBI taxonomy): Eukaryota > Metazoa > Chordata > Aves > Passeriformes > Pipridae > Pseudopipra > Pseudopipra pipra. The sequence goes on from NC_087561.1 coordinate 1,620,169, forward strand.
ACACTGAACATGGGTTTGTAAAAGAGAAGGTCTGAGGTTTTACCTTTCTGGAGGCTTTATGGGATTGGCTTCCCCGGATCCTGAACAGCTCCAGGCCCCCGGGGTTGGCTCAGCATCCCAAGTCCATGACATGCTTGACCCCCTCAGAGAGGAGAAAAGTCAAAGCCCTCAGAACTGCTGACTTGAGAAGCTGCATTTCCTCGGGTCCTTTTATGGTTCCAGTTGTCAACCAGTAAGAAAGAGAAGGGCCAGGCTGTCAGGAGATGCTGCCCTGATAGAGCCAAAGCTGCTTCCCCTTCCTGTTTTGCACGAGGGCTGCAGCAGATGGGGGAGATATGGCTGGAGCTGAGCTGGGTCTCCATCATTTCACAGGTCACCCCTCAGGGATACCAGCCAAGAAACATCCAGCATCACCCTCAGATGACACATTGCCAGGCAAAAGCAGCCTGAAAACGTTTTCCCATCCTGATGGTTCATTTACCAGAAGCTGGGAAATTCTATTAATTCTCTTGGCTTTTTTTTTTTTTTATGCCAATTTCTCCAAATTATTCTACCATTCTAATACTTATTTCCAAAATGGGACAGACCTAAGGAGCATTTACTGGCCCTCAGACTGGAACTGTGTGAGAGGGTCTTTGCAGGTCACCAGTGACTTTAACCTTCACAACCTGGTTACTGGGAGCCTTTCCCACCCACAAAAGCAGCATTTTAATTCTCTGACAATAATTTTTTGGTGGCAGAGTTTTCTCATCACATAAACAATCAGAGTTCTTTGTCATTGGAAGATGAGAAAACAAACTTACCCCTGGAAAACTTGACATTACACAGGAAAACATTCCTCATGGGGAAATTCTGCTTTAATCTTCTTCTGGAAAGTAAACTAAGAAGCCAGAAATAGTATATGCAAGTAGGCATTCTCTTTTGGGAAAGGGATTGGGATAAACATCAAGAAAATATGTGAATTTTTTGCATCAATATTCTTTCAGGGCTTGTATCACTTGGAAATTTAAAATCTAAACTGAAAGGGAAATTCATGTGTATTAATGAATCAGAACTGTCAAGGCTGGAAAAGACCTCAAAGATCCCCAAGTCCAACTGTCACTGGTGAATCTCACCACTGATAGTAGAGATATTTTACAACTGATGAACCTGTATTTTTATCTAGTGAATGATTTGATATAGAGCTGCTGGTTGATGTTTGGGGATGGCCAGATAATTATCTACAACACACATCCAGTAAATCAGCACAGAACACCAGAGACCATGTTCATCATCTCCTGTTTGAACAGGACCTGCCAACTGGCTCCCAGCAGAGGCTTTTCTTGGGAATCAGCCATCAGGATACAAATCCTGCCCTTCAGTGGAACAGCTCCGTGTTTGCTGTAGAGGTACAGCCACGTGGAAATCAGACCCACCTTGTCCTTAAAGTTAAGAAGAAATATCAGGTCAGCTAAGACCTGCAAAATTGATCTTTGCTGATCAAACATGCACGGCCATGGGATTAACCCTTAAATTAATTCAATTTTATCAAGGTTGTACCTCTGCTCATCCGTTCTCTTTCACAGTTTTTCCCTAAAAAGACATGAGGAACACAAGGGCGTGGCTTCCCAGGAGAAAACTCATTCTTTAGCTCCCACACAAAGGTCCTTTTTCCCCTTTGTGGATGCTGGGAAGGGGCTGGTTGTCTCCTCATGCTGCAGGGTTGTGTTCATACGACCAAGCTCTGTTCCAGTTAACACTTCTGACTTGCTTTTTTAACTTGCTCCTGCCCCAAAGCTTTCAGTGGCAGACTCTGAGGGAGGAGAGCAGTTAGTGTCCTGATCCCAGCTGGTGACAGGTCTGGGGGAGAGAACAGCTTCACTGCCCTGGGGAATCATGGAACTGTTTGCGTTGGAAAAGACCCTGAAGGTCTTCGAGTCCAACCCTGAGCCCAGCACTGCCAAGCCCACCACTAAACCATATCTCCAAGTGTCATATTATTTCCTCTTGGGAAAACATCCCTTGATTTCCAGGCTATATTTAGGTCATATAAATGACCTGCACCAGGAGGGTGAGGGGGATTCTGTTCCTGACTTACGGGGAAAGCCCCATGTCCATGTCCAAGCTGAGATCACTGGTGGGCATCCTTGGAGCTCAGTAGTCCTGGGCTTCTAATTCCCAACAGGAATACAACAGGAAGGCACTGGTGTCAGATGGACCCTGCATGAATGGGGAGAGAGAGGTTTCTGAAGGATATAATTAAAAAAATAGCAAAACTAACATGGCAAAAGCCTAATTAAGCCCTTGGAGAAAGAGAAGGCAGGATTGAAAGTGTGACAGTGGTTGGACATCCACCTCCACACCAGTGCAGGGGGTTCTTCAAGCCAGGGAAGTGCCAGGGGAGAGCCAATGCCAAGCCAAACAATCAGCTTTGGATCAGAATAAACTGGAGCACACAATAACAGCAACACTTTGTTTTCTCTAACTGATCAAGGGGGTGCAATTGCAGCTTGAGAATTGAAGAAAACAAGAACTGAAGACAACAAGAACTGAGGCACCCAGCACAGAATGGCGGATATGGCCCATCAGATATGCAAAGTGATTTGGTTAAAGACACCAGAGGAAATAGTATTAGAAACTTCCTGTTCTTTGACATTCAAGTCCTCATCTTGGGTGGTTTTCCTCTCTTCTTGTTGATTTAAAAGGTAATAAGCAAAGGGAAACCCCCCTGATGAGCAATGAGATACTTCACCAGGCTCTTTGTTCCAGTGTGAGTTCAGATAAGGGCACCCCGTGTCCCAGGGGCCTGTGATGAGATGCTCCCACAGCTACCAGTGCCACCTCCAGCCCTCCTGTGCCCCTGCTGCTTGAGCAGATCGTGGCAGATACCAACAGGGAGCTTTATCAAACAGAAGTTTTGGTTTTAATTGTTCCAACCTCTCATTTCCTGAATGTCAGGGGTGGATCTGCCTGAAAATAATCCATGTTCTCAGTCAGAGGTAGGAGTTGTGGGGCCTCCAGCTTCACATCGAGTTGGTTTGAGCCCATCCAGTTGTTATCCACTACTCCCAGTCTTCCCAAAACTCTGTCCCATCCTTTCTGCTTGGATTTAATTACATGTGTTCTCAGTCTCCAGATGAAGTGTCTGGTCTGGGCCAGCTATCAGCTCCTTATCAGCACCAAAAGTGCCTTCCCTGAGCTGTGAATCAGCCCTTCAATTATATAACTGCCTGTTCTTATCTGATATTCTGAGAAGTTGATGCTTTTTGGGGTTTGGGTTTTTTTTCAATACTCAATGAAGAAGAATTTGACTGTTTTTCTGCCATAACTGAACTGCTCTGTGCAGATCAGGCACACAAAATGCCATAAACAGGCTTTAGAATGGAATAGTCACCTGGATTGGGAAAGGAAAAGGGAGCAGCCAAGGAAGCTTTTTTTCTTAAAAAAGATGAAATTAAATCACACAAAAGATCATCTCCCTTGTGATCCCTGGTGTCTAAAATGCAGTGGTATTACATGAGCTGGTGGGGGCTGGGGACAATCCCAGTTGTCCTTGGCCAGGCACTGCCAGGGAGAGGAAGGAACTGGGATCAGACTGAGGGCACCAACAGGCCATGGAATGACTGATCTCCAGTGAAATACAGCTGCCATTAAATGCAGAACTTAAAGCTTCATAATCATACTGACTCAGTTTTGGCAATGGGATTTGAAGTCCAGAGATAAAGTCTCTGTTTCCATCCACCTGAAAATCACACAAAATACAAAAATACTGCCAGAAACAAACTTTGATATGGGGGATGACCAATAACATCTCCTGTCCAGAGATCAGTGCAGCCTCTGCAAGACTGGGACGTTATTCTGTTGGAATTATTGGCTTTTTAGTCTCTTCCAGTAAATGAATGACCTTTTAGTCTCTTCCAATAGATTTTAAGCACCAAGAAGCAGCGAGCTGAAGGACTGCTGGAATTACCACCCAGTAAAGACTAGAATTCATCACCCATTGCCAAACAACATCTTAAACCCCTTTGTGCTGCTTCTGCTCCATCATCCTGTGAGTTAGAGAGATGCAGGTCACTTCAGTCAATGCCACAGGTGGACACAGGTCTTTCCCCAACTTTCTATGAGCTCCCTGAAGTCATTTTTATGAGTTTTTTTTTTCAAATTGGCCATACTTGGGGTACATGGATATATAAAGCAGCCCAGCACAGCTCTATCTGTTTGGTCTGTGGCTCTTTGGGCACCAAATCCCAGCTGGCTTTGCAAGTTCAGGCTCAAGAGTGATTTCTGGCCTTGGGCTGACACCAAAGCCCACAGTCAGCACCAACCCCATCTTGGGAGAATTCAGATTTCTGTGCAAACACCTCCACATATCTGCATATCATCCTACACCATAAAAATTGGCCTTTTTTGGCCATCTGAGGACTTCTGAGACAAAGCAGCCACGCTTCTGTTTAAACTCCAGGCTGCCACAGGCAAGGGGCTGATGTCAAAGGCTGTTTTTCAGACATTGTGCTCAGTCTGCACAGCTCCTCCCTGCCTGGCAGCTCTGTAGCTGCTCTTCCACCTTTCCTCATGTGCACCAAAACCTCCTGCAAGTCCTGGAGGGTGGCTGTGGGCCATGTGCTTTGTACCTGCCTGTCCCCAGGGAGGGCAGGAGACCTGCCTGCTCAGAGACAACATCTGCAGAATATGGAGCATTCTGTGCCCAGCCCTAACAACTGATTTCTGCATTGTCTTCTCATTTGTCCATCCACATTCAAGTCCTCCCATTGCTTCAAAAATCCAATTTCAGCCTCTCATTTCCACTTTTACAGAATTAGAACAGAATTATAAAAGCATCAGGCAGATGTTTTCCCCACTCTCAGCCTTTCCCTGCAGGAACCACAAGCCATTAGTTCAGCTGAAATCTTGGCTCCCCTCATTATTTATTTAATTGTACTTTAGTGCATTATTCCTTCTATCCTGTGTTTTCCTTCTGATTTTTCCCACAATGCTTTTTTCCAAGCCCCAGCAGGACTCCACGGAACAGGATCATGGTTGTTTATCCTTTATTTTTGTTTTGCAGAGATTTGGGAAGGAGTAGCTCTTCCAGCAAACCCACAGGGCCGTGTCAGGGCAGAACCAGCTCGAGGACCTGCCTCATCCCTGCCATGGACCTCTCCCAGCACTTCTGCACCTCCACAGCCACATGGACCACTCCAGGAGCAGCAGGTGTGTCCTACACCCTGCTTTACACACCCCACTGCTCTCTTCAAAAGAGAGGAAAAGGCAAATCCCAATAAAGCCACAGGAAGCTGGGAATCCTTCAGCCTTCTCTGTGCAGTTGTGGTGATAACCAAGGTCACACCAGGCTGGGCTGGTGGGGACACAGGTGACACCATCTGCAGCTTCAGCTGGCACTGAAAGCCAGTTTCTTCTGATAAACACTGGCCCTGAAAACCCCAACAGACTTGTGGCAATGCCCCCATTTAACAGATTTGTTTCTCCTCCGACCCCCAGACTCTCCCCAGACCTTTTATCCTCTCAGCTCCAGCAGAGTTTGTGACCTGCCAAGTGCTAAACCCCAGAAATCCTGATGCCAACTTTCCCTGCTCTTAAGACCTGAATTTCTGTGAGCAGCAACCAACATTTTCCTCTCTCTTTCCCTGGATCACAAGAGCTTCAGCTGTCCCAGGGGGTACAAAGCTCTCTTCCACTCCCACCAACCCCCTGTCTCAAACAAATTGGCCCAAACTCTGTCTTTTCCATAAAAAAACTCCAACCCTAATTGGTTTTTACAGTGAATTGAGGATTTTCATGAAAACCAAAACATTGAATCTTTCACAAAACATTTCTTGGGGACAGTAAAGAGGAATCTCAGGATATGGGCTGGGATCTTCTGGTCCTGGCTCATTCCCAACCTTTGGAGCCCGTTGGCACATGGGGCTGGTCAAGGCCATGTAACCACCCCCTGGGCCTCCCTGTAACCTCTCTGCCCACCCCACCATGGTACCAGGCTGACACAGACCCTCCAGAAAGGATGTGATTTAAGAAAAATTCCTTGTCAACCAGAAATAAACTTTTTTATGTTAAAGGGCTTTGCAGTATTTTAATTGCAATTTAATTGCTATTTTAATTGCGATTTTATCCAAAAATAAACTTTTGAAAACTAAAGTAGTGCAGCAGCAATGTGCAAAAAAAAAAAGGAGAGACAGGACAACAGGAGAGAGGAAGCAAAGCACAAGGTGAAAAAGCAAATATGGAAAGGGAAAGGCAGGAGGAGACACAAGAAAGGTGTCAAAACACTCACCTCTCACTCCTTGCTTGGTCCCTCATGCAGGACTGTGCTCACAGGAGAAGGAAGGGTTTCCAGCAAGTCCTGCAGCCACGGAGCAGGTGAGAGCAGCTGGAGCAGGGCACTTCCAGGGCAAGCGTCAGGAAAGGGGGATCACCTGTGCTGGAGCCCTGCTGGGGTGATGTGCAGGATCCTCATCCCTCTGAGCCAGGCACCAAGGGAGAAGGGGATTGAAGGCAGGCCCATGCAGGGAAGACACAGGTCTCTGTGGAGACCTGAGCTGAGGGTGTGCTGGAGAGGCAGATTTTGGCCAGGACTAATTGATGTATGAACAACTCCATCTCTCCCCTTCACCAAATCCCAACTGATCTGGCCAAATCCACTATTCTCTTCCAAGGTGACCTTCTCAACCTCAGCTGAGCCATTACTAACAATCCCTTCCCTTCCTGCCCTCCAAAGTCACCCCCCCACCCCTCCCTGACCAAGGGAACGACACAAACCTGTGATTGCTCCCGAGGAGCTGCTGTGGGACCTTCCAGGGCTGTGCCCAAACTGAAAGGCTGAGATGGTTCCCAGGTGGCTCTGGGTTCAACCTGCCCAGGCTCAGCTCCATTATTGCCCATCCAAAATGTGGAATGAGAACACAAAGAAATCTTGGCAGTGTTTACACACTCTCTCCACAAACACCCCTAAATGACTCCCTCAGGACAACCGTGATTCCAAGTGCATTTCCTCGGGTTGGCACTCAGGCTGCTCCGGTCTCCTCAACTTTGGCAGTGGTGCAGTTTAGGTCTCTCTTTTAATTAACTGATTTTCTATGGAAGTCATTTTTATCTCTGTGGTCCCACTAGGAAATGATTTGTCAGATGTCCAAATCAAACACATTCACCAATACGGGAATTGAAGGAGTAGCACAGGATTTGTTTCCTCCTTTCATTCCTTCAGGCAACAATAACACTCAAAATAGCTCCTAAGATTGTTTTCTAAAGAATAATAAATTTTTCTATCTGTCAGGCAACTTCAGCTGAAAATAATATGTCAATATTCAGAGAGAAGATTTCTGGAAAACACTGGAGCAGGACCAGGAATTCCTCGTGCACTTGTTTCAGCTCATGATGGATGAGGGGTTGCTTGGTGACTGCAAACATGATGCTCTGGATGGAAATGGATCATGGCATCGGAGCTGTTGCTGCTGGTTTGGGACTTGCAGCTGGGCTCTGACCCACAGGCTTCACCTGCTCAAATCCTGCCCCACTCCAGCCTTGCCTCTGGCTTTATCCTGGTGGGATGAGGGAGAGAACTGGGAAGGCAAAACTGAGAAAACTGTGGATTGAGACAAACACTGCAAGATTGTGGCTTCCTGCTGTGGGTCCACGAGGGCAGACAGTGATGGAGACAGTCCAGCCAGGAGCGTGGCGAGCTCGTGTGGGTGAGAAGGTTCAGCAGAAGGCTGAGGAAGCCTGTGGCTTCCAGGGGAATTCCTGCCAGGCTCATCCCTGGAGATGAGCCGAACAACAGAATGCTGTGACTCAAAGGAAAGCACGTCCCCAGAACTCAGCTGACCCCAGACTGAGCTGACCACGGAGCTGTGGCTGTTGGGAGCCCGGGCACGAACGAGGGACTGAGGTAAAACCACAACATGAACAGAAATAAAAGGGCCCAGAGGTGTGTTCGTGGCACAGCACAGAGAGAAACCCCTGAGCTCCCACCAAGGAGGGTTTGAGCAGGCAGGGGCAGAGCTCTGCAGGGCCAGAGCCCCAAGGTCTGACCTGCACTGGGGGTGCTCAGCCTTTCCTGCACTATCCCTTCAGAAGAGTTGTCAGCTGAGAATTTCCAAACTCACTCCAAATGCTCCCAAAGCTACAGGCAGCTGTAGGGATTTTTCTGCTCATCTTCTTAGGCCTGGCTGAAGGACACATCCCAAAGTGCTGTGACCATGATCATTTCCACATTGGGAATGTGAGTCAGCAGAGCCAGAACACACTGAGATTTGCATTAACCTTCTTGCACCCAGCTCTTCCCTCCCAGTTTTATGAATCACCACCATCTCTTTATGCATTTTATCTGGTAGATTTTATCTTCATGGATTTGATACCTTAGACAAACAGGATTGTGCCATCAACATTTTCCCTGTCTCCCGTAAGGAAACCCTTCCTGCCAGCTATGCAAAGTGGGCTGATGAAATCCTGGAAACTTGTTTTATTGCTGGAATTACTGTCCACGAGGAATAAACATTACTTCAGTAATGCTCTGTCCCAGCATTTGTCCTCATTAAAAGGTAATTTCCTTTTCTATAGTGGAAAAGGAGAAGAAAGGCAATCAAACAAGTGAGGGGATTATTTCCTTTGCTGGTGAGCTCTTTGGAAAGGCAAAAAGAGGAAACCTGTGTTTTTGAGAGAGCTGTGAAATATACCCAGGTCACTCATCTGGGGGGAGATCTGACAGCAACTGCTCTGGTTTCTCAAACAACCTAAGAGAAAAATAAAATGAGAGTAAAACACGAGAAGGGCAGCACAGGCTGTCCACACCAGAGCCATAAATCAGCCCAGGGCTCAGGATGGGATGGCACCACTTCAGGACAGATAAATGCTTGACCACCAAGGAAGAGGAGTTTGGACCTGTTTTGTAGGACCAAGCTGCAGAGTTATTTGCAAAGAAAATTGTCTTCCCTCAGTTTCCTCGAAATCTTCAAGCAGTTTCAACAAAGCTCCTTGAAATGCAAGACATTCAGATGAATGGCTGGGCTCTGGGCCCACAGAAGCTGTGGCTGCCCCATCCCTGGGAGTGTCCAAGGCCAGTTGGACAGGGCTTGGAGCAACCTGGTCCAGTGGAAGGTGTCCCTGCCCATGGCAAGGGGTGGGACAAGGTGAGCTGTGATGTCCCTTCCCACCCAAAGCATTCCATGAGATGGCAAGAGAAGAGTGGTGAAAACCCTCAGGGGTCAAAAGTGGAGTGGAGTATTTTAGACAGAAGAAAACTGAATTTTTCTTCCCTGTGGCTCAATTCTAAATAAATTCTGTTGTATTTCACCTGCTGAGGGGAAAAAAAGAGGAGTCCTCAGCTGCAAAGGGCACTGTAACCACTGTACAGGGCCAGCCAAAGCCTTCAAACAAAGGTGCAACCCAAAACAAACAGGTTATGGAAAAATCCTGGAAACCACCTCACACCAAAGAGAAATCAATTGGAAAAGCTGTGTTTGCATTGCAGGAGACACCGGTGGGTTCAAAGAGAGCCCATCAGCCCTGGGGAGTGGTGACCAATGTTAATCTTTACCAAGGAAAGATTAACTGTGGGAACCGGGCAAAGATTTCCCCGCTGTGCCTACGGCCGGTCCCGTCCCTCTGCTGGGCACAGCTGGGTCCAGACCCCCCTTCCCACCCTCCCACCTCCCCAGACAAAGGGGTTTGTTGCTGTTCTCACAGGCTGGGTGCCCCTGGGGAAGCGTTCTGATGAAATGGGTGGTGCCCCAGGCAGGCCGAGGGCTCTCGTCTTATCTTTCCGCAGTCGTGATGAAATTCTGAGCTGCTGGCAAAGTGGGCACAGCACCTGCAGGGTTGGTGCCCTTGCAGCTGAGGGTTCTGCTCTATCACCACGGCAGGCAAGGAAAATAAGCAAATGTAACAGGAGCTGTGAAACACAACAGAGGCTGTAAAATGTCATAAAACACAAAACTGCTATGGGGAGTCTCGGGCGAAAGCTCACTCATTAAAATCAAATATAGAAGTGAATATTTATACACTTAAATCAAAGTACAAATTATATTAGTCACCAACCAGACCAATCCCTATTTCCAGGGACTTTGGCTTTGGCAGATGTTCTCCCAAGAGCCCCTGTGCAGACCCAGGGTTGCCATCATGCTCTGGGCAGGGAGGACAGCACTGGGCTGCCTTCCCCTGGGGGAACAGGGGTGACAGAGCTGTGCAGCACCCAGAATTTCAGCATTTTATCTTTTTACAGCTCTTCATCCCTTCAAGAAGCGATGAGGGCAATGGTAGGACTGGTGTTGGACAGGCAGCAAACCCTCCCTGTTGATCAGAAACCATCACAGCCTTTAGCTCCCTGTTTTCATGTCCTGGCTACAGCAGATCGACATCCAGGACAGGGCTGGGAGCTGTGGTTGGGGTTCACGTGGCTGTGGATGTATCCCACAGTGCCTGTGGGATGTTCCTCCACTCTTCACTGATATCTCATGCAGAGACTCCCCAAAACACGGATGAACTTGGCTTCCATCCAACATCACACCTGGAGAACAACCAGGAGCGTCAGTTCAATGTCACCCCCATCCAGCCTGGGTATCCCAGGAAACACCAACACAAACACTCCCTGGGAGAGCCCAGTCCAGCTCCTCATGCCAGGGGACATCCTTTCTTCGCTCAGAATAAGTTTTTTACTCATGGATAACCTGTGCTGGCTCAGCCAGACGAGTGCAGGGTTGCACCCTGTGATCTGCCCCAGCTCCAGCCTGATTCCCAGGAAGTGTCTGGGGCTCCCCTTCCACGCAGGGCATCAGTTTTTCCAGACAGCTGAAAGTTAATGGCTCTGCCACGAGCCCAGTGAGTAATCCTTGTGAAACCAGCGCCGGGGAAGTTGCCCAGCCAAACAAATTCTGTCACTGTGGCTCGGTGCTCTGACGTGGTGCTGAACGTGCAGCACTAGATATAAAAACCAGGAAACAATCCAAGGGAAACGGCACATTTCGGCTCTGCTGCAGGCCAGACACAGGACACAGGGATGCAGAAAACTATTCCTGGCTGCTTCTTCCAGCAAATGTAAGTATTTTTCCTCTTAAACTAAATAGTAGCACTTGATTACAGTCAGGATATTCCATGGGAATCTGCATTCCCAGATTTTTTCTCCTCTTCTGTATATTCTTTGACACCATTCCGGGAGGAGTTTTGAAAGGAAGTATTTGTTTAAGAGTGGGAGGTGATTTTCTGTCAGATTACAACAACAGAAGTTACTATTAATTGGAATTTGGGAAGCGTGTCAGAAGAGAGATTCCTGTGGAAATAAAACCTGTACCTCTGAAAACGCAAAGTGTTGGTTCAGGAAAACTCCCGCGAGCTTGAACTGAGGGTCCATCCTCCCAAGAACTGTCCAGGTGTCACTGTCCACGTGCAGGGATCCACAGACAGCAGGAGGCTGCTTTGAAAACTGTAAAGAAACAGATGAATTGGCTCAGGTTTCCTCCTTCACCAATTCTGGAAACACTGAGGAAACAGCCCCCCCATTCCTGTTCCCAGCTGGCCCCATCCCAGGCATGATCCCACCTGCCCAGGCAAAGGCAGAGGGGAGGCTCTGCTGGTGGGGAGCATCTGCTCCCCCTCCCCAGGGCCCTGGGTGGGCTGGCAGGAATTCCCAGCTGTGGGTTGGCTGTGGATGGGGAGATTGGCAGTGGGACTCAGGGGAACCACACGGGAGGAGCCTGTGCCTTCAGCCCCTCCTTGTGCTCCCTGCACAGTCTGTTCTTCATCCAGTGCCTCCTCAGCCTCACCTCTTTGAGGGCTGTGTCTGACCAGTGCCGTGCCCCGGGTGGATCTCTGGCACCGAGCTTGGGTAGAGCAGCAAGGACCGTGCCCTCTCACCATCCTTGTGGCCCCCAGGCAGCATTCCCTGCCTCCTGCCACCATTCCCTGCCTCCTGCCACAGCCCAGCCCGTGCCCACACGGCATTCCAGAGGGTGTGTGTTGGCAGGTGCCAAAACTCTGCTGGGAGGCACTGGAGCTCTCCATGAGAGAGACCATGAGAGAGCACCCAGCTCTGCTTAATACACTAGAGCAGATGTATCCAAACTGCATTTGGAGCAAGAATTGGAAATTAGGATGTTTTTTCCCTATCAAACATCCCCAACTGCCTGTGTGGTGACACAGGGGCCTGTCCCTGTCCCTTGGCCCAGGGTGTCACCTGTTTCCTTACCCTGTGCCCGGATTCCTTCGGAGGTATGAAAAGCGTCCCCGCCTGGGGACAACCTGTGACCTGCTGGCTGGGACACCCAGGAGAGATAAACATCTAAATCCCCTGTGGCCAAGGAGGAAATCCAACCTCCAAACCTCGTTCTGCTACATTCTGGATGCAGTTCTAAGCACTAAATCACAGTGTGAGAGAGGTGGAGGGAGGCAGGAGGGAGCCCTGACAATGATCCCGTGACAATGATCCTGTGACAATGATCCCGTGACAATGATCCTGACTCCTGGGCCAGCTGGGGCTTGGCAGGCAGGACACCTCTGCCATGTCTCTAACAGAAAGTGGGAAGGCATTTTCCATCCAGGAACTCCAGTTCTTTTCCAAAGGACAGTGTGGAAAAGAACACTCCTCCTTAGAAGAGCTGATCACCAAGCCCTGGGTGTAAGATAGGACCCAATGTCCAGAAACTCAGAGTTAAAATGCTCCACAGGGACAAGATCTCCTGTAAATCCAGCCATTGGAGGTTGTAAAATAAAAAAAAAGAACTTTATCAGGGCATATGGTTTATCTCCTCAAAAATATCTTAATGAAAATATACACAGACATTTTGCAAGAAAAAAATAATGATAAAACATTCTTAATGTACCTTTCCAAAGGAGTAACTTGCTCGAGTAACAAGATAAATCAGGATTTGCCTGTACTTATCACAAGTTTGTTCTCCTCCACTTGTAGCCAGGGAGCTGTATGAGCTTTCACACTGTGGATCCACGTGGGTTTGATCCAATAGATCTCAATTTTATTGGTGCTCTATCAAAACAAATGATCAAACCAATCACAGAGTCATTAAGGTTGGAGAAGACCTCAAAGATCTAAGTCCAACCAGTGCTCAGACAGCAATGGTCAGAGATTAACCCTTCCCCTTCCTCAGTGGAGAAGCAAAGCCCACCTTGGGCAGACAGGGAACACCAAAGGGGCTGCACCAGGACTGGGCTCAAAGCACCTGGACTTAATGGGGAGAGCACAGACCACTGATTTTGGAAAGATTTTGCCTTTGCCACAAAATGCACAGTCATTTTTCTACTTAATCACTGTGGAAAATGAGGGGAGGATGAACCAAATCAACTTCAGCTGAGGTACAGGGAGAAATTTTCCCTCTCCCTTCCCCAGAGCATTCCCGTAGCAAGTTGGATCAGATACTTAAAAGACAAAGGAGAACAAGCACATGTGAACCTCAGGTGAGTCAACCTGGTACAAATCCAGTCTCTACAGGCAATGGGAATCCCAGTCTTAACAAAATTGGCTCGGGACCTTTCAGAGGAATCACTCAGGATTATCATCAGCCCATCAAAATTGAAACCAGGCAATGACTAAAGCAACCAGCCAGACCTGTTGGGTAACTGCACTGGAAAAGCTCAGTAGCACCAGCTCCAAGGTACTCCCATTGGGAATTCTGAGAATTCACATAAGGAGATAATTGCTCAGTATGAAAGAAATGGGATTATTACTCTTAGTTAAATCTCTGGGGCTCAGCCTCCTGGAAACTTCTTCAGTGACTGACACCTTTCTTGAGTTGTTGGCCTCAAAGCTGGTTACAGGCTTCAGCCAAGACCCTTACCAATTCCTTATTACAGTTAATGAAAATGCCCAAAATGTGAGATCTCTGCAGAACCCCACCTGACACACCATTCCTCTAGTTCCTGATAACGAGCCTTCCCTTCTATCCCATCCCTATGCATGACTTAATCACAGTTTCATCTAGTCCATATTTATTACCTTGTTCCTCCATAAAAATGCCTCATGAAACAATATTTGCACTCTTAATGAAAGTCAAGCAATGTGACACTTGCTGGTGCTCACCCATGAGATTGATGATCCTGCTACAGAAGGAAGCTGGGCCCAATAAATTTAACAATGTGAGACACCCACATTGTTCCTCCTTATCTCCTCTCTACCATTTAGATAACAATTTCCTTGTTTATTTTAGTAGAACTGAATTAGCAGATTCTTTTAGTATTTTCTGGCAGCTGAAGTCTTCCATTTTCTGGCTCCTCTTGTCCAACTCCTCCCTTTCAACCACAGGCCCCATCTTTGCTATTTCGAATTTTCAGGGATTTCTACCAGTTAAAACTTCTCAGTGATAACCATGGAGGGTTTCTCCCTTACTTCCATCTCCCACCTCACCTTCCTTACCTTCCCATCCTTGTTTCATGGCTCTTCATCTGATGGCTTGGTCCTTCCAACATAATTCTTATACACCTATGCTAATCTTTTATACTGATCTTCACCATATAATCCTCACTCATCATCTAATCCTCACTCCATCTCTTGTAAGCATCTTTCTTTCTTTTTGAGACCATAAGAACTAATAATTTAACCCAATTAACCTCTTGGTGGTGTTTGTAACCTTAACCTACACAGGGATAGCTCCCACTCACTCCCTTTCAATGCAATATCACACCAATTATGCTGCTACCTAAAAATACCCAGGCACTTTACAAACTTCATTCCTGTTTAAGATATGAGTGTGTAAACACCAGCTCAGGTCCTGAGCTCTGAGTCATCTCCAACCAGTTCCTGACACTGGAATGTGTTTGTACACTTTGCCTGGAATCTATCCCACTAATTTTACATTTAATCACCCTTTTTTTTCTGATGTATTCTAGGTATTCTTCCTTAAGTGGCATTTTGATGGAGAGAGACCACATGAAAGACCTGAGGAGATACCTGGCACTTAAATACATCCAATACCTTGTCCTGTCTTCTTCCCACGCCCTCAGCACCCTGCTGGGCCTGCTGGGCAGCGTGTACACCATGATCACCCTGCAGTCTGCCAAGGTTTCCTCCAAGTCCACTGCAGTCCTCATCTCCAGCCTGGCCAAGGCAGACATGCTGGTTTTGGTGAGCCTGCTTTTGCAGGTGGGTTTATGGACCTCCGGTGCCGGCGTCTCGCCCGTGGCAGCTCTGGCGCGGAACCTGCTGACGGCGAACGCCCACGTGAGCTGTGTCCTGCTCAGCTGTGTGGCCCTGGAGGCCTATCTGATCACCTTCCTCCCCACGGAGTCACGGCACCTACGGACCGTGAGGAACGCCAGGATGGCATCCAGGCTCCTCTGGCTCCTGGTGGCCGCAGAGTGTGCCCTGTTCCAGGCGGACGATCTCCTGACGGCCGGCGGCGCCTCTGCTCCCACCCACGGCCCCTGGGCCCTCTTGTCTCCCCTCCCCAGCACGGCTGCGGCCCTTCTCAGGTCCCTCAGTTACATCCTGGGCATTCTCCTGAGGATTTTCAATGTCTACATCTACTACAAGATATTTTTCAGCGTGTCTAACAGGTCTAGGCTAAAATCAAAGTAGAGCCTGTTCCCGGGGGATGCGGCGCCGTGACAGCCAACAGAAGGTTCTTCAAACCAGTTTCAAACCATTGGTTTGGAAACTGTTCAATAAGCAGGACCAAGGCTCGTGTTTGGGCTCCCCATGGAGTTTAAACCCTCCTGTTTCCTGGTGCTGTGGTTATGGAGGGGAGCTGGGGCTGAGGAGCCCCTGGGCACTGAGCCAGCTGTGTCTTTGGTTAGACTTTATTCACCGTACAGGTGGAACAAATGACATTTCAGGAAGGGTTGTAAAGCAACCCCAATATTTTTTATAACAAAAGGGTGCTTAGAGGATTACTCAGGGATCTGTTGAGCCAATATGTAGTTGTTTACTAAAGACATGATCTATGTCCTAAAATATCTCTAACCCAGGTGACCCACCAGACTCAGCAGGTGGGATGGAGAGACAAGGTGAGCACCAAGCTGGGTTGGCTGGGCACTGAACAGGCTCCCCAGGGCAGTGGGCACAGCACCAAGGCTGCCAGAGCTCCAGGAAGGTTTGGATGATCCTCTGGGGCACAGGGGATCCTGGGGATGGGCCTGTGCAGGGCTGAGGGTTGGACTGGATGATCCTTGTGTGTCCCTTCCAACCCAGCACATTCTGTGATTGATTCTGTGAGAATCCCCAGTGCACAAGTGGCCATAGACACTTCCACCCACTCCTGCCCTTTGCCTGGGAGACACCCCAGATCCAGCTACACACGGTGCTGTTGGGAGACTGAACCTCTCAATATGTTCTGCCACCCCCAGACCGTGGCTGTGGAGCCAGCAGTGAGTGCTGGGTGCTGACAGGGCTTCTCAGGAGACCTGAAAGGAAGCTCTGCTGAGGGCTGGGCAACCACAAAAGGCAGAGCAGAAACACACTCGAGTCAATTAAAGCCCTTTGATGCGTGTTGTCGAACAAAGCTGATCCCCGGGGCAGGAGGGGTGTCCTGGTGCACTGTGATACACTGCTCTTAGTCTTGAAATGAGACACTCTCAAGAGGGATGAAATGCTACTTGAAGTGCTGTAATTAATAAAAATTGGTTTTGTTAAAGCCTGTGCATTATCTATTACAAATGAGTGCTTTTTTCTGAGGTTCTGCTGCAGTTTCAGCTCCTCCTGCCGAAGCTGAGGCTGAGAGGGGACGATCCCACCGGAGCCATGTTTGGTGCACAAGGAACACGGGGGTTTTAATCTCTGGATTCACCACTTGGCTCGGGAATTTCTTCTGCCTGATCATCCTGGTGAGGGTTTCTGCTCACAGGACAATGACTTCCTCAAGAAATTAATGAAAGCAAAGGCTAAGTGTGTCTGAGTCGTGGTCAGGCTGAAAGGGCAGGAGATGCTCCACAAGGAATTTCTGGGACAGCACACCAGGCTGTGAGTGATCTGCAGGGCTGGAACACCCAAAGCACTTTGCAGTCAGTGACAGACCCTTTATTCCCTTTGTTCACATCCTCATCTGAAGTTTCCAGACTCCTGAAAGAAGGCAGATTCCTCTACAGCTGGACCAACAGACACGAGCTGTTTTTATCTGCCACTTGAATACAATTCCCTGAGTGTTTTTGGCTGGTTAATGAACAAGCATATCCCATTGTGGATGTAGCTGTGGCTCTGATGTCAGGTCACTCTCTGCCAAAGAGCTCAAAATCTGCCTTTGCCAAGAGCTCAGAATCATAAAATCATGGAATGGTTTGGGTGGGAAGGGATTCTCATCCAGTCCCACCCCTGCCACGAGCAGGACACCTTCCACCAGCCCAGGTTGCTCCAAGCTCCATCCAAGCTGACCTTGGCCACTTCCAGGGATGGGGCAGCCACATCTTCTCTGGGCAATCTGTGCCAGCGTTCAGCTTGGAGCTATTTCCTGCACCAAAACCCCAATCCATCCTCTCCAGGACCACAGAAGCTTTTCTGGGGTGCAGGGAGAGGCACCCTTCCCTCTGCAGCTGGGAATTCCAGTGGAAGGCATGGATGGACAGGACACAGCTGGCATGGAGAAGGCATGTGCCTCTCACAAGATCTGTGTCCTGCTCCCACAGGACACTGGAAGTGTACAAACTTTGCCTCTTGGGAGAAAACTGGTTTAGATTTCAACTCTTTCAAGTGTGTGTCGGCGACAGGGATTGCATCGCTGCAGTAGCACTGTATGAGCAGAAAGTTGAAACCAAAGGAAGTTTGGAATAGAAACATAATGATGCACAAAAAGGGGAATTCCCATGTCGTGGGAATGACCAAAATTGTTAAATTACACCAGCTACTGTGTAGCTGAGGCTACACAGTGTTTGCCTCACTTAAATCATTAATGCAAGAAGGGAACCGTTCTCCTACTTTTCCTGGGAAGACTCATTCAAAGAAAGTTTGATAATAATTCAAAGAAAGTTTGATAATAGTCCACGGAGCTGTTTCTGAGAAGGAAAGAGTCAGATAGGAAAATATGTTTCTACAACTGGGTCATCTTTCAGAGATCTCTTCTGAAGCACTGATAATCCAAACAAAGGGCTTGAATTTAGATCTCCCACAAGCCACATGAGCAGATTGAACTGAAGAGATGGGCTTGCTCCCTGCAGTAAATCACGTCGACAGAAGACATTGAGAGTTCTTGGGAAATGTTGGTGTTTTGTTATCAGTGCATCAAAATTCTGGAAAATTACGAGAATCTGGGTTTCTTCTAACACTTGCTGGCTCCATTTCCTTTAACTCACAGCTATTTCTCCAAATGACATTTAAAATAGCTCTGAGGGTGTTTTAGAATGACACCGAGTGCTCTCGAAAGCTCAGGGAGATATTTGGCGGCGGCGGCGGCTCCAGTTGGGAATGTGTGAACAGCACGTGGTGCTGAGCAGCCCCGGCCGCACCGAGGACACGCCGTGTCCGACACGTCCTGCCGAGGGTTCTGGCTCTGCACCCTTGTTCCTCTTTGCTGCATCACTTCTGGAACCGCTCCCGGCCGCGGCGATCGCTGCTCTTGTTTGCACATCGTGCCCTCTGCTGGGAGAGGGGTGGTTTAGCCCAAAGGAAAATCCTCCTCTCTCGTCCTGGCAGATTCCGGAGACTTGTGCCAAGGGCAAGGAGTGACAGGGCAAGGGGGAATGGCTTTAAGCCGAAGGAAGGGAGATTTAGATGGGATATTGGGAAGGAATTCCTCCCTGGGAGGGGGGGGAGGCCCTGGCACAGGTTGCCCAGAGAAGCTGTGGCTGCCCCAGCCCTGGAAGTGTCTAAGGCCAGGTTGGATGGAGCTTGGAGCAACCTGGGCTAGTGGAAGGTGTCCCTGCCCATGGCAGGGGGTGAGACTGGATGAGCTTTAAGGTCCCTTCCCATCCAAAGCAGTCTGTGACTCCATGCTGTGGCACATGGGAGATGGGAGGTGACAGCTCCACACCTGGTCCCTCGATGGCCCCTTTCCCCCTTTCCGCCTCAGCCCTCTGCCACACGACCCCTATTTATCCCAGCCTGGCTTTGTGACCTCTCCCTTGCAAGCTGGAACTGTGCCAAATAAATCCCCCAGGGGTTGAACATCCACTCCTTTGCCCCCAGGATTATTTGGGGTAGGACAAGCAATGACATTGCCACACACAGTCCTGCACTGCTCTGCAACCCTCCAGCTCAGGCTCTGGAGGTACCTGTGGCCAGGTGGGAGCTTTCTGTTTGTCAGAGCAGTGTGATGGTGTGTCACACCTCAAAAGGGAATTTCTGGGTGCAGGAGGGGGCAGAGCAGGGCCCTGCCTGCACCCCACAGTCCCGAGGGTGCAGCTGGGAGTGGCCCCGTGGGTCACACGGCCAGGGCACAGCCCACGGAAAGCTCCTCGGTGACATATGGTTTGGAATTTAACAGGAGCTTAAGGGGGGATCAGATGACTCCATGACTTGGAAGTCACCTGGCGAGATGATGTTTGCAAAAAGCAGAGCTGGATTCCAGCTGCATGGGCCACACTCCGGCCTCCCAGACACATATCTGACAGGATAATCAGGGGGAAATGGGATTACAGGTGCAGGTGTGGCTCTGGGAGGCCCAGAGAGCTGAGTTCAGACACACGCAGAGGCGAGGGTGCGACAGGGATGGGGACGGACCGAGGTGACACACGGTACATTCTGATTCCCTTTCTCCCCTCCCACTGATCCCTGTGTCTTCCTGAAATTAGGCTGGACAGGCACCCAACCAGAAGCATCTGTTTCTCCTTTTAGTGTCAGCAGTGTAAATAAAGTGCATTTGGGATGTTTGGATTCCATAAATCTATTGGTTTTGGCTGCTCTGCGGGGACGCAGCCGGGCTCTGATCCCGTGCCAGGCACACGGGAGCTGTTTACAGAGCGGGGTGACTGTGGGGGAGTGTGGGACCCTGCCTGGCACCTCAGGAACTGTCATCTCCCCCTGGCCCTTCGCTGAAACAGCTCCTGGAACAGCAGCTGCTGAAGGGAGGGATGGAGCTCCCAGGGGCTGGGGGTGCCAGCACACCATGGGTGGCCCTCACCAGCCTGCACAGAAGGTTTGGGCTGGAAAGGACCTTTAAAGGCCACCTAATCCAAGCCCCTCCATGGGCAGGGACACCTTCCACTACACCAAGGTGCTCAGAGCACCATCCATCACCTTCCCATCCTGTTGCAGCCTCACTCCCTTTGGCTGCCTCCTCTGACACGTTCCCCTGCCAGACTCGTGCTGTCACCACGGTGGGGAGCCAACATCCTTCGGGAAGGGTTTGTCTGTCCGGCCTCCAGCACAAACCTAGTCCCCAGGGTGGGCTAAATCCTCCCTGCAATTTAAAAACGGTGACCTGGGGCACTCACCCTGCTACTGCTCTGAGTCCTGGCGCTGAGTTTGGGTGGAAAATTGAGCACCTCAATGGTTTAAACCAGGGCAGATTCATTGCCACAGGAGCTACCAAACAATGACTTAAATCTGATGCTAGTTCATTTCTTTTTGTCTCTTTTGAATAGTGGAGTAGATATATACATTCCTCGTGACTTTTCCTTGTTAACTTGCCTGCTTTTCCCCAAAGGATTGTTAATGGCCTCGAGAACACGAAAAACAGGCATTTTCCTTGTAAACACAGCAGCCCAGTGGTTTGCTGGAATTCACCCCAGAACAGAACCACCCTCGGGTTAGGAGGTCACACTATAAGCAGATACTTTACCATAGTTTTACATTTTCAGATCGAGGAACACACACAAACACATGAGATTTCCCTTTGCCTGCTAAAGGAAAGCAGGGGATGTGAATCCAGGTGGACACCGACCCTGGTGCTGCCTGAGGGCTGGTTTGGGGCCCTCCAGGGCTTGCAGACCCTGATCCCACGTGGCCCCAGTTCTGTGTTTCCCTCCTGTGCCTCGTGGACATCAGAGCCACGACCTGGCAGCTTTTTTCCAGTCTCCTTTCCATAGGATGATCTGTTTGTCCAGGTAGTTCAGAGGAAGGTGAGGAGGAGGAGGAAGGGATGCCAGCCCCATTTGCCCTTCAGGCTGGAAGGGTGGGTTATGGTTTGGACTCCCCCACCTGCGTGTGGGGGTGCTTTCTGCCTAACAAAGGTCAGTCGTGGGGCTCCAAACCTCCCTGTTGATCATCTACATGAGAAAATGCAGCTTTGCCAGTCCTGTGGCTGATCCAAGATGAGGGAGAAGCTCAGCCCCAGCAAGACAGAGATGCTGCAGAATGGAGGGGTGTCATTCCAAAGGTGAGCTTTGTCCAAGGAGATAAAAAACAAAGAATGGGAAAAAACATCAAAAGGAGGGGGATTTTCTGAGAAGAAAAAGGGCTTTTCTCCGAGGAGAATCAGAGGGGGGAGGCACCAGGAGCCCGTGCAGCTCATGGAGCTGCTGACCTTCAATCCAGGCAGAATCTGCTCCTCGCTGAGGTCAAAAGTTGTATTTGCTTTTTGAGAAATGCCTCAGCTCCTTTATCCAAGAGCAACAACCCCGCGTGTCTCGGGGAGGAGGGAGCGGGGAGGAGATTGCAGGCTCAAAGTGGGATGGAATAACAGCTGAACCACGGCCCCCACTCGTGCAAACCCCCGCTCCGAGCCTGGAGAGGCAGAGCTGCCAGGACCCGCCGGGCTGGGGCAGGGCTTTCACGCCAGCCGGGGCCAAAAGCCAAAGAATCGGCGACTCCTGCCACTAAGGATGGATGCTCGCCCGCGAGGAGCTGCTCACCCGGGAAGCTCAAACTCTGGAGGTGGATCCTGAAAGCGCAGCTTGAGCCCTGATCGCCCCAAGTGCAGAAAGGAGGGGTTGGGGGCTGGGGAAGCAGCTTCGAAGCCATCAGGTAGAAAAGTGGGACAACACCTCAAAACTGAAACTGCAGAACGGGCTCAGTCACCTTCAGATCCCTGAGAAATTTCAGCCTCATCTCACTATTTTTTCCCATCTTCCTTTGTGTGGAAAACACTGACATTACTCCCTTAATTATTTGTATGTAAACCACTCCATAATCTATTTTAAAGTGATTTTTGAATTCAGTTATCTGCACATTTCATTGACAAGGCAGGAGACACATAAAGCAGCTGAAAGAAGAAAGGCATTTTTGAATACCTCCATGGATAAAGAGTCCAGATGAAAAGCAGATGTTGGAGGCAGCTGCATAAAACAAATATTGAGGAGGCCAGAAAAGAGATCCTAAAGAAATAACATCCCTAGTGATGTGCTCCTCCAGAACATCTCTGTGTTGCTGGTTAGAGCAGACAGGGTTTTTAGCCAGCCAGGTTTTTAGGCAGCCAGATGTTAAGCCAGGTTTGCCACCCCCACCTTTGGGCTCCCTGCTAAAGCTCTGCCAGTTTGTAGCCCCCTTGATGCCTCAAAACTGCCCCAAAAAGCATCACTCCAGTCTCCTCTGGGGCTGGGTGATGGCTCCACACAACCTCCTGATAAATCTGGTGAACCTCACCCTCTGCCTTCACTCTTCTCCCCTCACTCCCTGGGATGTGCTTATGTGAGTTATGGTCTCCTTGAATTTTCATTAACAACAAGGAAATGAAAGAAGAAATTAATCACAACTCCTGCTCTCCCCTTCCCTTAAAAGGGGAAAAAAAGCAACAGAGGGGGGAAAGAAAGGATTAACGAGCTGCAAAATAAAAGATCTTTGTTTTCCCTACAAGGTAAACCAGGCTTGGTAATCGTCTTCATGAAATCCTTCCAGATTATTGCAGCTGTTAATTAATCATGAACAGTCACCTCTGTACAGCCCTACCTTCCCCATCAGCAGGGGCCACTCTGGTGGGGATGGTGCAGATGTCAGAGCTGTGCCATGTCCTGCTGCAAGGCCACTGGGCAGTGCCCTCCTGCCCATGCCAGGGCCAAGGAGGAGTGTCCACACTCGTGAGAAAATTGTCCCCACATTGTCCCCACATTGTCCCATGTTGTTCCTGTGGCCAGCAGCCCATTAACACAGGGCATGTTGTGCCCTAAACCCCTGCCCAGGTTCCCAGAATCTCTTATGTTGGAAAAGCCCTCTGAGATCATCGAGCCAACTGTACCTGCCTGGTACAAGCTCCAACCCCATTTGAGCCCCCCCCAGTTCCTTCCACAGGGAAAAGGGTGGTGAAAATGTATCAAAAAGACATTAATGAGGTTTTTTTCACAGTATAAAATTGAAAAAAACCCCATAAACCCAAGTTGTACGACGAGATCAAGGCCAAGGCTTGACCCAACCTCCCAAGGAGCTCTCCCACTGTCCTGGAAAGGCTTTCACTGCAAAGGGATTCACCACACTTGGAACTGAGGAAAGGAAAAATCCACTTTTCTTTCAGTTTGGCCAATTTGCCTTCCCCAGCCCCGTGGATGGTGCTGCAGGGTGAGTTCTACCACTGAAAGCATGAGGGGCCACCAGGCCTTCCCACCCCAGGAAATCCAGCCATTCCTAAGGACTGCAGATGGTTTCAGCCCAAACTTAATACAAAACACAGCAACAAGGCCTTTTTTCCCTAATAAATAAAACCTATAATAATCACAGTACAGGGTACTGCAGAGACCTGGTGATTAAACACACCATGAGACTCTTGGCCCCTCTCAATAAAATATAAAACTATAAAGAAGTCAAGTTCCTGAGTCCCAAATCTGCTTGTCATGGCAGGTTTCTCTTCAACACAAATGTTGAAGATGCCACATTTCATTGTCTGCAAGAATTCTCCAGGGAGAAGAATTCAAGCAATGAAAATAGTTTGGCATTTGACCAACTATTTAAAATATTTAACAATGACCTTGAGAATTATACAAGGATCCAGTTAAAGCCATAGTTTAAGGGGGAAAAAAAAAAGGACAAAAACATGTTTCCTTGCAGAATCTGGTCCTAATGTGTGTTTACTGCAAAGCTTATCTCAGCTGTGCTCTGGACACAATGAAAATGAGCTTAAAAACAAAGGAAAAGGAAACAAGTTTAACTCCTCGTCTTCAAACTACTCTGTGACCCCGCATGTATTTGGGAATTAACTGAATTTTCAGAATCCCTGATCACTTCATTCCAAGGAGTCGAGCATTTGCTCAGAGCAAGGACAGTGACTAAACCTTAGCCTGATGAACAAGTGGGAATTTTTGTTATTCCTGAAAAGGATCTTTGTGGCTCAGTGCATTCACAGCAGGTCCAGCTGGAGGAGGACACGAGCTGTGGGTCTGCCTTGGACAAAACCCCTCAAGGCAATCCCAAGGGAATATTCCAAGGCACAGACTCCTGTACTTTCTGGATGAGGGCAGGTTGTGTGGGGAAGCCCAGAGGAGGAGATCAGAGCTCCTGGCATTGCCAACATGCTCTGGGGGACCAGCAGCAGTGCAGGGCCTGGGCAGGGCTCTGGGGAATGGATGACAAGTCTCATTTATCCTTTGTGGTTTCCAGCCAAAGAGGGAACATAATTGTCCAAGAGGAGCTGAAAGCCACTTCCCTGGCCAGTTAAACTGGGCACCACAGGGCCACCTGGCTGTGGGGAGAGGTGGGAGAAGTGGGCTCATGTCACCCTGGGGTCCCTGTTCTCCACATTTTGGGCACAAACGACTCAGTCTGGTGTTCCCCCATCACTGTGTTGTTCTGCCACTGAACAGCAGCTGCCTCTACTTTGCATTTTCACTGCACATCCCTTCAACTTCAGCACATTTTAAGGTTTCTTTTGTACCAAGATTGCAATTCAATACATGGGGCCATCTGAGTGCTGCTGGGATATATTGTCTGTGTGTCAGAATTGTTCCTTTCTTCTTCTGCCAACCTGAAAAACAGCCCCTGGAGCACCAGGTGTTCCTTCTGCATGGTTTTTGTGGTCCAACAGACAGGAAGAGGGGCTTTTAGGTGGGGAGATGCCATTTGTCCTCACACACCCCTGTAGCTGAGGGTGTAACGTGTGTCTCTCCTCAGTGCTGAGAAGTTGTGTGACTTCTTTTTCCCATATTATGGGCCCTGCTGGAATTCCTTGTGTTGCTTAGCAGGTGTATCCCCAGAGAGGGAACCCACACCACAGGCCCAGGGAAGCAGAGTGCAGTTGTGTTTTGGGTCAAACTGCAAGGAAATGGGGGTTTCTCCAAGTTGGAAAGCTCAGAACAGGGTGAGAGCACAGGTGTGAGGGCTCAGGGTACCCTGTGCTTTAACCTCTGCTACCCCTTACCTGCTTTTAATGGATTATGGACTGTCACCTGCTTCCTTATTTCCCAGAGACCCAGGAATTAGAAAGGAAACCATGACCACCTTGGTTTGCCAGCACAAGGCCCTTTGCTTCAGTGTCTGCATTTAGTTTTGGCCACAGCTTTGCACATTGAGAGGATCTTCCCCAGGTCCCAATCACTCAGTGATGCTCTTCCCATAAATTAACAGAGGGATTTGGGAAATGCCAAAAAGCTTCCAGACTTTCAGCCACACAGAAAGATAAACCAAATCATTTAAGTTATAATTTCCACTAAATGCCCTTTGTATATTTAAAAGACGTGTAGATGTGGCTCTTGGGGACATGGTTTAGTGGTGGCCTTGGCAGTGCTGGGTTAATGAAAGAAATTAAAGAATTAATTAAAGAAACCCCTAAACCCAACAATATTTTTTTTATTACCCTGTACCTCTCAGGAGGCTGTAGGAAACCACGTCATGGATCAACACTCCGAGTATTATTCAAACAAAGATCAAAACAAGCACTCCAAACCTAGAGAGCACAGCCAAAGTTATGCAAACAACCCCAGGAGACCCACAAATACCAGCAGACCTTGCAGGGGCTCTGCTGAGCCTCAGAGGGCCTTAACACACAAGTGTTTGGGGTAGGTTGGGTTAAAAAGACCCTTGTCGTTATTTAGGACTAGAAACTGGGTGAAATCCATCTGAGCCTCCAGCAGCATTTCTCACCATCTTCATAATTCCTCATTTTCAACCTTACAAGGCCAAGTTGGACAGGGCTTGGAACAACCTGGTCTAGTGGGAGCTGTCCCTGCCCATGGCAGGGGGTGGAACGGGATGACCTTTAAGTTCCCTTCCAACCCAGGGCTCTCCATGACTCTTAATTTCCCTTAATTTCCATAAAATGTACACATGCTCTGCATTTATTTTCTGCAATATTTGCATTAATTTTTAGCTCACTGGGTGTGTTAAATGCTTGCTGTTGTCAGTAACGTGGCTTCAAAACAATCTTTGGATGACTTTGTGAACTGGCTGCCAGCTGGACAGAACGTGGAACCGAGGTCCAACTTTCTAGTAACTGTTTGTCAAAGAAAACGAGATTTCTTAAGGGATGTGGAAAGTTTTCCTAAGATTTTAATCGATTTTCCCCTCTGTCCTCAGTTTTGGCACCTGCCATGGATCCAGCAGGACTTGCTGATGGATGGCAGGGACATGGAAGGTCAGAAGAACATGTCCAAGACAAAACCCACCCCAGCAGCTGTCAGGCCTCGCCTGGTGAAGGAAAAGCAGCACAAAGACTGTTCAGCACAGGCAAAGAACGAGCTTATCTTGATTATCGAGGCCACAAATTAAAAAGGCATTTATTCCCAGGATAAAACAAGCCATTCCCAGCCCAGGGGTGCAGGGAGGGTCTTGGTGCTCTCCCCACAGCTGCAGTGGTGTGACAAAGTCCTGGGGACAACGTGCCAAACACGTTCCCCCTCGTGCTGGGGAGATAAAGCACATGGTGAGGGTTTCCCAAACAACGAGACCCAGTCGCACGAGGCTGCACTAATCACTTCCATGTGCCTGTTACTGCCTGACAGGGCTGCAAGGGAGGCAAAGATCAAGAGGCTGGACTGATTCGTGCTTTTCAGCAACAACCCTACAGATCTTTATTAAATCCTGAGAGCCTGAGCTGTGCTGGCACCTGCTCCGGCCTCACACCGCTCAGCGCGGGGCTGTGGAGCATCCCAAACCTCCCCAGCCCTGCAGTGTGTTCGTGGAGTAAGGGAAGCTGGGGGGACACCTACAGCCACCCAAACCTAGCCCTGAGCTGGCTCAGTTGGTCAGAGCCTGGTGCTGATAATGCCAAGGTTGTGGGTTCAGTCCCACTCACTGAAGAGCTGGACTTGGAAGTCCTTGTGAGTCACTCCCAACCCAGCACAGTCTGTGATTCCATGAAACTCTGTCAGCTCTCTGCACCCAGAAAGGTGTCCCTTGTCCCAGCCCAGCTGCTGTGCTGCTGTGTAAGGACAGGCACATCTGTCTTTCCAATGGCACCCAAGGCAGCAGGAATGACAAGCTGACTTCACCCAGCACCCAGACAACAACTGACTGGGAACAAGCCAAACCTCCCTGTTGCTGGTTGTCAGTGCAGCTCTGCCCTGCACACTGACTGTGCAAGCACAAAGTGATGCTCCCTTCAGGCTCTTCCAGCAATTTATCCCTTAGGAAAAATGGATCACCTGGAGAACCGAGAGCGCTCGGTGTGAGCTGCAGCTGCGGTGCCGCCTCTGGGAAGCACTTTATGGGTTTGCCTAAATATTTGGGTTTGTGCTCTCCTGCATGTTTCCATCAGCCTTATAATGATCCCCTAAAATAGGAATTCCTCTTTCAAGGAGATAATTAACCCACCCTGAGCAGCTGCAAGGAATCAAACACTGTACAGACCCCAAGTGCTCACAGGCAGCTGCACGTTACTGATTCCTACCAAGGCCTTTCCTCGACATTAGGCAGAAGAAGAGGTAAATGAAGATATAAATCAAGCAATGTCCATTTGCTGTTTCCTGATTTAATTTAACACAGCCTTGCACAGCCCAGCCTGTCTGAGTGATTTGGGTGAGCTCATCACTTTGCATCTTCTCTGCTGTGAAGCAACTGGTCCGTTGCTGACACAGAGAAATGATCACCTGCAGCCCCAGATCCTGCAGGCAGGAAGGCAAATAGCAGAAGGTGATCAGGAAAAGAGGTTTCTGGTTTCAAGCTAGCCATGGTGACAGCTGGGAGGCAACTGTGAGCCACAAGCAGCCTCTCAAATCAAGACATCAAAGAATCTCTATATTGTTCATTCTGGTTTCCAAGGAAAAGAATTCCCATTATTCCAGGTAACAATCTGCTGTGCCAGCACTGCACAGGTTAGGATACAGAATCACAGAATGGTTTGGGTCAAGAGGGATCACAAAGATCATCTCATTCCACCCCCTGCCATGGGCAGGGACACCTTCCACTAGCCCAGGTTGCTCCAAGCCCCATCTAACCTGGCCTTGGACACTTCCAGGGATGGGGCAGCCACAGCTTCTCTGGGCAACCTGTGCCAGGGCCTCCCCAACCTCACAGGGAAAAGTTTCTTCCTAATATCTGATCTATATCTACCCTCCTTCAGTTTAAAGCCATTCTCCCTTGTTCTGTCACTCCAGGCCCTCATCCAACATCCCTCTCCAGCTCTCTTGAAGCCCCTTCAGGCATGGGAAGGAAGGTTGCTCATTCCCTTATTTTTTTAGGGGGAGATAAATCCATAAGACTGAACGATACATTTGCATTAAAAACGAGAAGCCTCCGAGCTAAAATTGCAGGAATAGTTACTGAGTTGCACAACCACAGCTCACTTTGCAGCACTGTATGAAAAGCAGGAGAACACATTTGCACTGACCCTCAAGAGACAGAATTTGGCAAAGCACTAAATGCTCTTGGTGAAATAAAACATGCCCTGCAATCCTTTTGCTTATGGTATCAAGTGTAATATTCAATGGTCTTCAGAGGCTCAAAGCTGCTCTGCTGGTTTTGGATGAAAATGAATTGACTCAACAGTAAATTAACAGCAGATGACTGGTGGGAATGTTTATTCCCATATTGACAGTTTTGGACTGCTTTTCCTTCTTTAGAGGTGTTAGAGCTGAAGGCAGCGTGTGCAGGGCTCACCTGGAGCTCCAGGTAGGCAGCAGGAGCCATCCCACGGCAATTCCACTCCACCCCCCCAAATATGGAAGTGAAAGCTTAAAAATAAGCAGATGCTCAACTTCTGTGATGGGCTGGGGATGATTGAGCACGTGCTGAAGTGTTTTGCTGACTCAGAGCCCAGGTCCTGCTCTGGCAGAGAACAGGTATTTCCACAGCCCAGGTGAGCCCCGACCGAGCTGATCCAGCACTTCATAAAAACCCAGCAGGGCCGGGAGCTGCCGACAGCAGCAGGAGCTCCTCGGACTGGGATGAGGGAGCCAGGGCTGGATCCTGCTCCCCCACACCCTGCTCAAGGTCTCTGGGGTTGGAAGGGACCTTACAGACCATCTCATCTCAACACCCTCCCGTGGGCAGGGAACCATTCACTGGACCAGGTTCATTTAAGCTTGGATTTTCACTGGAAAAACAACCAGAGGCAGGGCAGGCAGAGCTGCTGCTCTCCATGGCAACCCCCGGCAAACTCTGGGAGTGGGGTGGCTGCCAGAGCTCTGGGGGCTGCACTGGGCTGCTCGACGTGACCTGGGTTTGCGGGCGAGCTCGGCCGGTGCCCACAGCTCACCCTGCTTGGTGTGGGACCCCTGAGCTGAACAGAGCCCTCAGTGTGAGAACAGAGCGGGGCTCTCACTGAACGAGCCTCCCTGGCTTCGTTTCTGGGCACAGTTAATGAGCAGAGGCCGAGCAGCAGCTCCAGCCCTGCAGGGACAGGGGCCCTTGGACACAGCCAGGACCCCCAGCACAGCACGGGGAGTGTCTGCAGTGCTTGGTGCTAACACAGGGCCATGTTTGTAAGTGCAGACATGCAAACTCACACAATCCATGAGGAATCATGGAATTCATTATGGTTGGAGAAGCCCTCTAAGATCATTGAGTCCAACTGCTAACCTCAGACTGCCGCCCTCACCACTAAACCATGTCCCCAGGTGCCACACCTACAGGTTTTTTGAATGTTTCCAGTGATGGTCACTGCACCCCTGCCCTGGGAAGCCTGTGCCAGGGCTTGACAACCCTTTGGAAGAAATTTTCTCTATTATCCAATTTGAACCTCCCCTGGCACAACTTGAGGCCGTTTCCTCTTATCTGTCACTTGTTACCTGGGAGAAGAGAATAACCCCCCCAGCTCCCCCCTCCTGTCAGGGAGTTGTCAAGAGCAAGAAAGTCCCCCCTGAGCCTCCTTTCCTCCAGGCTGAGCCCCCCCAGCTCCCTCAGCCACTCCTGGTGCTCCAGACCCTTCCCCAGCTCTGTTCCCTTCCCTGGCCACACTCCAGCCCCTCAATGTTTCTCATCACGAGGGGCCCTGATACCGTCGTGAGGCTCTAAGAATGTGTTGAATTACCTGCTTTCCACTACTATGAAAAGCCAGGAAAAAAGCTCCTGGAGAAGTCTAAGTTTACCTGAAAATCAAGACAAACGAGTTTCCCTCCCCCTTTCTGTGCACTTCTGTCATGGAGTGAGTTTGAACGTGGAGGTATCGAGTTCGCAGCAGTTTAAATGTTGAACGTGGCCTGGAAAAGCAGAGCTTTTTAAAGGATTTCATTGACTGTTGTTTCCCCTGCGCCATCTCCCGCTTGTGCAAATGGCACGTCCCCCCTTCCACAAGTGCTCCATTCATCTGACCTGGCTACCAGATCTCCCAGAGTTGTTGGTCCAGCCCCGGTGCCTCGGCCTCATTAAAGGGTTTGTGTTTGGGGGCCGTGCTGTGGCTCCTTTCATCTCCCGGCCCCGGCCGGGCTATTTTTACCCGGCAGGTTCCAGGGCTGGGCCGGCTGCTGGGTCACTTCTCTGTGCCCTGAGTGTTTGTGGAGACCTGCTCAGCTGAGAGCAACCTCAGTGCTCCACACAGAGCTCGGAGCAGACTCAGAGTCGAGGCAGCTCAAGAAATCCTCCCAGACTGAGGAAAACTCACCCAAACACACCAACCCAAAGGTGCACGGGCTGAGGGACAGCCCAGACACCAGACCCCTGCCAGCTTGTTCTCACAGAGCTTTGATGAGAAGAGATTTTGCTCTATTTGTGTTCCAAGGCTCTATTTGTGTTCCCCCTTTTGAGGGGGTTGGTATCATTTGTCCTGGTTTGTGTAACATTCCCTCCTGCTCATTCCCCGGGAGCACCAGCTGCTCCCTGAGGGAGAAGGGACCAGAAACTCGCCTTCCTTTCTCCCTCCCAGCTTCCAAACTCCCTTTAGAGGGCAGGGACATAAGTACCATCCTCTGTGCCTCCGCCAGGCTGAAGAGAGCTCTGCCTGGAGCCAGGGAACACATCCCACTGCCCCACCGTGCCTGGCTCTGCTCCCTGACAGCCTTCACTGGGTGCTGGCCCTGCAGCCATGCCAGGCTGGGTGCCAGCTGCCTTTTCCCTTGGCCTGTGGGTCTCTGGAGCAAAGACAAGACATGTGCCAGGAGCGCAGGTTGAGCTTTTCCAGGCGAGGTGCTGAGGCCAGCCAGGCTGAGCCTTGGGCTGCTCCCAGTGCTTCCCTACACAGATCTTGAACCTGTTCCACCGCTCTATCCATGGCAAACAGCTCCAGGAGGGAAACAAACGGCCATTGAAGTCAGCAGATTATGAGCTGGGAGCCACATCTCCAACCTCTTTTTCTCTGCACCATAAAGGTCAGTGATAACACCCTCAAATTGCATTTAAATTGGGTTTTCTCAACCTGTCCCGAGAATCTCCACTGCTGTTGTTTGAGGAACCACTTGAAACCTGGGCAGGAAAAAACCCTCTGAACTAGATAAACTCTTTCTTTGTAAGACTTGGCCAGTTTTTAAAGTCCTGTTTTATCATCCTGTGCACCAAAATGGAGTGGCAGCTTGTGGAGAAAACAAGATGAAGAAAATATACAGAAGATATACTTTCTGGTGCAAAAACCATGCAGATTTCTCAGCTTTGGAGGGCTCTGCAGCCTAAATCAGCTCCACTGCTCTCTCCACACATGGCTGATGTTCAGACAGCAGCTAGGAAGCAAATTCTTAACGCCAGTGAGTGAAATCATTGTTATTTGTAGAAGCAACTCATACAAAGCCAACAAAATGGTCTCAAACCCTTGTGTCTGTCAGTGCTGCCAAGGCAGTTCTGCAAAACACAATTATTTTGTATATTAAAACCTTCCTCCTCCTTTACCAAGGAGTTCCTACCGCACCTGAACCCCTTGCCAGGCTGGGTAAATCTGACAGTTGTGGCTCAAACCACAATTTTTCAGTGTAAAGCATGTGGAGAACTGTTGCTTTGAACCACACACAGCACAAGGAGCTGCCAGTTGTCCTCATCCAGCCCATCTAAACCATGGATGTTGGTGTAGGTAAAGCTACACGACCCACTGGCAGGGCCCAGTGACACCCAGCAAACCAGGAAGCCTTTGAGAGTTACCACAGCTTTGGGAACACAGATGTCCACCTGCCAACAACAAAATTCAAGATCTCATTGTGGCAGCTCCAGGATATGCTCTTTCTGCCAAGCTTTCCCTCAGAATGCAACAAACACAAATCAAAGTGAATCCCAAAGGACATTCAGGAATCTCACAAGAGAAAATACACATCTTTACAGTCAGGTTTTCCCTTGTTCTCTCTAATCAAACATACAGGTCCCTAAGCAAAAATATTTCTGCAAGCAAGCACATATTTCTCTAAACAAATGTATATTTCTCTAAGCAAACACATATTTCTCTAAACAAATGTATATTTCTTTAAACAAACATGTATTTCTCTAAACAAATGTATATTTCTCTAAACAAACATGTATTTCTCTAAATAAACATATAGTTCTCTAAGCAAACATGTATTTCTCTAAACAAACATACGCTGCATATTTCAGAAAAGTTAATATAAAATATCCATCCCTGGATTTCAGGATCCCCTGGTATTTTGAACAGCCTGTGTTAAGAACTTCTGTAAGTTCCTTTCTGGTGGCTGGATGTGTAAAAACCTCTTTGTACCTATTGCCCTCCCAGTAAATTTGGTAGAAACAGTAAATTGGCATTCCTTGCTGGACCCTGCCCTGGGTGGAGGAGAAGCCTCGTGGGATGCCCAGCTCCCCCCTGCCCGTGGGGTGACAAACCACCCAGTGAAACATGGCAGTGACGTCTGGATTGGAAAAGAGAAAACATCCCGAGCTGTCAGAGAGCAGCAGCTGGTAAATCTATACATAGGAAAACAAATACCCACGAGCTCTGATTGCTGAGCTCACAGCAGAGATTACTTACCTTGGCACGTCCACATTCAAGACATTGGGCTGTAATTCCTTCCCAGTGCTAAGCAAAACCATGTGTTCCTCTGGAACAAGGGGAAAATTTAACTCCAGGGCTGGGCAAAGAGTGAGCTGGACAAAAGGAGGCTCAGGGGGGACCTTCTGGCTCTGCAACCCCCTGACAGGAGGGGGGAGCCAGGAGGGGTCGGGCTCTGCTCCCAGGGAACAAGGGACAGGAGGAGAGGGAACGGCCTCCAGCTGTGCCAGAGGAGGGTCAGGTGGGACATTAGGAGGAATTTCTTCATGGAAAGTGTGCCCAGGGCAGTGGTGGAGTCACCATCCTTGGAAGAGTTCAATAAACATGTGGATGTGGCAGTTGGGGACATGGGTCAGTGGTGGCATTGGCAGTGCTGGGGGAATGGTTGGACTTGATGATCTCAGGGGGCTTTTCCAACCTTAATGATCCCAAGTGACCCTCATGCAGCCAAAACAACATGCAGAAGAAGCAAAACTGAGCTCATGCAGTGAGGAATTTTTCCCTTCCATTAGGTGGCTTTATAAAGATTCTTCCTCCCTTCTTTCTCCAGATAAAGGCACATTATTTAAAATAAACCTAAAAATGGTTATAAAGCTGCTGCTCCCACTGGTCACCACCCAAAACAGCTTTAATTCTAGTTCATCACCCCAAGGTTGGTATTTGGTTGGTGTTGAAAAGCTCTTGCTTGATGTCACTGTCCTCATTAAAACATAACCCAGTCAAAGATAAAGAAAAGCACATAAAAAAGGAAGACTGGCAAACACGAGACGCTGGTCCCTGGGCTGTGCTCTCCACCATCCAGGCCAGCAGCTCCCCAGGAGTGGGCACAGCATCAGGGGCAGCAGCTGCCCGAGGCACCTGCCAAGTGCTCCTGTCACCAGAGATGCATCAGCAGCACCACAAGTCGACGGGAGCAGAGTTGGAGCGGGAAGAGCCAACAAAAAGTTAAAAAAAAGAGGCTCCAGTTTCCTGTCACTCTCATTGCACACAGATGCCACCAAGGCTGAAGCACACCCCAGCCAAAGGATGAAACCCTAATTCCTAAGGGATCCTTAGGATTAAGTCATTTACTCCAAGGTGAAGGGGAGGAGCACGTGCTTGGCAGGCGAGGGCAGTGTGGCCAGAAGGGCTGGGGATAAGGGAACACTCAAACATTGGGAGGAGGTGGAGGAGTCCCCACCCCTGGAGGTGTCCAAGGAAGGACTGGATGTAGCACTCAGTGCTCTGGGCTGGGGGACAAGGTGGGGAGCAGGCACAGGCTGGACTTGATGGCCTCAGAGGGCTTTTCCAATCTCCCAGTGATTCTGGGATTCTGTGAATTTGGAAGAGGTTCACTAGGATTTTGGAAGAGGATAGGAGAGGTGGTTTGGGAAAACTAAAGAAAACAAAAAAAGAGGAAGTAATGTTTACAGAAGAGGTGTAACAACGACTCGGCAGAGAAGGGAGGGGCTCTGGCAACTCCTGCTGGTCAGAAAAATGTAGGATCAAAGCAGCATTTAGGGAGGATCTGCTCCCTTTCAAACTGCTTCAGTGAACCACACTCAGCAAAAGTGAGAGTAGTGAACTCCTTAAGCAGGACCTGCCATGTGACTGTGCTATTTAAAGATGTGTCAGTGTCAGGATAAATATAGGATCTGCTAGCAATGGTCCCACAGGTCACCTCGAATCCTCATGGGAATATTTACCGTGAGCTGCAGCCGAGCACAGCCAGGGCACTGCCACAGCCACAGCTCCTGAGGCAAAACCTCCCTGTGCCACTGTGGGAAACTGCCCTGGAAGGGCTGGACATGGAGCTGGGTCTGGCCCAGCACCGAGACCTCTCCTAGGGCTGGTCCCACTGCCCCTCTCCGAGGGGATCCAGCGCACGGACCCGGCCACGTGTGGCTGTCACAGTTCTGCAGGAGATGGGGTGACAACCCCGAGGACCTGGACAAATTCCAGGCTGTTTAATTGCTTTCTGTCTCCCTGAATTCTCCCAGTGCTTCCCTTTGGGTGTGCTGGTCTCTGCTTCCTGCCCCGAATGGCAGCTGGAGCTGGAAACCCCAGGATGGAGCTGAGAGCTGCTGAAGGTGCTGCCCTGACTGGAAACCAGGGACTTGGATTATACAACGATATTCCAGCCCATGGAGCTTGGGCAGGAGGCACTCAGGTGTACTATAAACAAGAAAAGCATCCTATTTCCCCCCATTCCACAGCCAGTTTGCCCTGGGGGAGCCCATCACGATTAATAATTACTGCAAGAAACAAGAAACCAGCAGGAAAGACATTAATCAGACCATGTAAATCTAGAGGGGTCGATTTGCTTTGGTCTTTTCCCTTCAGTCAATACAACCACTATTAAATGTGAAGTAAAACCCTTGCCCTAAGTAAATCCTCTCCCACAGGAGAAGCAAGACAGCAAAGGAGGGAAGACACGAAACCGGGAGTGAATCCTGGGAGATGCATTTGTCCTTCCCTGTTCCCTTAGTGCTGATCAAATGGGAAGCCCATGAATTATGAGTGAGGGGCTCAGGTTTCATGGAGAGCTGTTCCCTGGAGCAGCACGGGGGGCAGTGGTGCCTTCCCAAGGCTTGGAAAGACATCATGAGTCAACAGGGAAAAGGCAAAAGGAAAAAAAATATAGTCCTGGCCCTGTTGGTGCTGCTTCCCTCTTTAAAACGCTTTTGAAAGGGATTCCTCTCCTCTGGTAACAAAGGGAATTGTTGTACAAGGGTTTCCATTCTTATCTAGGAAGCTCCTGGACAAGGTGGCCTTTCCCCTGGCATGGTGAGCTGCCTCTCCAGACTCCTCTTCCCTCAGGAATAAAAATGTTTTCATCATATAGGCTAGGATTAGGCAATTCCTGAGCTCAGTCAAACAGTTAAACACTAAAGAAATACCTTTTTCCTATCATTTCTGGGTTAGGTGGCAACACACTTAGGCCTCGTTAGCAGAATCTTTCCTCTTTACTGCTCTTTTCCACATAACATCCTACTTTCTGTAGGAACAAGGGCACTTTTTTGAGTCTCTGGCAGAAGAAACCTTAAGAAATTATTTTGTGGATAGAAAAAGCTTTGGGAAAAAAAAAGGCATAACTCTTAGGCATTAAATATGAATATTTCTCCCCTCAAAAACCACTTTTCAGTCAGAAAAACAAACAAGTTAAGACCAAAATAACGTCCATGAGTCACAGAAGGATTCTCAAAGCTGTCAGACAAGGGCATTACCGACAGAGCCAGTCGGATATTCCCCTGAACATCCACGGTGGGGAACCTTCCAGAGCAGGAGCGACCGAAGCTTAATTGCAACGAGATAGAGGCGAGGCCAAAGTCCCACCAGCCACGGGCTGGGGAGAGCAGGAGCTCAAGGAGTGCAGCAGGAATAATAACACTTTGATTTGCATAACACTGGGAGAGTTTGTGCAACAGAAAAGCACGGGCGGGGCACGATTAGCTCCGGATTAGCCGCGTTAATGAGCTTTAGTGCCGGGCCCTGGGAGAGGGACAGCCCAGAGGTTTGGACCTCGAGGGGGCTGCAAACACATCCTGTGAGCTGGACACTGGTTGTGCTCCAAACAGTCTTCTGGGTTAAGATGGAATCATGGAGTGGTTTGGGTTGGAAGGGACCTTAAACCTCATCCAGTGCCACCCCTGCCATGGGCAGGGACACCTTCCACCAGCCCAGGTTGCTCCAAGCCCCGTCCAACTTGGCCTTGGACACTCCCAGGGATCCAGGGGCAACCACAGCTTCTCTGGGCAACCTGTGCCAGGGCCTCCCCACCCTCCCAGCCAACAATTCCTTCCCAAAATCCCACCCGACCCTGCCCTCCGGCAGAGTGAAGCCATAGCAAAGAATTTCTCCAACAGTCAAAAGGGGCATCCATGGAGAAGACCTCTCCCCCCTCTCCATCTCTACCTTGTGGGGAGAGGACCTGCACAGAGACCTCCCATCCCAGCTCCCTGCTTTCCAAGGTTCTTCTAAATCTGTGACTCAAAAATGCACCTAAAGACATTATCAACAACATCAGTGCTCTGCTCACTAAGAATTGCCCATCACTGTGCTGAAGGATTTCTTTCCATCGTATGTACACCATGGTTTTGTCTAGTTTTCCATTATTCAGCCCATGTGGGCTTTTCCCACTTCCCTTGGGAGCCTCCACTGAGGCTCAACACTCCTCATTGTTAGAGAACTTCCTGATATTCAGCTGCTTCTTCCTTCTATTCATCCCAGCAGGATTGTGCTCCTGCCCGGCTGTGCCTCCAATTGTTTGGGTGCTCCAACCCTTCCAAACCCGGATTTTTTGCTGTCAGAACACAGAATATATTCACTGACTCCTCGTGGCCTTTGGGTTTGTTGAAATTTAATATCCTTCCAGTGCTCCCAGATGCTGCCCCTGCTCTGCCTGGACATCTCCTGTTGGGCTTCTCTTCATTTACTGCCCTGCAATGGCTCTTCATGCTTCCCAATCCTCCTGGTTATTCAGGTTAATCCAGTAAAGACCAGCACTTGCTGATGTCCTGTTCCAGTCTGACTGCAGGCACCCCTTGGCATCAGCCCTGGGAGGCTGGGAGGGATGGAATATGAGCACGGGACCTCCTGCTGGCACTGCCAGCTTGGGTTGGGAGGGACCTTAGAGATCATCCAGTTCCAAGCCCCTGGCCATGGGCAGGATCATGTTCCACTACCCCTGCTAAAAAACCAGGCTCCACCATGCCTGGAATAGGAGCCACTGCTTGGATATCACTGAGATTCAGACAAAAAGAAGAAACCAACTTTATTTCACCTAATTCTCACTCGAACCTTCTCTGCTCCCCAGCACAAAGGGAAACGTTCCAGTGTCCCCTTGGACATGGTCAGACACCACAGGAGGGATGTCACAGCTTGGGAATCAGGCTCTGCTCAGCTGGTGCTGGCAGAGGCTCTGCTGGGAAACACCTGCTCCCTCTCCCAGGGGTAGGATTTCGGGATCACTGGTGCCTCTTTCAAAAAAACAGATCCCGTTCCCGCCAGCTCTGGGGCTGCAGGGCTGGGAAACTGCCCCTTTGTCTGGGGAAAAAGGACCAACACACCCAGATCCCACAGCAAATTAGGACACAGTGAGTGTCTGAGCTTGTTCTGGAGGAGAGAATAATCAGGAATGTCTTTCTGGCCAGGAGTGACTCCTGGATGTGATTTCTGGAGGGAGACACTGGGGACTAGATTTGGTCGTGCAAATTGGAAATCGCTCCAGGTTATGGGGAAGGTGAAGAATGAGTCTGCAAAGTGAATCCCTTCTCCATCAACAAGAGAAATTAAAGGCTCTGAAATGGCTGAGACAACCTTGGAAGAGCCAGATTTAATTACTGCAGGACATGGAAAGCAGGGGAGAGAGGCAGGGCACAAACACAGGGCTCTGGCCAGAGGGTGGCAGTCCCCTGGCAAATAAAAGGAAAGCTTGAGGACAAAACACAAGGTCTGGAAGGATATTCAGGTTCAGGCCCTGGTGCCACTTGAGCTTTGAATTTGCCTGAGCCAGCAAACAACACGAATTTTTGGTTTACTTTTCCTACACTGAAACACATTTCAGCAGCTCATGATCTACTGCCTTTGCTTAAGTGCATTTAATACAGAAAGGCCTAAACATTTGGAGAAGAAAAATCCTGGCATCTGTTAGGAAAAAAGTCCTGTTGGATAGGGAAGTAATGGAATGTTAAGTGCTGATAAATAACAAACCAGGATTTTTAAATGAAGCCTTTTAAAAATTGCAAGGGGACTGCTTCAAATGGGCACTTGCTTTCATTTTTCTTTTCTGCCATCTCTCCACAGCACTTAAAAGTATTAAAAAGCTCCTTCTAAATGTACATTTAAAAAACCAAAAACTGAACAGGAGGAGGCTTTGCACTTCCATTTGTTTCCAAAGTGATTTTTGATTGCTGTTATAAAACTCTTCAAAAAAGATTTCAGACGCAAGCCCTGACAAACCATCGAGAATTGGTGAACACCACAGCATTTGGGAGCTCCTGGAGGGTTACAGAGTCATAGGATCATGGAATGGTCCCATTAAAGCCTCATCTCATTCCATCCCCTGCCGTGGGCAGGAACACCTTCCACTAGACCAGGTTGCTCCAACCTGATTCTGCTACATCTGCTCAGGAATTTTCCTTTAAAATCTCTTCTAGCACCAACTGCAGCTTCTGTAAAGTGATTTTTTTTCCTTTCCTCCCCCCCCCAAGAAAATGCCAGTATTACCAATTTTTTCTTTTAGTTTTGCTGGGAAACACCTCAGTGAAAAGGCCCATTCAAACAGAATTGAAGCTGTTGGTTTAATCATCCCAATAACGACCCTCTGGGATCACCCAGACATTAAACATTATCCCACAGGACTTGTGGTCCTAAAGCTGCTGCTTTAAAAGTGAAAGCTTGGGGAGCTGGATGAGAGAATGACACAAGATATCGTGGATGTCTTGCAGACAGGTAAAGTTCCTAAATCCAAGAGTTGAAGCACAAAGAGTTGGTATTTTGGCATCATGGGGGTACCTCCTTCCCCAGGCAGGGTCCCTAAACCCCCCTGGTGCCATGGAGCCACTCCTGGCACCCTTTTTAGCTTGTTCATGGACTCTCTGGATGGAAGGCTCCATGGAAGCCTCAGGATGAACCAAAGCCATGAAATATTTACCTCCCCAATGACAAATGAATTCTGCTGTTGCAGGAAAGCACAGGAAGGAAACGATTCCTGCCAATGAACAGAGGAGGGAAGGGACAAGTTAATGCCTCTGTCATATATATTCTAGTGGCCTTTACATGCCATTTTGATTTGGGTTCTGCTTTCTAGCTCCTTTGAGTGCTCCTAAGGGCCCTGAAGTAGGAAAACTGGCACAACAAAGCATCATTTTACAGAAAATATTCACTGGGTTTGACAGCAGAAGAATTAAGCTGGGAAATGCAAAATT
This sequence comes from Pseudopipra pipra, assembly GCF_036250125.1. Lineage (NCBI taxonomy): Eukaryota > Metazoa > Chordata > Aves > Passeriformes > Pipridae > Pseudopipra > Pseudopipra pipra. The sequence goes on from NC_087561.1 coordinate 1,660,082, forward strand.
ATTTCTTAAATTCAGGTATGCCTGTGTGGCTGAAATCCATGGAAAGTGCATATGCCAGTCCCAAAGCCACCCAAGCAGTGACACAAACAGAGACATCCCAGAAGCATCATAGCAGTGGGGTATCAGAAAATCCTGCAAACGGGGGAAAACTGCTGCTCAAGCACGTTGTGCCTTCTCAGCAGCCTCGGGTTCCAATAAGATAACAGCCCAGTTTCCCTTGTTTTCCAAAATAACCCGAGATTATTGATGTGCTGCCAATATTTTAACAAGGAGAGTTCACCACATCCCTCCCTGTCCCCAGTCTGGGACAAGCACCATGGGATCAGGGTGGGGACCCCAAAGGGGTTGAGCAGAGATGAAGAGCCCAGGAGTCGATTCATTGTTTTTCCATCTTAAAGAAAACACTTGCCTGTAACTGTAACCAAGAAGAGAGGCAGCCTCTCCTTTCTTCGTGTTTGGCAAATAAACCCCATGTTAAGGGCACTTCCTTGGAAATGTTTGTACTTTATTTATTTTTGAAAAAAAACACAGAGTGGGTTGATAGCACAACTTTTGGCCTATTTGAGCCGGTGTGGAGAAGGATAAAGGCCTGTGTGTGTGTTGCTTTGAGAAATGGGCCTTGCAGGGCAGCAGGAATATATTGCTCTGGGGATGTTTTCTTTCTCATCAACACCAAAAATTTTATGTTCCATAAGGAAAAAGGTTGAGATTTTACTTTTTTTTTTTTGTGTGTGTGTGTGATCTCTAGAGATTGGAGAGTGGCATCATGGGTCAACCTAGAGATTCCACTTCTCCAGTTTCCAGTTTTGGCAGAAATAAATGCTCCTTTCTAAAGAAAAAAAATCCAAACAAGCCCCAAAATAAGTGGTGACTGAATAACCTGCTCACTAGAGATGCTTTTGGATTCAATGCCAACCACAGATGGACATGAAGCGGGAACCACTGCAATGGTTTAGAAGGATGGACCCCATAAGGGGCAGAAATACCATTCCCAGTCTCCTGACAGATTAGAGGTAACATTATCAGGAGTTTTCCCAGCCCTTGAAGTTCCCAACAGCTGAAGACTTTTGTTAGGAGTCTTTAATTAAACCAATAACTCCGGAGAGAAAGCAAACATCCCAACCAGGCACAGCTGCCTGGGTCCCTTCCAGCAGCAGAGCTGGCACAGTCACCACATTCTGCCCAAATGCTGTGAGGCACACAAGTTTTGTTGTAAGATTTATGTCGTATTTAATCTTCCAGGAGTCACCAGTCGCCTCTCTAATGGGTTTGCCCAGCTCTGGTAGTTGGGAAGTTCAGACAGAAGATGTTAATCGGCGAAGGGTTTCAGTGAGCTCGTTCTAATCTCTGTCAGCACCCCCGGCCTCCCGCGTCCTCCTTTGCCCCAAAAAGGGCGATTTCAATCGCCGAGGTGTTGGTTAATCGGTCCCCACTGAGAGCTCTCAGCCTCGCATAAGAATGGGTGTGAAAGTCTCGTCTCCCCGGGGATCAGGATTTCCACAAAACCAGCCCGAAAGTGCCCAAAGCCACGAGACTGGATTTTACATCCTGAGCCCTCTGCCAGCCCCCACACTCAGCTGTGACCAGTGACACCCGATGCCTTCGGCCACCCCTTCATCATTCACCCACATTTTTTTTGTCTCTTCAGCAGCTAAACAAGTAAAATGGACCTTTGACCCTGAGGAGCAGGAAACATCTGCCCCGGCACCATTTTCAATCCGAATCCACGCTCCTGTTTTTAGGTTTGGTTAAACCGTGAGCTCCGCGAGGCTGAGGTTTTGCAGCCTGCAGTTGGGCTGTTACATGAGATATTCAGGAAGTTATTTGCATGGCTGGATAAAAGCCTGTGGCAGCAGCTGGTGCTGCAGAGGCGACTCCGCGGCCACCAGCCCAAGGAATAACATCAGCTCCAGCTTCACAATGAGTTGTTTACTGGCCTTGGCTGCCTGTGGGAACAGCCAAGGAGAGCGGAGGAAGAGGAGAGACAAACACAATGCGAGCGAGACGCGTTAGGTGGGAGGCTGGGCTTTAGCAGCAGCCCCAGGATCGCAGACCTATGGAACCAGAGAGCCTGAAAATGAAATAAAGGGGCACCGGCTGCAGCAAATGAAGCCGCTGAGCTGTTCCTGCTGCCAGAAGATCCTCGTGCCCAGTGGAAGGGCTGATATTGAAGGTAAGAGAGAAAAATAAACAGCTTTTAGGCGGGGGCTGTGCTGGGGGGCAGATTCACCGAGCGGCTCCCGGGGGAGCTCCCGGGCGGACACAGCCACGCTTCCCTGGAGCACTTGGAACGATGACCCTGGAAGTGGAAAGCTGACCGGTTTTCCAGCAGGAATCCAGCGCTTTCAGAGCAAGCTGCTGGGGAAAAAGAGCCCAGACTTTTAGTCAGCTCCTTTGAGAAGATAGAACACCCAGCCCCCCACGACAAACCCCAACCTAACAAACAACCCCTTTCTAAATCTCTTCAGAAAGATATTTTATTTTTATGGCCAGCTCTGCTCTGTAGCTTCCCAGTCTTACCCACTGCTTTCCCGACTCCCAGCTCCCCCCTCTCCTGCTCACTTTTTTAATTGGAAGGCAAAACAATTGCAGCCGTGGAAAGGAAAATCCGAGCTCTAAAGCGCTTTTCCCACCGGGCACGCTCTCCCAGGCCGGGTCCACCAGCTAATTGCTCAGGAAATCCGCGCTGCTCATTGTCGGGCTGTCCTTAAACTGCTAATTCCGAACTGGGAGAGGCTCTGGAAGGGAATCCGGGGCTACTGCCCCGCGAGAGGGACCCACAGAGCCCCGCCGGGGGCGGGCTCAGCGCTAATAACACATCCCTGCCCAATGGAAAGCGCTTCCTATGGAGACCCCCAAGAGTTCCCCCTGCCCAGACATCGGGGCCATTCCTGCGTCCCGTTTTCCCAAGACACGATGGCAGAGCTCGGCAGCGCCGATCCCTGTCGGAACAAAGGCCGGGAAGCGGCTGCCACCCACCGCGGGGCTTAGGGATGAACGGCTGAACTCCGGCAATCCCGGAGGTTTTCCGCGTGGGAATAACGCGGCCCGCCTTCCACAAAGGATCCATGGGGGCTGTCAGGGCGGGATCCCGCTGAACCAGCGAGCCCTGGGAATGGTGCCGCCCTGGTAAGTCCCTGCTCCCAACCCTTCCCAAGTCAGGGAAAAGCAGCCGGATTTCAGGGCAGGGTCGCGGTGGTTCCTAAAGCTCAGGCTCGGATGGATCTGGGGGGTGAGACCAGCCGGGATGGGCTGGAGCGGGGATGGGCTGGAGCCGGGATTAGCGAGGTTTGTCCTGGAGCCGGGATTAGCGAGGTTCGTCCTACACTGGCAGATCTCTCCCTCTCCCGGCGGCTGGGACGGGAAGGGCGGCCGGGTCTGCTGAAAGGGGGAAAGATGAGCTCCAAGTTTTGGGAAGCAATCGCTGTGTGAGCTGCTCCCCAGCCTGGCAGGGGCATCGTTACCACTCCCCCCGTCACCCTCGCTGTGGCACCGCAGATGACAAGTTAAGGACTTTTCTGTGCTGTTGCTTCTTTTGTGTTTGAGAAAAATAGCCCTTGGTTCCAGCTTTCTTTTGTACTTGAACTCAGTATCGTAAAGACACTTGAAGCTTAAAAAGGGGTGGTATGCAAATGTGGCATAAGTGTAGACTTTCAGTTTACAATGATAGATGTTTTCAGCTTCGTGTAATGGAGAGCTGGTTCCTGTGAGCTATGTTAAAATTAGGAATCAAATTATAAATTTTTAGACCGAAAACCTGAAAAAAACAAAAATGTATCACCTTGGCTTTCATTTATGGCTAAAATCTACTCCTTTTAAGCTGCAAAATTCAATGAGAAAAAAAAATCAAATACAGCTCTAAGCAGATAGAAAACCTCGTGTCAGAAGTAAAATGAATGATGAGCACATGATTTAAAGATTCAGCTGTTTAGAAGAAAGAGGATTTAACACAATATAAGCCCACTGCAAAAGAATTTGCAGGAAAAGTTTAGGATTTTAATGACATTCCCTAATCTTTGTTTGAGAGGAGACAGTCGTGTGTGGGTTTTGTGTTGCTGCCCTACATGAGCAGAACAGTAAAATCCAGAGGATGGGAAGTGCAAAGTTCACAGCTGGGTGATAAGGATATTCCCCCCTCAGAGCACTTTTCCATCTTCTTTCCCTTAGGAGGATTCCCAAAGCTGAAAACAAACCAAGCAGGAAACCTTGGTGCTTTGGGGGGTTCAAAGCCTCTGGATTTTAAAAGAAAATTCTGAAACACATGAGAGGGAGGGAGGAAGGGGTGGGAGGGGAGGCTGAGCACACATTTCTAAATGACTGAAAATGAGAATCCTCCTCGGAGCTCTGCACAGACACAAGTAACTCCTCAAGTCCCCTCAACTCTCATTCAGAGCATCCTAAGGAGGCACAAAAACGTGCAAACCTGCAGCTCAGACTCCTGAGGAGCTGGGATGGAAACGTTCCCTGTGCAGGGAGAAGATGCACTCCCAGCTGTAAGATGGTTCCCCCCTCCAGCTGTGACCTCATGGCTGGAGCACCAGGGCAGGAATTGAGGCAATTTGAGCCAGACCTTGGGTCAGATCCCGAGGAAAGGGTGCCCTGTGGGAGGGTACGTGGCAAAGCAATTTGGATTCTGTTCTGCTGGTGCTGCCTTGGCACTTGGAGCGTGGCCATTGCAGCCATGGAGATCGATTCCAGTGTCCAGGATCCAGCTGTGCCAGCTGTCCCTGACTCTGCTTAAAGCATATTTGGGATCTGGGGCTCTTTCCTGGTGTCTGAGTGTTGGTGGAGGGTGTGGTAGTCCCAGCCTGGTGGCTCACAGTGCTCCAGGAAGACACGGTGAGCCATCCCATCACAGCCTGGGATGGGTTGGGTTGGCTCCTGGAGCACACAGCCACCCTCAGGAGGTCTTTCCAGGTCAAGTGTGTGTGCAGAGGCTCACTCTGCTCCTCCTCCCTAAATAAGGATCCGATTTAGTCTCAGGGAAGAGGAGCCACCACCTTTCACAAAAGGGAAATTCTCTCCCTGAAAAGAGGAGTTCTTTATTCCCAGAGCAGACAGTGGCTCTGCAAGGCTTCCTCCTGCACCAGCTTCCCAGTTCAGCCCCATAAAAGGGGGTAAAGATCCACCCAGCTCCAGAGCCAACCCAGCCTTAGCTGACCCCAGCTGCAGGAAAGTTTGCTGAATTATTTGTAATGGGTTGGGTTTGCAAAAAAAGAAAAGTCTCTTTATCTTGGCAAGTGGAATTAAGGGGCATTCATCAGTCCCTGAGCCCCGAGACAAAGGTGGGTGCTGGCAGCAGAGCAGGTTCTTTCTCTGGACAAAACACGATCTCATCGTACTTGGAGCCCCTGTTATGGCTGTGAACAGACAGCCACATCACACCTCATATTTTCAGCTAATAATATTCCCATTTTCATGTCTTGAACCTGCAGATAAGGCACCCTCTTCTACCCCAGCATGTGTTTTGCAAGTGGAAATCACCATATTTAGCAGTAAAAGCAGCATCCATCCCTTACACAAAATGTCATTCCCCTGCTCTCAACTCATGGTTAGCCATCTGATTTCTAAGAAACTTCACTGCTGAAACATCTGTTGTTGGTTGGGACTTGATATTTTTGCAGTGTGGAGTCATTTCTTACTTATTTTAACACTTTAGTGCAAATTCACTGTCTGTGGTTCTCCCTGTGCTCCCTCACACACCCTTCCATCAGACACCACAGGATATTTTTCAGGACCTGAATGCTTTTCCACACAGGTGAGGTGAGGGAGATGACATGGAAACCCCAGTCATGCTCCAAATTCCTTGCTGGGGAACTTGTCCTGAGGGGAACAGGGAATCCAGCAGCTCCAGGAAGGAATTGGGGATCTCCAGGTGCAAGGACAGACCATGGAGCAGATGAAACCAAGGCTGGTGATGCCACATCCATGCTCTGTCAGAGGGAGTTCTGTCCAAGGCCAGGTTACAGGGCTTGGTGCAGCCTGGGCTGGTGGAAGGTGTCCCTGCCCATGGCATGGGGTGGGACTGGATGAGCTTTAAGATCCCTTTCCAACACAAACCATTTTATGAGTCTCAAACCTTCCCTTTTCCCCACAGAATAAACCAATTTAGGAGAATAAAGCCCTATTTTATCAACTCCCTGCAGTCAATAATTGCAGGGCACAGATCCCTTGAGGTCCTAAACATGGATTGTGTCCAGCCCCATGGAAAGACTGTCCCCAGCCCCCCCAAGAAAACCAAGCACAGCCCCTCACACCCAGCTCAGCTGGCCAAGGTGAGATAGGTGTTTGTGCTGCTGGGCTGGCAGCTTGTTGGTGCTAATGGATGCAGGGAAGGGAAAAAAGCCCATAAATTTGGGATAAAGAGGTGAAAGTTCAGCTCTCCTGCTTCAGCAAAAGGGCTGCAGAGGATCCCACTGGGTCGGACAAGGCCAGGTGAAAGGAGGTTTCATGTGGCTGAGAAAAGGCACCAAGGAGCCAAAAAGCCAAGCAGTCACCAAGGAACCACTGGAAATTGTGTCAGGGAAAGCGAAGAAAGGAAGCTTGTTGGGCAGGCCCCTGACTGGAAAGCCTTTGGAACTGTAAGCAAATAAACCTTGGCCTGTTGTTGGAGTCCCCAGTGGTTCAGGGAAACAAGACTCGCTTATTTTTTATGTTTTTTTCTTAACCACGCTTTGTAAATAAACAGGGCAACATCAAAGACACAGCAACCTCCACTACAAACATTATTCCTGGGGGAAAACGACCTGGTCAGACAGAGTAACTCTGCTTTTCATCAGTTCATCAGCTTTTCTTTGCATCTAAATCTTCTCCAGTGAATCAAGCCATGCTATTGTACAGCAATCCCCCCTCGGTGAGAGCCCTGGGGGTCAAAACAAGCAGCATTCCTGCTGCCCTCCATCCACAGGGGCAAAGCAAAAATAATGTAAACTTTGCTGGGAAGTTTGGGGTGAGTTCCAGCATTTCAGGGCTGTGGACCAGCCCCTCTGGAAGCTGCAGTGGATGGGGAAAGCCGAGCCCGTCAAGGGTTAAAGGGGTGATGTAAATGGAGAGAGACATTCTCAGTGAAAACAAAAAGAGAGTCATGCCCTGAGGATCAGTGGCTGAATGTGGGGTAAGGCAGTTCACTATTCTCTTCTGAAGGAAACATTTTAATTAGCTCAATACAAAACAGATACAGCCCAGAGAAGGCACCACGAGCAGGAAATGCTTTGTAAGTCTCAGAGGACAGTGAGGAGACAACGGCGGTGCTGAGCAATTAAAAACAAAAAAAAAAAGGAAAGGAAAAAAGCAAAGCGCCTTTAGGGTTCGCTCCGGGAGAGGCTCAGGTTTCCTCCTCCCTGCTCCATCCTAGAGGAGAATTAAATTGGGGTCCTGCTGCAGTTCGTTCCCAACAGAAGGTTGTGCTGAACCTGGAGGGTGTGTGAGGTTCCCCAGGAGCCAAAACCACCCCAGGAGAAGGGAGTGGCCGGTGCTCTCCCACCTCATCCCAGCGGGTCCTGGGGCTCTCCCGTGGTGGCTGAATGAAAGGAGACGCCTCGGGGTCCCGTGTTTTGGTGGTTTTTTTTTTCTATCAAAGAGCATTTGAAAAGCAGCTGGTGAATCCTGACTGAAGCGAGTAACTCACAATTCCACCTTCCCAGCAGGTACAGGAGACCTTGTTCCACCCACAGCAAATCCCGGGGAGTGTCGGGACCGATGGCACTGAAGGACCTCAGCACAATAAGTGTCAAAGCCATGAATAAGACCCTTCCTGCCTTGTCTTTTATGCTAATCACCCGAAAACGTCCCCTTTCCCCAGCACACCGGCCGGGCATTCACTCGATAAACCAGGCAAGAAAGGCTCTTTGAAGCTCCACAAACCTTCCCCGGACTTCAAAGTCACACTTCTGTCTGCTCCTGTCCTACTGTTCTCGAATACATCACTTGGGATTAGGAAATGAAAGAGATTAAAGCATTTCTCTCCTTCCCATCGCTTCGGATCCTCAATAGAGCTTTGTTTACAGGCAGCTGCTCCGCTTCCCACCCTGCAATCCCACCCTTTCCCTGCTCCCACCACACCAGGGGAGGTTACTGGGAAGCTGCAAGAGGCTCTGGGGAGGATGGAGAGACCACAGACCGGTCAGTTTAAGAGCCAAGCCCAAAACTGGTGTCCCAAACTATTTCCCATCCCCAGACATTTCTCCAGATCCAGCATCACTTGCTCGGGCTGGTCCAATTTTCTGTAAGCCCACACTGGGAAAACAGAGCTGTGCAGAACCAGTTACTACCCTGACAGCCTCAAACAGGGGAAGATCAGCCACCAGGTTGCCCCAAACTAGAGGTTTGTCCTTATATCCATTTTCAGTTGATTCTCTCCGAGTTCTCTACAACCAAAAACGTCCAATGAAACTTTTATCAAAAAGCAAAAGTATGAGTCAGTGGAGATCCCATTGCAGGAACTGAGTTACAAATAATTTTTCAGGTAGAATTTCTTTTTCATCACACAATTTCCATCTTATCTACTCAAACAGCTGCAGTTTATCTCACCTTCCTTATGGTTCTCCTGCCTGGAAGAATTTGAGTCCTACAGCCTTACAGAGAATTATCATCTCTACAAAAATCTTCCAAAAAATCAAACATCTCCCCCCCCAACAAAACCTTTTTTTTTTGAGCCTTCTACCTAACTGAAGTTGACTGAAGGAGGGAAATAAACCCCAAGAAGTTGCAGGAATGAGTTTGTGGTTGGAAAGCCGTAACCTGGGCTGGGTGGTGGGAGTGAGTTACACATCACACACTGATTGTAGCAGCGGGGTCAGTACCAGGGAAGGGCAAACCCTCCAGTGAATGTAGTTCTTGTCAAGAGAAGGCACAAAGCACGTGCTGTGCCCCAGGAAAATACCTGTTTATTGCCAAGGTCAGGGGCTGAGACAACACAACAAGTGACCTTGAGACACTTGGGGACAAACCCCAGAGAAACCCCCAAATTCCCAATATCCCCACCTGGAATCCTTCACTTTTTGGCTTCTGTACCTATAAACCCTCTGTTTCTCAAGATTTAAAAGATAACCTGAGCTCACATGGCCATAATCTGGCAAGAGATCCCTGAGATTTGGAAGGTTTTCACTTCAGGGCTGTAGCAACCTCACAAGAAGAGGCTTTGCAGCGTTTAGTTGTTTAAATGAACACATGGATGTCCTGCAGATTCACACTGATAAAGTTCCACTCATCTGACATCTCACAGGAGAAAATGAAAATGTGGTGATGCAAAAAACGTCAGTCCTGACCTTCACTCTGTTTTTCCTGACCTCAGTTTGCTGGACATGTGGAGAATGGGATCTGTGGGAATGGGCTCAATGGAATTACAGAGTTCCATTTTGAAGTGTGCCTTTCACCTGCAGCCAGTTCTGTTCTCACAGGTAGTTGTTGGTCTGAGTCAAGCTGCAGCGTGGCTGTTTGGAAGGTTTCTTGGGGTGCCAGGAGGAGGAAGCACAAGAATTGTAAACAGGATACTCAGGCACCATAGGAAGTCACAGGGACAAGTTTTCCTTTCTTTCCAGTACATGGAGGATGGGATATTTCTACAATGAAGGGCAAGTGGGAGCAAATCCTGGAGCTACTCTGCTGAGCCATAACTCTGAATAACAGGGTGACATGAGTAAGTGATAGTGGCTGTAGGTTTGCTTGTACCATCCCTGCTATGAGAGAGAATATTCTGAATATTATCACAATGGAAAGGGTATTTATTCTGTTATGGTGCTGCTTCTGACAACAGCTGAACACATCCCTGCCCTCCTTTACTGCCCTTCCAGTTTAAGTATAGGATTTAAAGGTTTGCCCTGCCTGAAATACAGAGTGGTAAAGTGGTCTTCTTTATATTTACTTAACTCAGCTTTTTAAAATATATTTCTTTACTCTTTTCCAGAAAGACAATAGCAGTGGTGCCCGTGGTGTACATGAGGAGCATCCTACTGCTTTAATCCCTAGAGAAAAGGGAGGAAAGTGAATTTTACACTCCAAAAACTCAATCTGTAGAGTCATACTACAGAATTTAAAGCACATGGCTGGGTTTCAAAGCCGCTTGTCAGCTTGTTTCAACCCCTCAGGGTTCCATAGGTAAACAAGGCAGGCTGTATTTTAAAGCCCATAAGTTAACTAGACAATTGCTGGCAGGCAATTCCCAGAGATTACCCACTAGAAAAAACTGGGATAAGACCTTGAGGTTGTCTGGTGCAGAGCAGGGAGCAAAGATTAAAGTGAGGCAGCATCTTTTCTCCTGTGTGAGGAGCAGCTGGGTCAGGCAAGGAGCACTTTGCCAGTGGGAAAGGGGAGAGTTTCAAACCTGCTGTGCCAGGCTGTGTCTTGAGGAGCTGCCAAAGCCCTGGACAGATTGGAAGGCGGGGTTTCCATCTATGTGAAGTTTCAAAGAACACCCAGTCCCTCTCAAACCTCCCCAGCCAGGACCCAGATGCGAAGCCTGGACCAGGAGAGTCTGGCACACCTGGTTTTCACACACTCACAGGGGTCACATTTCAGCATAAACAAAAAGTGTTCCTGATGGAGATAACAGGCAGTTCTGTACTGAAGGGGAGGTACAAGCCAAGAATTTAATGCTTTAGGCTGAGGGTTAAGCCAAGGCACAGCTATTCCTGTTGGAGCTCATGTGCACTTTTCAATCCAATAAGTTCTTGCTCAAAGGCATTTTAACTTTCAGGCAAGACCTTTCCTTATTTAGACTGCCACAGATCCAAAGAAAATGCACATTTGAGATTTTACTGCTATACTTTCCATAATTCAAATGTTTGATGTTTTTTTTAGGCTGCTTCACAACAAAGTTCATTTGGTCATGAATTTAGTAGGAAAAACTCCTAGATGAGCACAAGCCAAAGGGTGCAAGGAACAGTTTACTCCCTACCTGTCCTTATGCAGCTGCACAATGAAGTCCCTGCTGTAGAAAAAGCCCCAAGGTGGGATTGGTCTCCTCTGCCATTGCCACACTGTCGACATCAACCAGACAAGGGCAGATCTGCCCTTGGTCTGATCATCTGCTGGTGCTGGACATCATCACAAGTGTACAACTCAAAATGACACCAGAAGGAAGGAAGAATTGACTCAGGGGGGTGCAGTGTGTGCACAGAGACACCCCTGAGAGCCACGGGGTGTTCTGGAGCTCAGCACAGCAAAGCCACCCAAAGCACCCCTTCCCTCCCCAGCCTGCAGAGAGCCAGGGAATCCTTCAGCTGGGAAAAGACCTCCGAGATCTTGGAGTCCAACCCTCCCACAGGGCTCCAGCTCATCTTTTTGGGTGTCCAAAGGTTCAGGTCACTTGAAAGCCAGCTGGGAAGGGAGATCTGCTCACCCTCCCTTCCTGCTGCTTGGCTTTATGTCCAACTAACCTACAGGGTGTGAAGATGAGGTGCTGCCTCATCTCTGGGTCACAGCACTGGTTTTGGGAAGCCTGTGGTTCTCCAGGCATTCCCAGCTGAGGGCAGAACTTGCACCTTCCACCTGGCAAAGCTGTGGCTGTTCCATCTTCCCCAGCACTTGACATCCCACCAGCTGATCCACCGCCAGCTCAAACGCAACAACAACAGTCAGCCTGAGCTCTCCCGGGAGGAAAACATATGGAAAGCATCTGATTTTGACCATTTGCATCCCAAATTGTCCCAAATCCGTGCTTTCTCCCCCAGTTTATTTGTTTATATGTTGCCATTTCAACCTTCAGCACAACTCAGTGACATGTTTGCTGTCGAAACTGCGCTGTCAGGGGTCACCCTCTGGAGAGGATCCTGCTCCTCACAAGGGTTTCGGCTCCAAGTCCCTCAGAGTTGTAGCTACTAAGAGGTTTCTTAGATTACAAGGAGATTACAAACTTTGTTTAGTATTTGGTTGGCTGTGGTTTACAAGGCAAAGGTCTCTCCCTCAGTGACCCAGCTCTGCTCCACGTTTCCAAGACGTGCCGTGCCCACAATCCAACTCCCAGACCCTCCCTCAGCTCACAAACCCTTCCTGCTCCAACCAGGGAGACTTTCCAAGGGTTTATCCTCACAGGCATTAAAAGTACTTAGAATAGCAAGAAGGGAAGATCAAGACAGTTCAGAGAGCACTTTTTTCCTAACAAACAATGTGGTTACATCAACCCTATGTATCTCTAAAGCTTGCTGAGCTGGGACAAAGTTTTACAACACGAGATTTCCCAAATTTCAGGTTCCAAACCTCGAGAAAGAGTGAAAAAGAAAGGCAGCTGTCAGTACATGTTAAGGAATCCATTTTTGGGAAGCATTTTACCCTTGCAAAAAGAGTCCTTTTGGAAGTAATACCATTTTTGCAGACGTTTTTAAGGAAAACAAAAAGGCAGCAATTTCCAAAAGTGGCAAACACGACTTTGGGAAGTGTTTTGAGAAACATTTCTGAGGCACAATATGGCAATTTTTCACTATGAAAAACACGTGTAAGGATGCTCCTACTTTCAAGTAGAAAAAAGGCAAAGCAGGTCTTGGTTATCATAGGTTTGGGGTTTTCTTTTAATATTTTTGCTTCAGAAAATGCTGAAAATCCACAGAACTTTCCTTTCTGCACAGTTTTTAAAGCAAACATGAAAACTTTCAGCTTCTTTGACCTCTTTTTACAAGTCTAGGTGAATATTTCAGACTCTTTGATTGGGCAATATCATGGGTCCACAATTCAATTTTTTTCCAAACACACTGGGCCAATTCCAGCCCAGATTTTAAATAAATATGTTTCTAAGCAGCAAGCTGGAATTAGGGATCACTCTCCTTCCAGTAGGAGGATGAGGGATGAAAGGAAAGGAAAGGCTGAGTACAACAAGTGCTGTATTCAGCTTCAAAATATCCCAGTAACAGTGGAATCTGTAAAGGCTACTCTGAAAATTAATTCCTGGTCTGGTTTGCACATCCATTAATTTGGGAAGGGAAGAGAACATGTTCTCCTGCACAACTACCTGGGATGACTGATGGCAAATCTCTCTCTCTCTCTCTCCTTTAGGATGAAAGGATCTGTGATGGAGCCGTGGTAGCAGAGTGTCCATCAGCCTCCCTGGAATGCGTTCCTTGGGGAAGGGACGAGCTCACGGCCTTATTTTATGGATGTCCCTGCAGTAGACTTTGAAGGCCTTTGGAAGCACATCCCAAACTTGGCATGGGAAACCACAGCAACAATCATACCTGTCTGACAGATGATTCCTTCAAGTACAACCTGTATGGAGCCGTGTACAGCGTGGTTTTCATCCTCGGCCTGATCACAAACTGTGCCTCCCTCTTCGTCTTCTGCTTCCGCATGAGGATGAGGAGCGAGACCGCCATCTTCATGACCAACCTGGCGGTGTCCGACCTGCTCTTCGTGTTCACCTTGCCCTTTAAAATCTTCTACAACTTCAACAGGCACTGGCCCTTTGGAGACAGCCTGTGCAAGATTTCTGGCACGGCCTTTCTCACCAACATCTACGGGAGCATGTTGTTCCTCACCTGCATCAGCGTCGACCGGTTCCTCGCCATCGTGTACCCGTTCCGCTCCCGCACCATCAGGACCAGGAGGAACTCTGCCATAGTCTGTGCTGGGGTCTGGATTCTGGTCCTCAGTGGTGGGATTTCAGCTTCACTCTTCTCCACCACCAATGTTTCCAACACCAGCACGACCTGTTTCGAGGGTTTCTCCAAACGTATCTGGAAAACCTACCTGTCCAAGATCACCATATTTATTGAGGTGGTGGGGTTCATCATTCCCTTGCTCCTCAACCTCACGTGCTCCTCGTTAGTTCTCCGGACTCTGCGGAAACCCGCCACCTTGTCCCAGATTGGGACAAACAAAGAGAAAGTACTGAAGATGATCGTTGTGCACGTGGCCATTTTTGTCGTGTGCTTCGTGCCCTACAACTCCATCCTGTTCCTCTACGCCCTGGTCCGGTCCCAGGCCATCGCCAACTGCTCCCTGGAGAGGTTTGCACGGACCATGTACCCCATCACCTTGTGCATCGCAACCCTGAACTGCTGCTTCGACCCCTTCATCTACTACTTCACATCAGAGTCCTTCCAGAAGTCGTTCAACATAAAAACCCAGATCAAAATGGATTCTCTTTTCAAGACAGAGACGCCTCTGACAAAGACGGCGCTGCCGGCGCCGCAGGACGAGCTGAGTGACCAGGCCATCACCAACGGGGGAGACCCCACGTCTGAATCCCATTTCTAGAGAGATGTTTACACATGGAGTTATCCCCCGTTAGCTCTTGGTTGACACCCCGTGTGGGAGAGCTGCTCCACAACACGTGGGTTCACACGTGGTGTCGGTGAAGAAAAGCTGCTGGGGGACGACTGCACCCCCAGACAAACCCTCACCCAGGGATGGGCCCGTCGGACTCGACGGCTGAACACGAAACACAAAAATCCCAATGGATCTCCCTCTGGAGATCCTGGATAGGCAACAACACGTGCACCAACCAAGGAGGAAACAGAACGACTTGAATCCCCAAATGCCAACATTTGGCATTCTTCCCCCGGCAGTTGACATGGGACCAGTTGGGAAATAGAAAACTTCATTTTCCTGGAGATTCCTGCCAATATTTCCTGGCTTCTGGAGATGCATCATCGTATGTTAACTCAGTAACTTCACACAATATGTATGTTTGCTTAAAAAGGCATAATAAAAGCTTGTGGCTTTTCCTTATTCCACTGCAAGAGTGTGCAGCCTGGTTTTCCTAGAGACAGGAATTTACTGTGTGGAGAAGTTTGAAGTGTAAATAACTGTTTTGAAAGTAGACAAAAGAGTTGCTTGGTGACAGAAGAGAAAAATAATAAGAGAAAACATAATTAATAATGCAGTGTTGAAATAAGTTTCATTTTCGCAAGATTAAGCTGCCTTTTAATTTATTTTAAATTTAAATGCCACCTCAAGGGAGAAGGAAAGAGTGAAAAGTTCTGTTGCACCCGGGGTCTTGTATTCCAGGGGATTATATATGATTATTTCTGGGAAGGGCTGGGCTATACAAAGTCAGCTGGAAAAGGGCCTGAACCCCCAGAATTCTTCCAAGGGCAAAGCTCTTGTGTGGAAACCAAGAGCAGCTGAAGGACCACGGAGCAGTGACCTCACTGGATTATGGACAACTGGTGTCAGAGCAGCCAATTAGGAGAAAATCTTGTGAGTGATTGCTTAATGGGTTTTGCTATACAGTCAGTTAATTAAAAGGGCTCAAAGTAACTCTCCAAAAACAGTAAATCAATTTGCTGCACTCTTTTCTTAGTTGGTTACAGCAACATTGTCTTGTTTTCCAATTCATTTATTCCATTTCCTTTTATAGATGACAGAAAAATATGGAAAGTTAACTGTCTGCAGTCATTCCATTTGATCAGATGGTTCATTTCTCCAGCTATTGGTTCATAGTCAAAGTTCTGCTGACCTTCACAGGCTGATTCATTCTTAAGTGTGAGATGCACAAGTGAGGAAAACAATTTAAACTGGACAAAGTATAAAGTTACAACTTGTTAGATCAGCAATCTGCCTTTTCCACGGGACAGCATAAAGCTACTTCTAGGACTATGCTGCCAAAAAAAAAGAGAGACTAAGTATTAATTGAACAGATGTTTTCCACTCAACTGTGTTTTAAGTGTCTGTGCTGAAGCCTCGTGAGATGTGAGAGCTGCACGTCCAATGTGATCACTACTCAGAGCAACAGAGGTTTAAGTGTGAAAAGAATTCAGCTGTAAAATATGTTAGTGCTTTGAAGGGAATATTTATTTAGCACTGCATTCACTTTGAATAAAGAAGTCAGTTGCTTACCAAGGCTGACAGACCCCAGAAATAATCCTATTTCAGCCCTGAAGTGTCACTTATTGGCTCCTACTGGAGAAACAGTGTTTGATCAACTCCTTATATACAGAGAGTGTGAGAGCAGCCAAAATATTCTGTATCATTACACATCTCTCAGTTCCAATTTACAGTGAGATTTGCTGGAAACTTGCACACAAGACTGGCTGGGGAGGGTTTTGCTGTATATTAAACCCTCAGATGAGCACTTTGAAGTAGAAAAATGTGAAAACAAGGAGAGATCTTTCACCCAAGTTGGTGGATGAGGTCGATGTGGCAGGACAAGGGAATTTCTCAGCAGCTGGGAAGGGTTTGCCTCCAGCAGAAGGAGGAGCTGGACTTTAAGAAGCAGCAATATTTGCCATTTAACCAAGGCAAAGTGTCAGGCAGGGCCCTGCCCCTTTCCTGCCAGACCCAAACCCTTCAGGGGGATTTTTCAAATCCATATTTCCTTTGGCTGGTGAGCCCGTTCCAGCACTCCCCACGAAGTGTCTGCACTGCAGAGGAGCTGCTTCTGTGACTTCACATCAAAGGGCAAAGTGAGGCCAGAGGGAATTTTCAGGCTCCCACCCCAGGAGGGTGTTCCAGGTGCAGCACACCATCCTTCACCCCAAACCATCCTTCACCCCAAACCATCCTTCACCCCAAACCATCCTTCACCCCAAACCATCCTTCACCCCAAATCATCCTTCACCCCAAACCATCCTTCACCCCGGGAGGAGGGTTGTGGAGCCACCAACGACTCTGACACGTCCCAAATTGGGTGAGAGATGGGACACCCTCCTCCACCACCCCACCAATAAATGGTTGTTAAAATCGTGTTTAATGAGACAAGAGCTGTGTTTTTAGGAATAGGAGAAGGAATGAGGGTGGAAAGAATTCACTAACAAGCCCTATTTTTGGGGGGGTGGGTGAGAGAAGGAATGAGAGCGAGAAGGATTCACTAAAAATTGAGGGTGCATTTAGAATGACAGAATCCTGAGTTGGAAGGGACCCACCAGGATCATGGAAGTCCAACTCCTGGCCCTGCACTGGTCACCCCAGCAATCCCCCCACGTGTCTAAAAACCCATCTTCCTATTTGCAAGAAAAATATATGGTATATGAATAAAGGTTCTTCTCCAAGGCAAACCCCTGATTAATTCAGTTTTACAGAGAGATGAGGGACCTGTTTACACACAGCCTGGTCTCAGTGGGCAACATCCAACTGTCACCTCGTAAATCTGATTTTAAAGCTGCTTCTTCCCACTTGCAGGCAAGAAGCAGCCAGATGAGATTCCTGGATTCTGTGGGGTTTGGGAGCTTTGTGGGACAGGGCTGTTCTCACACGTGGTGGCTGCAGATTCATTTGCAAGAGTCCTGCAAGACCTTGTGCTCAGTGTGTGCTCCACAGACCTTCCTCTAGTTAAATCCAAGGGAAGAGAGAAAAATCCAGCCTAGAAACCACTGTCTGGGCTTGTTAAGGAAATGTTAAAAGAGAGGGGGGGGAAACTGTGTGGGACTGGACAAGCTCCAGCCTCTACATCCATGGCTGGACTGTAATCCCAGTATAATGGGTGTCTTTTTTGAAGCCAAACCAGTGCCAATGGTTACAAATTTCTGTTTGCAGTTTTATGGGGCAAGAGCTGTGGTTGATATTCTCACATAAAATGTAACACTATCATCATGTGCCAAATGCTAACTGAAAAGAGCCATTATTTTGTAATTTAAGACCTTATAAATTATATGGAGATCACATGTTGACTGACACATCTGGTGGGAGAGGTCTTGACTGATCTTTTTTTTCTAGGTCAGGTACACGGAGTAAACACTTCATGGTTTGTGTATAAATAACCAGTTATGCATTCAGAGAGAGGAAAAGTAATTTTTCAGATGTCAGGAAAGCCAAGCTGGGAGGAGAGGGTGGTAGAAAAGTGGATTCACAGTTTTTCTGGCCGAGGGGCAGCTGAGTGTTCCTCCTGCCCTGACAAAGGGCTGTTGTCAGCAAAGGCAGATGCCACAATCATGAGTTTAAAAACAAAAATCCAATTAATTAGAAGCTGATGCCGTTAGCTGAAGCTGAGGCAGGACCCAGCAATGCTCAGCTGTTAAACATACAACATAAATCCTGGATTTCCTTGCTCCCAGCCAGCTCCCTGTTCCCACTGCCCAGCCCTTCCCACGGCATCCATCCACCATGAACTCCTCTGAGTGACACCACGGGCTCCACACCAGGTGAGAGGTGCCAAGAGCTCCTGGGACAGCATCAGCTCCACCAGCTTTGTAGAGTCACTACAAACTTTCAGGGCATGTCCACAAAACCAAGGGCAAAGGGGCAGCACAAGCCACTTATGAAAGTAAGGACTGGCCCTTGGGTGAGTCAGGAAGACAAAAGGCTCCTGTCTGCTCCTCCTCACCTCGCTCACTGCAGATCTGCTGTGTGGATTCAGCCTTTAAGTCCCTCTAAACCTATCCCTGGGACATTTTAGGCAGCTCTCCCTGGGCTGGATGATGGAGTGAAACTCAGTAAAAATCTGTAGGACTCAAAGAGGACTCTGACAAGCAGCTGGTGAAGGAACACAGGATCCAGCACACTGAGGAGATGATACAACATCTCTGATGACCTTCCCAAAGGCCAGTGTCCCTTAGGAGTCCCCAGTAACTCCATGTCATTCCCAGAGGGTGGATTTGCTGTCAAACAGGCAGGGATTTCCCCTCCCAGAAGTGCTGTCTCAGAACAGGGACAGCAGCAGGTCCAGTGAAAGTGGCTTTTGGAGTGACCTGCTGGACACTCAGGACCCTCAGCACGGGGTGACCCCAAAGCTCTGCTGTGCCCCCCAGGACAGGATGCAAAGAGTTCTCTGGGCAGGATTTAGGAACAGGGACAAAGCCCCCCTCACTTCACTAAGCAGATTATGTTGCTCAGCATTAATTTAAGAAAGAGCCATAGTTTTTCCTCGCAGGATTAGCAGCCCAAGCCTTGTTTCCCCCGTAATACCAGGAAAGCTGTAAGTTTTAGTTCTGAATGCTGACCTTGAGCTCACCCCAGAGCCCAATATGGGCACGAGCCGGGTATTCACCCTCTGACATCTTCCTAAAGGTCATAACTCAACCCCCAAGATACCAATCCATGGTTGTTCTGGCACCCCTGAAGGGAGGGTGGCCATGGGGGAAGGACAACAGGGACCTTTAGGCCAGCTCTGCAGCTCAGGTTTGTGCACCACAGAGCCCCTCTCAGAACAGAGGGCAGGGGTGTGGGGAAGGAGGATTTTCATTTCCCTGTGAAGTCTCAAATACAACCCCTGAACAATTCCCTGGCTGATAACACCAGCACCTCAAAGCCATCTCATCCTTGAAGCCCAGCACCAAGGCAGCATATCTGTGGTTCAAATCAGAGTTACCCAGACTGAAAAAACACTATTTCACTGTTCAATATAGAACTGAACCCACTGCACACATCATTCACACTGTGCAGCCTTCTGACACCCCCCAGCAAACTCACCTTCCTTACTCCAAGAGCCTGACTCATGCTCCACTTTTATTTAGTTGTCTGAACCTGTTTGGGTTTGCACCCCAGCTCTCAGAACACCTTCTGCTGATAGAGCAACATGCCCTTGGCAAAGAATAAAAAGTATTAAGAACATCCTTTGCAGTTATCAAGGAAGCAGCATCTGAGGAGGAACAGTTCTCACCATATCCTGTTAGACAAAGCAGGACAGACTGAGGGTGTGCATCAGTCACAAGGCCATAAAATAGTGAGAACAACTGCCTGGGTGCTTGAGGGGTCTGTGTGTGACAGACTGAGATGGCCTTGAGCCAGGCTGGGACTGGTGTTAAAACTGCAGGGCTGGACCTTCGGGCTATTTAGGGATTTTAAAAATCACACAAGGATTTGTCTGTCACCAAAACCTCGGACTTTGAGTGGTCAAACATTTCAGTGAGGAGCCCAAGCACAGTGGAACACTCATAAGTTGTTTAGAAGTAAGAAAACCAGCAAATTCATATTGTTACTAATCATGAACAAATAGCAGACCTCTCAATACAGAAGTCACTGAACATTAAACCCATATAAACCTGTTAAAAGCAAAAGTGCCTTATTTACTACTACTTAATCAAATTTTTAGTTGTACCTTCTGCTCAGGCCATCAATCTTTTCCCACAGAACAAGGTGCTGTGTTGGAGCCAGAGATTTGTTATTCAGTTTAAGGGGTATTTTGGGGCATAATTCACACTGACAGCACCAGTTTGTGTCCTCAGGGCCTGAAGAGCTGCCCCACAACGATGCCCAGGGCACAGTGATGTGGAGGAGAAGCCCCACATGCCAGGGAACCAGCTCTGAATGATGTGGTAAAAGTGACTGAGAAATGCAAAAAGGTCACAAGTCTGCTTCTTTCTAAACAACTGATTGAGCCCCCAAAATCTTTGCAAGGTGCTCTGCAGAAACAACGTTAAAAAACCACCACAGCTCTGCTACACGAGGACTGAGCCTGGGGAAGAGTAAGGAGTCCAAGATAACCCCAAATGCATCTCCAGGAACTAATTCAGGGAATTCTAGAAGGAGTAGCTTGTACTACAATGGAGGGTAAGGATCTGGGGACATGTTTTATGGTCGTGCACTTGGCAGTGCCGGGTTAAGGGTTGGACTCGACCTTGGTTGTCTTTTCCAACCTAAACAATTGTGTGATTTGGAAGGAGGAAGGCTGAGAGAGAGGAGAGGGGCTGTGTGTTGGAATTAGAACATAAATTTCCCCAAATAACATTTGGGCTTGAATCTTCCCCAGTACTCACATCCCCTTGCCAAGCTGGGTGAGCGCCAGGCAGCTCACACCTGAAACCCCTGCCTCGGTCCAGCTCCGTGCTCCAGGCTTAATAAATCCCAGCTCTGGGCAGGGATTGCTGGAAAGGGAACAAGGTTTCCATTCGGGGCTTGGTTTGCACCTGGCCAGCCCCGAGCAGGAGCAGGGCCAGCCCCGGGTGTCTGCACAGCCCCAACCTCAGCCCCTCAGGTGCTCTCCAAACAGATTTGCAATGGGGGGTTTTGATGACAAACAGGAGGGGTTTAATCACAACAAGCTGGAATACAGCTTTGCAAACGAGTTTTATCACCTTGGACTGGAGGTTTTGTCTCCATCCTAGGCTGGAGGAGGGAAGAAAAGCCCGGCCCGTTGCCAAAGGCACCCCCTCGTCTGTGAGTCACCGGCTTGACTCTGCCTGCGGGACAGGAGCCATCTGACAACAATAGGAGTCTGCACTTTGCATCCCAGAGTTCAACAAGCTCACGAGCCCTAAAAATAAACCCTGCTAAGCTGCTGAGGTCGTATTTTCCTCCCAAATTTCCTGCTGAGCCACTCCAGCCATCATTTGACCACATACTGCCTCATTGATAGACCTTCCTGGTTATAGGCAGAGAGGTTTAATTAGTAAGGAAGGAAGAAGGGAATTCCTGTTGGTGTGTTGGTTTTTTTTTTGAGAGGGGAATAGGAGGGAAGAACAGACGAGACAAGAAGAATTATGAGCAGTGTACACATTTTCCTGGCACTGGAGTTGCTGCAGAGTAAGAGATGCTGTGAAACACCTCCTTCCTCCTCACAGGTCTGTCCTTCCTTCCCTTCATCAAGAACGGGTTAAACAAAGCAACATCTGCAGAAACTCCACAACAGATGAGCCCTAATCAGAGAGAGATAAATATAAGTATCTGGGATGTGTGTGGAGGTGTAGGATACCAAGGGGCTTTGTGAGAAATGGGTGCCAAGTCACTTGAGCAGCGGATTAGGGTTGGCAGGGATTCCAGGGAGCCTGGCCCAGCACTGGGAAAACGTGCTGCAGGACTGCCAGCCACGGGAGCACCGACAGGAAAGTACACACTGAGTGTCCCGGGTCAAACAGGACAGCTCAGGGAGAAGGGAAATGCTGCAGCAAGATCTATGTCACAGATGTGTGGAACAAACTCCTGATTAGGCAAAGAAACCTGTGGTGCATGAGCAAAGCTGGAATTACCCTGGGGTTCAGGATGACTTGTCTCACATGTGGGAGCTCCTAGAAGCAGCTCTGTGTAATCTTTACATCTTCCTGTGTGTGTTTAGGGAAAACCCAAGGCCAGAGTTCCCGTTCTGACAAGAGTTGTGATTGGGAAATGGGAGCTTTAGAGGTCACAATCTCAGAAGAAGGGGCTCTCTGAATGTTTTACAGGCCAGGTTGGACAGGGCTTGAAGCAACCTGGTCTGGTGGAAGGTGTCCTGCCCATGGCAGGGTGTGGAACTGGGCGTGAGCTTTAAGGTCTCTCCAACCCAACCCACTCTGTGATCCTATAAGGGAATCAAATCCTCTGCTCCTAAGGGATGTTCTCAATGCTTTCCCCCATGGAAGCAGCAGCCTCTGCACCAGCAGTGCAATGTCCCTGATTCCTGCAGAGCCTCTTAGCTGCACTGCCTCATCATTAAAAATGACCTTTATCTGGTCCCAGTGATCAACACCCCCCATCTCCCTGCTCCAAACAGGAAACCCCAGTCAGCACCACGCAGGGCTCTGTGCAAACAGTGACTCTTCCAGCAGCTGTTGCTGCAGAGTTTTCACACCTCTCTCTGTTCTTCCCCTTGCTCTTCTCCTCCAGATTTCCCTGGGGGGAGATGGGTAACACAGGAGATTTAAAGCAGCTCCCCATAAACCCAGCTCGGTTTTCCAGCCCCAGCAGGAAAATCTCCTCTGCTGAGGCTGCACAGGCAGTTGCAGCTGGAGCAGGGGGAGCCCAATGGCTACAACAGGATATATTTTTACTGGCTTTGTCTCACTTGACTGCTGCAGAAAGCAACCTAAGGGCTCTAGGCAAGGAGCAGAGATCAAATTTACTTCCTTTCCTTGCAGAGTTTGAAGTGAAGGAGCGTATTCCAGAGTGCTCTCTTATGAAAACATATCAAGCATATTTTTACTCCTTTTTCCTCCTCCTCCTTTCTCTTTTCCTTTTTTACAATAACCTCTGGATAAAGCCCAGGGACAGGGCCTGGTGTCTGTCTGGATCATTGACACTGCACTGGATGGGCTGAGCCACATCCCAGTTTGAGGTACATTAAAGGACGTGTTCACAGGAAGAATTCAACCAGCTCAATTTTGGGCCCTGTGAGAGGCCTGTAGGCACCTCACAGAGCTGCTGAAAGCTGTGCCTCAGCTTCATAACACCCTCCAAGCCACAACTGTGAGGGGCTTATCACACAGAGTCAGATTGTGCAGCTCAAGGTCACGTCTTGCCCTGCATGGAAGAGCAGAGCCCAACTGCAGCCTCACACCACGGGGAAAAAAAGCCTCTCACTTCAGTTATTTCACTGTTTTTTTGTTATTTGTTCTTCCCAAACCTCCATCTGCCCAGTTATTTTTGTAACAATGGAGCTCAGCATCGCAGCATTCCACAGTTTCAGACCTCAAGAAGCAATTGGCTAAAAAACAAGTGATCTCAGAGGTTTCCACTTAATTTCTCAGGACAAAAAGCTGGTGACAGGGGCAGGTTTCTGATTCTGAAAAGCCAGAGGAAGGAAGCTCCATCCCCGTATGGAAACCAGTATTTTAACTAAGGAAACACAGGACAAATTGAAACACAAAGGGATGCAAATACTTCAGAGGTTGAACTGTGTGTTAGGTAGCAAGTCCCAGTGGTATTTTGGAGTCTGTCCTAATAAACAGGCTGTTTATTTCCAGCACCATAGTGACTAAAAATCACTGGTGTCAGCTCTGCTTGTACTGCAGCCAGGTTTGCAGGAAATCAGGGAAGGAATTTTGATTACAAGTGATCACTGCTGAAGATGCCTATTCAGAGAAAAAGACTTTTCATCCAGTTCCTTTTGTTTCTTGATTCATAGTCAAGCTCTAATACTATGGCCTGGCAAGTTGGAATTCCCATAGCAACTCCTTTTAAGCAGGGAAAGCTGGCAAAGGGGAAAGGGCACTATTTAAATACCTAATTCCTATTTCTTCTACAGCAAATCTGATGCCAAACACACAAACACTTATTTTTAAGCCTGATCTAAAAGTAAAAACTCCTCTGAAGTGAAAGTCCAATGTGAAAATCCCTCATTTTAGGATCTGCAAATTCTTGGTCTGCTCTTGCTGTGTGGTCTGTGTATCCCTGCTCCACTTAACACTTGTGTTTCCTGATGGAAGAGGAGAAATGGAAAGATTTCTGGTGAAGATGCAGGGCAAGAGAGCAAAGGAGGGTTTATTTTCAGGGGAATCACACAGAAACACTTATTTATTCTTCTCTCCTGTAGTCCCTGATGTCAGAGCACTTATCTTTTATAATCATACTGATAGGCAGAGGAAGAGCCAGAGCAGACTGTTGACATGGAAACTAATTTCCCTTTAAATAATCTAGATTTTCTCCATTAGCTGAAGGACTGTTTATTTAGAAACACACAGAAAAGAAGAAACTCAGCCCACTCTGCTGCCCACATTCATTTGTTTCTGAGCAAACCCACCCTGTGAGTGGCTCCAGCTCAGGGCTGTGACACAGGTGGGATTGAGGCTGAACCCCAACACAACCCTCAGAGACTGTGCAGACCTTCCTGAAGCCATCTCCAAACCCAAAGGGTTCAAACCAGGCTTAAAGAGCTGTGCTGAGCTGGCCCAGGGTCAGAGAAGCCCTGGCTCAGGGCTCACACCCAGATCCTGTTCCCCACGTTCTGTATTTCTGCTTTTTCAGGGTATTTTTCCCCAACCATGGAAATGACACAGGCAATTTTTCCCTAAAACAACAACAACCCCCCCAGACACTGAACTGTACAATCCAACCAACCAAGCCATAAAGCCAGAGCCTGCAGACTCCTGCAGTTTGGACACCTGAAGCAGCAAACCCCCCCTGCCCGGGGCCTCGTGCACGAGGCTTCTGCAGCCACAGAGTTGACAACATTGTTTTTCCTCCTCTAAAAATTCAACACTTCAGTCAAATCTAGCAGTGGGAAGGAGGCTAGGAATATCCAGGTGTGCTACATTTCACTTTAGGTGGCCAGTGGTCCAACACGACCACGCATGTGCCTGACCATGTGATGCCAGACCACCGTGGCCACGTTGGATTTCATGGTAGTTTTTAAGGAAACAGCTGTGGAATTGTTTCAAAATACCAAGAATTTAGTCTCTAGGCAATGTCAGTCTTTCTCTTTGGCCTTTGAAGCTCTGGTGCCCATTTCAGATGAGAAGTGAGGTCAGAATTCCTGCCTGGTCCAGGGCCGTTTCCAAACATACTCCCATGTCCCTTTGCCAGTTCTCTCACGTCACCAGGATGGCTCACGAGACACCCCAACAAAGAAAAATGCAAACTATCCCATCTCAAAATAAGGCTCTAGATTGTGAGACATCCTTTCTTTCAACTTCCATGAACAACATAATCATAGGACACCAGCTCCTTACCTCTGCTCTGAAGGCAGGATGCGGGACCTCATCAGGGCTGGTGTCTGTGGGCAGATGGTGCTCCTGGCACATTCCAGGACTGATCAGTCAGGATCAGGTTTGAAGGTCATCCCAACGCTTTCTGCCTGTGCTCTGGAGTGGAACCCTGAAAAGGAACAGGTTCATCAGCCTGGGTTGTGCCCCTGCCCCACTGCAGGCACAGAGATGTCACCCACCCTTAGGCAGGTCCTGCTTACAGAGCCTTGGGACACTTCTGAAGGTGAGATCAGCCCTGGTTCTGGTTTTGCAGCATCTCCCTGCCCTTGGAAATCCACCTGGGTATTTCCTGGCAACTGCTGCTCCCCAAACACATCTCCCCACCTGCCCCTCAGCTGGATTTTACCCAGTTCATTGTGTGACCCTGAGGGAAAGAATCAGAGTGGGATCAGCCAATATGGGCTGGGGGCTTCCACCTAATTAAAAAATAGAGAAAGCAGAGTGAAAGTCCTTCCATGATCCCAGGGGAATGGGGGGATTCAAGGAACACCAGATAGAGACGAAAAGGGGACGTGCAAACAACTGACAGAAAGACAAGAAGGGGAACATGTGACTGGGGAAAAAAGAGGGAAAGCAGAAGGAAACCTGTAAGAGCTGGAGGGAAGGAGAGAGCTGGGTCCAGAGCAGATGTAATGGGGCAGAGGGGGGAGGTGATGTAGGACAGATAGGAAAGAAAAACCCTAAACAAAGCATAAAATGGAGAGATAAGTTAAAGCAGCATGAGTCACATTTTTATAGCCACCCCCATCTATCACAGGCTGCAACTGCTCCAGAGAAAAGGGCAGAGGCTCAGAGGTCCAGAGTCACTGATGTTATCAACTCCTACACACAAGTGTCTCAAACAGCATCCACACCAGCAGCCCATCCTGTCCTCCTCTACAGAAATGACTGTGCTGGTGTAGCAAGACAGGAAATAAAAACACTGCAGTGCTCGTGCCAGGAGAGCCCAGCAAGGGGCAGCTGCTCCTGTGGGACCCCACATGAGGATATGAGGCTAAGGGGGCAGAAGACCCCACTGTGTGCACGTGTCAATTAACTCCTAAATAATTAGCAGGCCCAAGACAGTGAGATCCCATCACAGTTTTCTGTTAACCAGAACAGCACCGAACTTCTACAAGTTTACAACAAACTGATTGAGCTCCCATAACCCATGTGGTGGGTGCTCAGATTTCTGGGGAAGGCAACTACTGATTTCCTCTGAAACCCCTCAGGGCCATGGCACCTGCTTTGCTCAGCACCTGAGCCCTCACTGGGAGCATCCCCAGACCCCTTTCTCTGGGGACTTTTTGAACCTGTTTGTGGTGCAGCAGCACAGCCCCTGCTCCAGCTGCAAACTCCTCATCAGCCTGGCTCTGGCAGGAGAGTTTTGATGCCAACAGGGGGTGAGTGACTGACACCCCCACTCCCACCCAAACCACCTCCTCCCTGCAGCCATCCAGGACCTCACAGCATCCAGAGGGCTGTTTTCATGGAGGTGGAAGTCCCCATCTCCAAGGCTTTCTTCCTGCTCTCAGCTCAGTAAAACTTCAGGAGGCAACAACTCATGATTTAAAGACAGCTCAGACTCTGATTTCACCCCCTCCTCTGTGTGTGCTGCAGTCTGCAGGTGAACTGGTCACCACTCCTAGATTTGGGGAAAAAAATTGGGATTTTCCAGGGATATGTCTTGTGATTCATCGCAAACCACAAACTCTTGTTCTCTGAACTGCATCCTATTGAACTTGCTGGCTCTGCAGTGAGGTGAAAGATTAATACTGAGCCCTAGAAATCACAGGGGCTTTTTGAGACCCCTTTGAGTGGTGCCAGTAAGAAGTTTTTGGCGAGTTTCAATCCTTCTTTCCCACCAAGGAGAGCTGGAAGGTGGCCAAGGCTACGTGGGAGCCCTGGTGCCTTGGACAGCTTTATGGGAGCACTGGTGCTTGCTTTGTCCTAATTCCCAGAAGGCACAAGTGACTTGTCTCCTCTCCTGATCCTCCTCCTGCAGGAACTCTGTGTCAATACACTCCATAGGAAACTCTGGGAATTCTGCACTCACTGTCATTAGGACTTGGGCCTCTTCAATTAACCTTTTCAGGGTTCAAAATGCTGTGCTGGAATCCAAAGACTTGGGTTCCAGCATTCCTGGAGTCTTCAGGACTCTCCCCAAGGCATGCTCAAATCCCTGCTCTTTATCCCAAAGGACAGCTCTCAGAACTGGGCTGACCTTCCCTTTTTTAAGGCAGATTTTGGGGAAGTCTGAGCCCTGAAGGTGCCAAAGGATGCTGCTCAGTTTTACACAGGTAATTATTTGGGTTCTGTGTACAAGAAGAGCATTTTTCAGTGGCAGAGGATTCTATCCACACAATCAGTTCTCCTCTGGTGCTTAGAAAAGCAAGTGAATCCAAGGTGCTCCCAAATTGCTTAGTTTGATTGCTTGGCTTTCTGAACTAAAAGCAAGGGAACAGGGTTTTAATTGCTGCAAAAATAAGGAAAAGAGCCACGTTTTCTTTTCAGGTGTGAAGTTCATTGTATCCCAGACAAAAGGGTTATAGACATAAAAAATAAGAGAGAGCAATTCAAAATGTGCATCAAGGGAAGAGGTGCAGAAATTGCGAAGCGTTTAGTAAAGAACACAAATCTAGTCGTAAGAAATCACATTTTAGGGTAAAACCCACAAAACAGTGTCTGCATTAGGGGCTGTTCATTGAAGACTGGTCCTGGATTATACTTTCAAATGCAGCAACATGAAAGAAAGCCCTCAGTAGCTCCAGGCTACAAACTGTGTATGAAAAGCTGCTGAGTGACACCCAGAGCTGAGAAGGGCTGAGAGCACCAGAGGGCAGCCGTGGGACACCAGAGATGTCCTGCAGCTCACAGGAACCAGGAAAATACAGCAGAAAGAGCTGCCTTCCATAAATTCATCTCCTGGCAGAGAAAAGTGAGGGTGGCTGTGGAGGAGAAGCATCCAGGCCACCCCCACGACCCCTGTAAGTAGAGGAAAGATAAGGGAAAACAATTCATAAGGACCCCTCCAAACCAGCTCATCTGAAAGCTGCTTAGCCAAGGCACTGCAAATCCTCCTGCCATGTATTCACAGCGAGAATTTCTCCCCTCCAGCTGCTTCTTTAAGTCCTTTTCCTCTAATCTGCCTTCTTTATTCCACCACTGACAGGTTCCTTTGATGAAATGCTTGTTATTCCAATGCCAGGAGTTGTTTTCCCGCTGCACTGCCCTGAGCTACAGATTGACTGTCAGTAAAACCCCAAACCTGGGTTATCTACACCAGGGAAGCCCCATCTTGCACAAATCCCATTGGGATTAAAAGCCACGGGATCATCACCAGGAGGAAATTCAGCAATGTCAGGAATAAGGGCAGAGATAATTAAAGGGAAAAAAAATAAAGGTTGGATCACATTTTTTATAAAGGAAAGGGAGAGATTGAGCCGTGGGGGAATAAATTTTTCTTTCATCTCTAAGAGGAGACTCTAAAAGGAAAGTATCAGAATTATAGAATCCCAGGATGGTTTGGGTTGGAAGGGATCTTAAAGCCCATCTTGTTCCACCCCCTGCCATGAGCAGGGACACCTTCCACCAGCCCAGGTTGCTCCAAGCCCCGTCCAACCTGGCCTTGGACACTTCCAGGGATCCAGGGGCAGCCACAGCTTCTCTGGACAACCTGTGCCAGGGCCTCCCCACCCTCACAGCCAAGAATTCCTTCCCAATATCCCATCTATCCCTGCCCTCTGGCAGTGGGAAGTCATGTCCCTCCATCCCTTGTCCCAAGTCCCTCTCCAGCTCTCCTGGAGCCCCTTTAGGCACTGGAAAGGGCTCTCAGGTCTCCCTGAAGCCTTCTCTTCTCCAGGTGAATCCCCCCAGCTCTCCCAGCCTGGTGAAGTTTGTGGTCAGGAGTTTGCAGTTTTCCCAAGTACCCATTGGGAAGGGATGTGCTGCCATCCTGCGTTCAGAGGGGCACACTGGACAAGGAGAGGAACTCCTGACAGCTCTGGGGGAGGAGAGAACAGCTCTGCTGTGCAAAACCTCCACACCAGCCTGGAACATCAGCTGCTCCCAGGCACCAGCATTAGGTCCTGATTTACTGCCCTAAGCAGCTCAGCTCGTTTGCCCAAATGAGCTCTAAAATACCCCTTGGAAAGAAAGTTTCTCCCCAACAGTGTGGTGCTTCCTCAGGGTTCTGAAACTCCCCTCAAATGCCACTGAGAGAATCAACAGGAGGATGGTGAGAACAGAAAAAAACAACCCAGAGCTGACTAAATCAAATTATTCAACCAAGTAATCACACGAACTTCTCCTCTTCTGCCTTTTCCATCTTGACCCAGACCCAGGGATGGGGCTCAGGTGTGAAACAAACCCCAGCTGTGCCTGTTTTCCAGCTTTTCTCCCACCACTTTCCCTCCTTCTCATGAGAAATTATTCACTGATTATCAAATTTCTCTCAGACTTCAGTTCAGAGTCACCCTGGGGCAATAAAAGCCCTTGGTACTGAGATGGCAGGGCCACAATTCCACAGGCAATGGTATAGAAATTCTGGGAATTAGCAGTGTGAGACTCTTGAAATACAGGTGTTTCCAGTGATTCTCCTGGAATAATCACTGGATCAATCCACTTATCCAGAGTGTCCTTGCCCTCAAATGGAATTTGGATATCATAGGAGATTTTTTAAACAATTATTGCTACAAGATGGACACAGAGTAACTGTCACACAAGAATCCCAAACTCCTGATGTCTCCATAATCCCACAGTGGGTCAGACACAGCCTGAAAGACCCTCAGCCTCCCACGGGAAGCTGATGTGAAACTGTCTGACCTTCAAAGCAGACACAGCTGAAGTGGTTAAAACCGAAAAAACAACACAACAAAAGCACCTGTTCCAGCGTCAGCCAAGCAGAGTTATTTCTCCTTTGAGGTTTAGGAGAACAAAGGGCTTTCTGCTCCCCACTTTCACACTTTTTAGCAAGTTATTTAATCCCAAATTGGAGCTTTGCTTGGGCCCCCCACGAGGGCACAGAGGGAGGGTTCATTTGTCCTGTTCCAATGGAGAACAGGCACAATCCTGAGCACTGACCCAGCTCTCCTCCATCCTAAAGTTCTGCTCATCCATGAGCTCAAGTGCTTTTCCAGTTGACTGGAAATTCGAGGGACTGGATCCTCGAGGGACTAGATCAGCTGCCTTGGCTCTTTCTGGGGAAGGAGGAGCTAAATATCCATGGTTTTGGTAGCAAAGTTGCATGTTCAAGATAAAAGTCTGAGAGATAACTTCATGTCACGGAATCTCCCGAGCTGGCACCCACAGGGATCAGAGTCCAACTCTCTTCCCTACCCAGGACAACCCCAAAATCCCACCCTGTGCCCGACAGTGCTGTCCAAATGCTTTTTGTCAGTGATGTCCTGAGAGGTCAATTATTTATTAATGTCCATAAGCCAATGACTTGCAGGTCCTCTCACAGGCCCTGGAATGGTCACAGCACCCAGGGGTGCCTGAGGGGGGACCCTCAGGATGGTGCCCTGCTCCTGGATGGGAACAGAGTGACAGGGACTCCTCACTGCTCCCTCTGTCCCCATAGCCAGGACACCCTGCCTGCAACAGGGGGGAACCCATTACTGGTGCCCATCTAGATAAATTTTTAATTAAAGATAAAAACCCGGCAGCTGCACAGTGAGGAGCAAGGCAGGGATGAAGCAGCAGGAGGATGAAGCACTTGTTGAGGGGAACCTTTGCTTAAAGCCCCCAGGTGTGTATTCACTGCTAAAATAAATTTAGGTTGGGTGAAAAAGTCTGTCAGACCAAAAGTGGTGAAAGTGCTTCATGTCAAAATTTCAGCAGGTTCTTTGTTGCAACAAAACATCTTTTCCTCATTTTAGATCTTCTCAATAGCACTGAAATTATATTCTGCTTTCCCTACACTGGCAGACATTTTTTCACTCTTGTTTTCATTTCAGCCAGAAAACATGTAAAGTTCATTTAAAACTACTTCAAATAGGGTATTTTTTGTGATTATTTTGTTGTCTTGTGGTTTTTTTTAACAATTAATATTTTCTTGTATTGCTCCACATCCATTTCCAACTCCACATCCTTAGACTTCTGCACTAACAATTCAAGACAGGATCCAGACTTTAACAGCACATTTGCAATGTTTTATATGTATAAATTCCTTCATTTCGTTGCATTTCAGTAGTAGATACCTGCCAGCCTGGGGCAAATAATGGCTTACAGAAATTTTACTATCTGAAGTGGAACTGAAGCTTATTGTTACAAATAGTCACATAATGAGGTTAAAAGGGCCATAAATCTTCACAAAGTCAAGTTCCTTCCTGCTCTGAAGGCAAATTTTCAGCCAGGGAAAGTCTGTTTAGCCAGGGCTTGAGGCTGAAAAATAAGCTTAAAATAGCAAGTCAGCCCGAGAAGCTAAAAAATCATTGTTATAAAAATAATTTCCCCTGTAAATACAATTGCTTGGAATTGAGATGAGCTCCACAGCCACTACCAGAGAGCAAGAAACAGGTGACAGGGGCTAGCAGGGAAGAGGGGGGGTTACATCACCCTGTTAGTGGGGGTTTCATGGTTGAAAGGAAGGAAAAGCAGGACAAGGGGCCAAGCCCCTGCTCTGACCTTCGTGCCAGGTTAGATGCAAAAAGCATTTTGGCAAATTGCTTAAACTGAAATTTAGGAGCTTAAATCCCCAGCTGACATCCCCCAGATTCCCTCAGTCTGAGCTCTGGAGCAAACCTGATCCCAAAACCCTTCCATGGCTCCGACCCAGGACAGGACCTGCCCGATTGCTGAGGAGTCACCTTGGCTTCCCTTTATTCTCTGGAGCAAGACAGGCTCTGGAATTCTGCTCTCCTACAACAGGTGCCTGGCCCAAGCCCACCCTGACCATACCCCTTTCTCCTGGGCACCCAAAGGAGGGGCTCAGCACAGGGAGCTCATGGCACAGGACCCAACAGACCCTCTGGAGAAGCTGAGCCCAACCATTCCCTGTTTCTGCACTCCAAAGAGCCAGGGCCAGCAGAGCTCCCACACAGGTGACACTTTCCTAAAAAATAAAAGCGAGAAGTGGTTCCTGGGCTCAGTGAGCTCAGCTCGGGTTGGTGGCTGCTCCAGAGCCCATTTCAAGACACTTCACTCTTCCCTGGGAAGCACCAAGCCCT
The DNA here is from genome assembly GCF_036250125.1 of Pseudopipra pipra. Lineage (NCBI taxonomy): Eukaryota > Metazoa > Chordata > Aves > Passeriformes > Pipridae > Pseudopipra > Pseudopipra pipra. The sequence goes on from NC_087561.1 coordinate 1,692,429, forward strand.
GCAGCCACTCTGAACCCTAAAACGAACCACTCTAACACTGACCTTGAAGCCTACAAATCCATTATTTGATCCAACACCTTTATTTGGGAGAAAACACTATTCAGGCATCCTCAGGAAGTTGGGTACAACCTCAGACTGAGCAGGAGGATGCCAGGGAGCAGGAGGGTGGCTGCTCCCTAAAAACAGGGGACTGGGAGCCAAGGGTGATGCCAGCACAAGCAGTGCCCTCACCCCCCAGGGCAGGCAGCTCATCCCATCAACAGCCAGGCCCAGTGCCCACCCAGGCATTCAGACAGGGATAAAGGGAAACAGAGCCAGGGGCAAAATCCCAGCTGGAAATCAACTACAGCGTGCACCCAAGGGCCCATCCCAGAGGGAAGTTACCTGCAGGGTGAAGGTCTGTGCTGGAGGCAGAGGCAGAGCTGGGCAGCCCAGGGCAAGAAAGGAAAAAAGGGCTCCAGGCTGAGCTTAAATAGAACCAGAGGCAGGTGTGGGGAGCCCCAGGTGAGGCTGCTCAGGGCCATTAAGGGGTAATGAGCTTGCAAGGATTTAGTAACTGGGTGTAGCAGCTGCCTCCAGCTCAGAATGTTCTGGGATTCTGTGAGATATCTCTGCTGTGACTTTGTGGTCTGTGGAGCCCTGCAGCCTCCAGACCTTCTACAATGAGACACTGAGTCACTCTCACACAACCTTCCTTTCAGCAGCCCCCTAAAACCTCCTTCCTTTTCCAGCAAACCTCTGTCTGTCTGCACAGTGGAGGTCTCTTTCCTCTCCTTTTTCCTCCCCCCACCACAACCATAACTGCTGAACATGGACTGGGAATGTGCTCTCCTTCTGCACTGGAGCAACTCCTGAAATTCTCCAGGAGATCCTGTAGGTCCTGTAGACCCAGAGGGTTGTGGCAGCCCCACGTCCATCTGCCTTTTCCCATGTTGCCCCTTTCAGAGTATTTTCCAGGACTGCTCAGAGAAAGGTTCTAGATGAAGTGCCACAGCAGCAGGTAACTAGAGAGGATGGCACAACCTGGAAACCAGCCCCAGGAATGGAAGTTTGGGTTTGAAAGCACAGAAATAGGGAGAGCTCCCAGTCCTATGATGCAGGGTCCATGTGACAGTGGGACAGTGGCTGTCTCCCTCTCCAGATGGAGCAGGGAATGGCTTGAGAACCAGCTGCTGTTTCAGAGGGAGGGATTGGAGACTGCTGTGGTCTTTAGGAAGGCTAAAAGACCCTAAAGTCCATGAGGATCTCTCGAGGGGGCTGTGGGCTGGCTGGTGTGGTGCATCCACTCACAGAGCTCAGGGATGTGATCTCCTATCAGGGCAGGCAGATCCAGAGGCAGAGCCAGATAAACAGTGACACGAAGGGCTGGGGACAAAGGGACAAGATCAACACGAGAAATCAGAAGAAGAAATAAGAAATATCTTGGCCCTTGTGGTTTCTTGGTCCTGTCTGTGAAACAGAGCTAATGCCACTGCCTGCCTTAGTGGGCTGAACACATCAAAGGCCACGAGGCTCTCAAATAATTAATCAGGGTTGTTATATAAATACACAAACACTCATCTCACAGCTCGGTGGCCTCCCGACCTGCTGCCTGGGGAACTAATAACAGTTCAGCCACAGCTGCACGAAACCGTGTGGGCTCTGCTGCCCACAGAGCTGCTCAAATATCCCCCCAGCTCCTGCACAGAGCTCTGTGTGCTCCCACAGCCACCCTGCTCGGGGCTGAACGCTCGGAGGGGGAAGGTTCTGTGGCTGCAGCACAGGGGTTGTGTCCCAGGGGGTTATCCAGCACTCCAGAGGTTGTCTGGATCCCGAGTCACACCTCACTCAAACAGAGCAGGACGAGCCGTGGGGGGACAGGACACATTTACACAGGACACACAGTTTCCAACTTGCCACTGCAAAGAGAATCTCCTCTTCAGGAGATCAAATCCACCTTCCCATGGGATGCCACAGCTCCTTCCCAGCTCCCTTTGCCTGCTTGGAAGGAAGGAGAGGCCTCGGTGAGTTCAGCCTGGTGGATGTTGTGTGCCAGGCAGATGTGCCCAGGGTGCCCCTCTCAGCAGCCTTTGGCCCAAGGTTACTCTCCTGTTCAGAAAAGAAAGCATTTTTTCCCTCCAAGCTGTCTTTGCTGACCTACATGGAGAAATCTTTTGCTGGTGATCAGCTTTCCATCAGCAAGCACATTCCCAGACACTCAGGCTGAAGCTGGACAGAGGACTTGGGACTCTTAAAAGTGGTTTTGGTAAGACAGGAATCAGCACTGACATCAGATAATGGACATTTCCTGCTGCAGCTTCAGCCTGACTTCAACAAGAAACCAACCCTCTGCTCTGCAGAGGTTCTACATTCAGAGTGTCTGTGGTGACAGTGCCAGGCTGCTCATGGTCACTCTCCTCTTCCTCCTCCTGCAAGCCCAGGACGTGCTCACCCTTTTCCTACACCTCTCTCATGGTGCCCCTTCCAGGGCTCAGCCACTTCTTGCTTTCCTGAGCTGTCTGAGCACCCCCAGCCCAGCTGAGCTGCAGAGGTGAAGCTGCTGAGCCCTCACGTGCTCTGGCTGGAATTTTCCTCCCGCTCCAAGAGCTGCTGGGGAAGGCACATATTCCTTTCCTCCCGAGCATCTGACAAAAGGCAGGATATTATTTCCACGAAGCCTGATGTCTCTTGCTCTGCAGAAATCTAATTAATGCCTGTTAATGCAGCTAATTTGAAATGCCTGATACAACAACTGCCCAGTGCTCCTTCCAGACATCAGTTCTACTTCCAGACATCAGTTCTCCTTCCAGACATCAGTTCTCCTTTCAGCTAGAAAGAAAGGAAGAAAAAGGAATCCATGGCTGATTTTTCACCCTGACACCATTAAAAAATTCAGTAAAACTTTCACATCACTGATGTCTCGACCACAAACCAGTGGTTTCTTTTTTTTTCCCTCCAACTGCACAATAATTCTCAGAAAAAAAAAATGATTACACCCTAAATTTATGAGCTGCAGCTATTCCAGACAAGGCATTTTGTAATGTAAAATGGTGGCTAAAAATTGTTTTTATCTGGACATAAAGATGATGAGATCCTGGGAAAAGTAGGGAAGGGGCTGATATCGATGTGGAAGAGGAACATGACGGATCTGGGTGCTGCTTACGAAGAGAAAACAGAAAAAAACCAGCCCCAAAGTGTTTTACGTAAATTCAGCAAGCCAAAAAACACAAACCAGACTCAAATGAAAAAGCCCAAACCCAGTAACAGCCTGAAATGAGAAAGTGTTAAGTCCAGCTCTAATTCACAGCCAGTTATAACTTCCCAGTCAGAGCCCAGTGCAAACTGGGATGAGCTATGGCTTCATTCAGGGGGGAGCACAGGACTGTCGTGACTGCCACCGATCTCAGGGAGGAAGGGAAGCAAGGAACATTGCTTTTAGTCTAAAATTAGATTTCTTAAGAAGCCAAGTCTCAACTGCTTTTCTCTTTCATTCCTACTTGGGATGTTCTACATGTGGAGCCTCCCCATACTCTCCATTTCCTCAACAGATTTTAGAAGCAGAGGATTTATCCCAATCCCAAAAGCTTCTTCTCAATCTCCCAAATAGATTCTCAAAGGTTTTCATTTAAAAGTAGCAAGATTTGAAAGTTCCAATCCAATTAAACCCCTATTTTTTGTGGGATATTTGTTTTTCCAAGGGAGGGGAGGGCTGTTGGGATCCAGTGCCTTAAGGAGGTATCTCAGCTAAACTGCAAGTCATTTTTTGTGAGATATGTAAGTGGTAAATGCCCCAAATGTTAGCACAAACTGGGGGTTTTGCCAGTTAAAGCTCAGATTTAATGAAGTTGTGGTACTTGTTCAAGGGAAGTGCAACTGGTACTTTCTCTGTTCAAGTATAACTGTAAAATGGGGGGAAATAAATTTAGGCTGACTCAAAGGCAACAAATTCCTTCTTCCAGCTCATTAATCCTATATATCATCATATATGCTTAGAAACACCAACTCAGAGTCAAATCCCTTCAGGCAACTGATACCTCACCTTCAGAAATACCATCTGAGGAACTGGTAGTGTGATAAAATCCACATTATAGATAGAAAACAAAATAAAAATTATAGATGATTATTATACATATTATACAGATGGAAAGAAAATGAAATAAAAAGTGAGAAAAAAAGGGAAAAAAATTAGAAAAATAGGATGTAGGTCAACCATTGTGTCATCCGAGAATCTGAAGGATTCTTTCTGCCTGAAATGTGGCCAAACTTCACTTAATTATTTTCTGTGAAAAGACCTGCAGAATGCTGCAGATGTGACTTAAATATTATTGTGTTGCATTTCCTCCCCAGGTGTCAGAGGAAACCGGTGACTGAGGAGTGAAAGACAAATTTGAAAGAGAAAATCGAAAAAAGGAGCGAACCCAAACACAGAGACACTGGAGAAAGGAGAAGGAAAAAAATCAACAGGGCCAAGGAATTCTGGCTGCCAAGGAAATCTTGAGTCCTCCATCCAAATGAACTGCTGGTAAGAGTAAAGACTTACTCATTCCTCCCTACACACAGCTGGGTTTAACAGCCCTCGTGGGGTGCAGCGAAGGACAATGTTCTCCAGGTCTGGCACGGGGACCTGCTTGGCTCCTGCTCTGCTCCCTCCCACCAGGCTCAGGAGACCAAATCCACCTTCCTGTGGGATGTCACAGCTCCTCCCCAGCTCCCCTTTGCCTGTTTGCCCAGAACTTGTTGTACTGTAGGTCTGGAAGGCACAAACCTGGCTCGTGACTGGTGGTGTTCAGCTTCGGTGGAGTCTGAGCACATCCAGGCACTTAAAGCTCACAAAAGATCCTTATAAGCAAAAAAGAAAACACAAACAGATTAAGCTGAGCTAATGTTTCTCAGGAAGAGCTGAGATAAGCTGCTCTATTTCATGGACACACATCCCTGCACCTCTGCTCTCGAGCAGGGAAATGAAAACAGCTCCCAAGCCTTTGTCCTGCTCTGTTAGAGTCAAGGAAAGCAGTGATAAAATAAAACCATCTCATGTCTTTTCATTATTCCAATCCAACAGTGAAATCTGTGCTGCAGATGTTTTGATTTGTAGGTACTGCCAGTGTTTCTGATCTTAATGAAATGATAACATGTTTCATGAGGCTGTTTTCTCCCATCAATCGTCCTCCTCAGAGCAGCTTCCCAGAGCAGACCTGAGAAGCAGCTGCTGCTGTTGATCTCTTGGTGTCAGTCGTTGGTGTCATTGAACTCATTTTTCTCTCTGACCAAATTTACATCTTGATACCAGGCCTAGGCCTAGCCCTGTGTCCATGGTTGTGAGACTCCCTGTTTGTCCCACATGGCACCTGACTGGGTTCAAGACCAGGTTGGATGGGGCTTGGAGCAACCTGGGCTAGTGGAAGGTGTCCTTGCCCATGGCTGGAGGTGGAACCAGATGATTTCAGGGTCCCTTCCAACCCAAACCATCCTGGGATTCTATGAATAACCTGACAAGAATGAGGTGCAACCTGGCCTTGGACACTTCCAGGGATGGGGCAGCCACAGCTTCTCTGGGCAGCCTGTGCCAGGGCCTCCCCACCCTCCCAGGGAGGAATTTTTTCCCAATATCTCACCTAAATCTCTTCTAGTTTTTAAATGTAATTAGGTTTTCCCTTTGCTGCAATCTTTGCTGCTGTTGCCCAGATGAAGTGAAAGGGGAAGCACAGTGAAGAAGATGTGATGAAGAACACGGCTGGGGGTTGATGGTGTTCATTAGGAGGGTGTTTTCCAGTCTCTTGGGAATTCCCCACAGAGTTCATTGCTTTTTGTGTTCCAGTTCTCATGACATGCTTCTCCTTCTCTTTGCAGCCACCCCGTGCTGGCTGCAGCACCTGGCAGTGTCACCTGGGACATGGGCACACCAGAGGCTTTTGAGGCAGCCCCACAGAATCATGGAATCCCAGGATGGGTTGGGTTGGAAGGCACCTTAAAGCTCATCCCACTCCACCCCCTGCCATGGGCAGGGACACCTTCTACTAGCCCAGGCTGCTCCAAGCCCTGTCCAACCCGGCCTGGGCAGTCCACAACCTCTCTGGGTTGTTCCAGCTCCTTCCAGCCTTCCAGGTGCCCACTCCTCTGCCTCTCCCCGTGTGGGAAATGATGATGTGCCCATGCTGGTCACCAGAGTCACGTAGCAGATGGGAACTCCTTTGGCCTGTGAGAGGAAGTCCTAAAAACATGCAAATACTTGAACCCAGAACCATGGACCTTCCCACACCACTTTCACCAGCCTTCCCCTGCTGACCAGGCCCTCCCACTTCACAGATGAGCTGTGCCCACGGGAATGGTTCCATTGCAAGCTGAAAACCTCCTTTCCTGAGAGCCAGTGGTGATATCTCAGGGAGGTTCCCAACGGGGATGTCCAGGTTCACACCACTCCCACAGCATGGGAGAGTTGACATGTGACAGTTCTAAGGTGAGTTTGGTTCCCTGGTGTGATGTTCCAAGTCAAGAAGATCCTTGTGCAGAGAACTCTAAACCCTGTTCGTTTACAACCTTTAAACTGAGTTGGATCTCACCAGATTGTGCCAGTGTTGCTCCTCCAGGAAAACTCCAGGAAAACAAAGCTCCAGAAGACATGTAAAGGAGGAGTTCTACACCCTGTGCAGGTAAGGAAAAGGCATCTCATGTGCCAGCTTGTAGCAGCTGCTCCAGGGTTACTCACCACCACACAGACCCCCTTGGGAAGGGAACTGTTGCAAAGAAATCAAACTGGGCAAAGAAATTCAAATCACCACTGACAAAAATAGGAATTCATTTCCCTCCCCAGGTCCCTCTCCCTCAAAGTATTCCTTTATCCCCTCCAAAAGGGTCACTGGGTTCTGCCTGTCAAGGGATTCTGAACTGCAAAGGAGGGAGAAGTTTCAGCAGAGACAACCACTGAGGTTATTTTTAGCACCAGCTGGATGGAAAATGCTTCTCAGAGTCTCTGGCTGGTGAGAGGAGAAGACATTTCCTCCTTTTCAGCTTCTGCTGAAAAACAGAAGTTAGGAAACAACCAACAATAACAAAGGGCAACGGTTCCGACGGTCAAATCCTTGTGGCTGCTGTCGGCAAACCCCAGCCGGCCCAGGAGAAAAGCTCCTGGAGTTTCCTCCAGCTCCAGGGATCCAAGGTGCTCAGCTGCTCCCGGTAAAATCTGGGGCAGGCTTCCAAGGTTTTGGGTACCCCAGACTTGAAAACATTCCAAGATTTCCTTTCCCTTTCTGCTGCCAGAGAGGAATGTTTTTGTTTTGCAGGAACACTCGGTGTGAACGTTTTCAGTTCGTTGTTTATCCACAAGTTTCCAGAGCGCAGGGAAGGGAGCGACTGCCGTGGGATGCAGCCAGGGATGGGCTAAGGCAGAGCCAACAGGCTGCTCTATTAAGAAATGCTCCTGTTTTGAATTAAGGATCTCTCCATTTCCAACAGACTCAGCCTCTCTATCGGGCAGAAATGCCTTGTGTGTGTCTGTGCTGGGAGCAGAGGAAACAATTAAAACATGATTTAACTCCCGGTGTAATTGTGGCTCTGGAACAGCACAAGAGTCTCTAATGAGCAACGAGGCTTCAGTGGCCAGAAAATGCAGGCAGAGAATTAGAGATTATTTCTCACAGTCCACCCCCTTCTTACCTTTTTCATGTGGCTGCTGCTTCTTTTTTTTTTTAGTAAGGGAAAAACTATTATCAGCTCAGGCCCCAGATACAGAGATAAAAGGGCAGAATTTTGCAATGTTTGCCACTCTCTGTTCCTTTTTTTGTTATCTGACTGTCTATAATAAAAAACACATTTATATAATTTAATCTGAGTATGTGCTTTGCACTTTCTGAGTCATTGTACTCCTTTAAATAAGCCTCTAAATTTCCATGGGAAAAATCACAGAATCTGGATATAAAGATTTATTTTCTGCTTGACATAGTACAACTTTTGACTAAACTTAGATAAACTTCTTGGTAGTGTCTTTCATTGAATATCTGCTTTTCCACACTACAAAGTCTTGAGTTGATAGCAAAATCAATTTGCTATCCATGCTATGACATGAAATCTAAGGCTTTATTTCATTTATTGGATGCTCCACCCATGTTATTATTATTTATTGGATGCCCCATCCCTGGGAGTGTCCAAGGCCAGGTTGGATGGGCTTGGAGCAACCTGGGCTAGTGGAAGGTGTCCCTGCCCTTGGCAGGGGGTGGGACTGGATGAGCTTTAAGGTCCTTTCCAACCCAAACCATCCTAGGATTCTGTCATTTCAGATAAGTGTTAATAATTATATAATACTGTTAAAATTTGTATATACTATTCCATTGTTTTTTATACATATATTAATAATAATTCAGACACGCAGCTGTTTTTCCCCAGTTCCTACTAAAGGGCTGTAGTTTGTCTTGTTTGAGATTTTTTTTCCCTTCTTTGTTTTCTCCCCTTGTACATGTGGAAAACATCAGACCCAAAAACCCAGTTTACAAATATCCCAGGAACTAAAGCACACTGGTGCTGTTACTGCCTGGTCAGCACTTTGGATTTTGGGAAAGAGCTAGGAGAGCAAACAGGAGCATGAAAAAGGCACAGAAACATGTTTCTACGTGTGATAGATCGTTCTTTTAAATGTGATCCTTCTTTTGACATCGGCTCCCTTACAGCAGACAGGCAAACGAGGAGCCATTTTTCTGCATTAAAACCACAGCATTGCTCAATTTTCCCTCACACGACGGTGGCAGCGCCGGCATCGATGCCCAGGCGGTTTGGCAGGAGCCAAACTCTCCTCTAATACAGGTAATTATGTTAACTAACATTTCTGGGAAGCGGTGGCCAAGAGCAGGAACAGCCTAATGCTCCAAAAATTGAAGTTTTACCTCCATAACTGGGGCAAAGGGCTCTGCAGGGAGATTACAGCTGTAACCAGTGGAATTGTCTGCAGAATCTCTCAAGTCAGGCTCCTTTATCAGCAGAAAAAGCCACTTCCTTGCCCTGTGTCCGTAGGATAATTGAGAGGCAACACTGACAAACAAGGCTGGAATCCTCCAGGCTGCTTCTACCACAGTCCCTTCTACACCTGAGGGTGCAAGACACTGCTCAGGTCACCCAGAAGCTTGTGGAACGTTTGTAACCTCCCAGCTGAGCTTCACAAAAGCCCAGGTAGCAAAAGTCCTTCCACTTACGGCAGGAAAATGTTCTCCCCCTTTTGCAACTGCATCAACCTAAGCAAGAAGAGCATTGTGTGGTGATTTTAGATTGGATAAATTCCAGCAACTATGCTTCCATTGCTGATTGAAATAAAAATCAGCTAAACAGGATGTGCTGATAAACACTGAGCATCAGCCAAACTCTCACTGTTGCTTTGCATAAGCCCATAGAAATAATTTTAAAATAAACACCTGGCAAGCTCCCAGCTTGTACCAACCTCCTTCCACAACTCGTGGAAATGGGACTGTCCTGGAAAGCACAGTGCTGGATTTTAGGGGTTGCTCGTGTGGGGTATGAATTATTTGAATCAGACCCATTAGTTTTGGTTTCTGAGGTTTCTGAGCAGACATCAACACCTCCATTGTCCCCACGTCAGGTGTTCGCTGCAGTGATGTTTGACCTCACATCAGACCACAACAGAGCAGAGTTGAACTGCCAAGGACAGGGACAGTCAAGTTGAACTGCCAAGAGCAGGGACAGTCGTGTGCTGGGAGCCAGAGGGAGATCCCAAAAGGGCAAACCAGGTCAGATTACCAGTGGCTTTCTGAAAATCCAGACCATTAGATCCTCCAGGAGGGTGAAGCCCTGGCCTCACCCAAGTGTTCAGCCCCCGGGATAAGGGAGGCTGGATCTGTGCCCCTTCCTTGAAGCAATGTCACAAGTGCCACCCTTTGGCATTGCTGGCAGGGAGCTGCAGTGAGTGTAAACTGAGCTACTGGCTGATTTAGTTCAGGAGAAATGTCAAGCAAGGCTCACACAGTGCTAAAAAAAGCCATTGGGAAGTAGGACCTCGTCCCCGAGAAGATCGAGCCCGAGGTGGGACAGAGCAGCCACCAGCTGAGGCTCCTGCACAGCGGGCACTGTCCTCGGGCAGGAGGGGAGAGCAAAGCTGAGCTTCCAGGGCGGAGCAGGCAGGACCCTCGGCAGTGTTTCCATGGTCAGCTCAGAGCTGCGCTTGGAGAGGAGGAAGAGCTGGAGAGGAGGAAGGGGTGCCCCGCACCCAGCTCCCCTTGGGACCTTCTCCCACGTGGGTGCCGAGCCACCCCGGCGGAGCTACGGGAGAGAAAACACGTGGGACAAAGGCACATAACCCAGTTTTGGGGCCGCTGGGAACACACCTGGCTGGGGCAGGGTTGGGAGCCGAGCGATTCCCGGCGGAGCAGCAGGGACTGGGATCCAGCAGCCCCAGCACCGCCCGCAGGCAAAGCAGCACCTTGTGGCACCGTGATGTCACCCAGGTCCCCGTGCTCGTGTAAACAGGGCTGCAGTGGGGCAGAGGGACTCGGCACTTCCTCCTGAGCTGGGCTGCGCTGAGCTGGGCTCTGCCTGCAAGGTAAGGCTGCTTTTGAACTCTCTCCTTGGATCTAGAACCACCTCAATGCGCCCGTGCTGCTCCCTGCAAAATCCTCCCTCTCCTCGGGCTTTTCCTTGGGGATTGGCTCTTGACAGGAGCAGATTAGTGGCACTTTGAGTCTTGCAACATCAGCAGCCGCTGTCCTGGTGTGCCAACCCTCTGTGTGAACACATGGAGAAGTTGAAACAGCACTGGCTGTTTCAATTGCTGGAGCTGGAGAAAGCAAAATGTTAAGCGTGGGCAATTAGAGGTGCTCCAACTCTCCTCCAGCATCATTAATAGGCACAGTTACAATTTCCTTCTCTTGTCTGATTTCTCGGGGAATATATTGTATTTAAAAGTCATTCTCTGCAATAAGAGCAACTTGCAAATCTATTTTTTTCCAATGGTGATTTGTACTGCCATAAAAAAACCTACGGGCTGCCTGTTTTGTGCCACCCAACCCTCTGTGACTGAGCTGCAGCAGGAGGAAATTATTAATAGTCAGGGGACACAATATGACAAAAATAGCAAAATTGCTTGGACAGGCATTTGTTAATGAGAATCCTGAGGTGGTTTTAATTCATAATTCAAACTGCAGTCACTGCTCTGGATTAAAACTTAACGGACTGAAGTTTTAAGCTGTAATTTGTAGAAGGTGGTTTTTTTTGCAGTTTTTGCTTTCACTTGCACCAGCAGCTCAGCTCTACCAGGAGCCCAGCAAAGCAGCACGTGTGGGTGTGGTGCTCACAGACAGGATTCGTGGTGGGTGGCCCCTGAGTGTGACATTTCTTCAAGTGAATGGAGAGGGAATCCCATGGAATGGGAGTCAGGATGTCAGACTGCAGGAGAGGGTTCCTCAGCAGGCTGGAGCGGGAGCCGTGCAGGGAAAGAGGGATTTTTGTTCTAGGACATGTTTTTTAGTGTCAAGTGAAAGTGCTGGGACTTTGGCTCCAGTTCCAACATCCCCAGCCACGGGAATTACATCCATGATGCAAATCCCTGCATGGGACAGCCCTTCCCCAGCCTGGGAGGAGCTGCAGCTGCTGCTGCAGGGGGGAGAGTTGCACCAGTGCTGCAAAATGAAAATTTCTCAGAAAACCCAGATCTGCTCTTTTTCAGTGAAGAAAAAGTCCCTTTAACTGCTGAATGTTCCACTCCGAGGGCAGAGGTTTCGCCTCGTTGCAAGTGCAGTGGGTCAGTCACAACCCTGCTGGGAGGGCAGAGACATTTGTGTCCTCATCAAATCCATCAACCTCTCTGCTCATGGGCATCTCAGAAAGATCCAGCACTCTGGAACAACCTTCCTGTGCTTCTCAATCCTTTCCAAGGAACACATTTTTCCTGGAAATGCCATGGTTATTTTCAAAAGATCCAGCAATAACATGCACACTTATTGTGTCCTTTTTGCAACAGCCTCAGAAATACAGACTAACAAAAATGTAAAAAGCAGTAGTTAGATCACAGTGTATTTGTTTATCACCATTTTTTTTTTTTAAATTTCATATTCTGAGGGCACTGTTGCAGTAGGAGCTGTCTCTGCAACATGTAAATCAGCACTGATAAAATCTGATGGAACTTCTCAGCCTTCTACAGCCTTTGCTGCACACACACATCATGCAGAGAAAGACTGTGCTTTCTTGACTGCTCTGGAAACCTCATTTTAAGGCACTGAGTGGTATTTCTGTGTGTCTGCTTTTGTGCAGAGGTGGGAGGATAAGGGCATGGTGTAGGATTGAACTTCAGTTTCAGCAGAAGTGGGAGGAAGGGCAGAAATGCAGTAATTTTGTGGTCCCCTGTGCATATGTCTGGGAGCATTTTGTCTAAAGAGATGGTTTAATCTGGTTATATTTTTATGGCTTTGTAGTGAAGTCATTCATGCTCAGGCTGATGAGCCAGCAGACACCACCCCTGTGTGCACTAATTGTGTTAATGCCTTAGCTCTGCCAGCCAGGTCACCCTGCTCAGCCCCTTCCCTTCAGTGCCTGCCCCCGAGTTCCCTGAATGCAGAGAGGGATATTCTGACTCCAGGGAAATCCCTCTCCTGTTCACAGTCCCTATTTTTTTTTATAACAGTCCCTATTTTATAACAGTCCCTAGTTATATTTGCTTGGAGTGGTGGGGCTGGGACATCACCTGCATTCCCACAGGGTGGGTTTTGTAACCTCTTGGCTCCAAGGTTCACCTCAGCTCCATGGTCTCCATCAAAGTGCAGCTTTCCAGGGCTCTTCTACCTGTAAATAGAATCATAGAATCGTTTAGGTTGGAAAAGACCTGTAAGATCAACAGCAGAGATGACACCAGCAATGGGACCACTCCTGGGAGCATTTTCCCCCTAGTATCAGTTATTCAGCAACACAAGATGTTTTCAATTTGGTGTCACTCTAGAGATAACAACACTCACACTGCCACCTCTGCCACTCAGACAGCACTTGGGGCTTAGAAGTGTAGCTTAAAGAGGGCAAAGAAATGAAACCTTGATTAACTCTGACACCTTGTGGACAATTGGCAGAAGGAGGTGATGGATGAGGGGGAGCCTCCCCACGCTGTGGGGTGTGCTCAGCCCTAGGCTGCTCCCTGTGCCTGGGCATGGTTTGCTGCCAGCAGAGAGTGATGGCTGAGCTCTAGTGTCATCCTCGTGTCACAGAGACACATCCTGGACACACTGGTTTACCCCAAACAGCCCGTTCAGAGCCCAGTTTGAGTCAGCACCAACCCCCCGATCGCTGGCGCTGCGCTCTGGTCACACGGGATGTAAATAAGGACTAACTGTAGCTGAGGACCTCAGTGAGCAACTGGCTGATGTGACTCACTGGAGTGAAGAACATGCACCCATGGCCAGCATTTAAATATAAACCTGGCCTTAAAATACAGCATTTTGCAAATGTCCCTGATCCTCCGTGGTTTCAGTGGCCAGCGAGCGGTTGGGTTTGGAGGAGTACCAGGCAGTCAGTCACAGCTCGACATCCAAGGGAAACCAGGCAGAAAATGACACTGAAAATGGCTCTTTAATGGCTTCTTAGCAAAGTGGGAGATCACCTGAAGGGACAGTAACTGGGTGTGGAGAACAGTGCTCTTACCAGAGACAAGGGCAGCAGATGGCCCCGTCCAGCTGGAGCTGCAAAACCAGATGGAAATGAAACATCCCGAGCCCCAAAAATTCCCAGCACTGCCAGGAAATGGGATGTAACCCACATTTACCATTCTGAGAAGCAACAGCCTGAGGGAACACCCCAGTGCTCAGCTCCATGCCCTGCCACTCCCTGTCTCAGCGTCCTGAACACCAGGACAGAGAGTGGGAGGCCTCCAGTGTTGCTTCTCAGACTGGTGCAGACAAATCCATGAGCCAGCTGCATCTTTCCACCATGTTTCCAGCACCATTTGAGCCTCTTCCCTCTTCATGGGCCTGTTATGGTGTTGTGAGAGGAGCAAGGCTGTGGTGTCCTGGGATGGGGCAGCTGGGGAGTGTGAACATCTTGTCCCAGAGCTGCCTTGTGGAGAGGGTTGTTGGGAATGAACTGGAGGGATAAAACCAGCTCTGAGGCCTCCAGCAGCTGTGCCATCTTGGAGGAGGAAGGGGACTAGACAGAGAGTTTCTCAACTGCAGCACTTCTGTGATGTTTGGTGCAGCTGAAGGTGCAGGAGATAAAAATGCAGACCTTGCTTTTTGAAGGCATGAAAGAGAGGTTGAAAAAAAAAAAAGCAAGAATCTGTCTGGGGAGCCCACAGGAGCAGTGTCACTGTTGGTATCAGCCAGAGCCAGAGCACCCATGGTGAGGGTGGCTGTGTCCCATGGGGACCTTGACATCTCTGGGCTTTCTGGGGCCTGAATCCCAACCCTTCCATGGCAGCCTGGAGCAGTGTCTGTATGAGCTGCCAAATCCAAGCACCTCAAGACTAACAACCTGAAAAAACAGCTACTGGTGTTCTGTGCCACTGAGAGCTCCAAACTCAACCCTTTTTTTGAAGCATGAAGGAAAAAAACCTTAGTAACGGGGTAGGAGTTACTAATATGTACCTACAGAGACAGTTCTTCTGGCAAATGCCCCTTGCCAGTGGTGCAGGAAATGAGTCAGAAGCAGTGAATCAGTGTCTGCAGTGCCACATGAAATAGGAAGCTGATATTCAGTTTTAACCGTTATATTAACACAGGAGGGAATCACTGTAATGAGAATTATAACCCTGGCAGGAAAACCCCGGCAAAACCAAACTCCTTCTGCTTGTGTTGCCTTCCTGAGAACAAGTTACACAACTTACCGGTCCCAGTTCCAAAAGCTGACAAGACAAAGGTGGCCCAACAGTTCAACATGTGGTGTTTCACCAACACAGTTGTGCCCAACAGAGCCCAACGTAGACCTGAAAGTGTCCAGGGCCAGGCTGGACAGAGCTTGGAGCAACCTGATCTAGTGAAAGGTCTCCCTGTCCCTGGTAGGGAGCTGGAATGAGATGGCCTCTAAGGTCCCTTCCAACCCAAATCATTCCATAGTTCCATGACTCAGTGGTCGTCACCCACATTCTGATCTCTGGGCAATGTGATTGCTCACACACAGAGGTTGGGCTATGGCCCACCTTTCACCCCTGATACCCAGAGACCTCACCACAGGTGACCTCGAGGAGGTGGCCAAAAGGACAGGCAGCTTCTCATGCTGCTCTATGACCAGTATAGTACAGCTTCACCAGTGCTTGTGGAACTGACACACCAGGAATGGTTCCCAGTTCTGTGGGAACAGTGGGACCTCCAAAAGGGCAGCTCTGAAGGAGGCAGCAGAATGCCTCATACAGACAACAATTCCAAACCTCTACTTTGCACTGAACAGTCAAACAGGAAAGGCAAACATGAGTATTGACACCTCTCTCAGTGCCTTTGCCTTTACATCCCGTTTTTGTTCCTGACAGGAATGACCCACCTGCCCCTCACCACCACAGACACTTCCAGCAGCCCAGTCATGATCCAGAGCAACCAGTCCTGCTCCAGTGACAACATCACGTTCAAGTCCACCCTGTACGCCACCACCTACACCCTCATCTTCATCCCCGGGCTCCTGGCCAACAGCGCTGCCCTGTGGGTCCTGTGCCGCTTCATCAGCAGGAAGAGCAAAGCCATCATCTTCATGATCAACCTGGCCGTGGCCGACCTGGCCCACGTGCTCTCGCTGCCCCTGAGAATATACTACTACATCAACCACACCTGGCCTTTTGGGAGCTTCCTCTGCCTGCTGTGCTTCTACCTGAAGTACCTCAACATGTACGCCAGCATCTGCTTCCTCACCTGCATCAGCATCCAGCGCTACTTCTTCCTGTACCAGCCCTTCAAGGCCAAGGACTGGAAGCGGCGCTACGACGTGGCCATCAGCGCCGTGGTCTGGCTCTTCGTGGGGGTGGCCTGCCTGCCCTTCCCCATCATGAGGGGCTATGGGCTGGCCAACAACAGCCACACCTGCTTCGCCGACCTCCAGGTGCGGCCCATCCGAAGCAGCGTGGCCACGGTGCTGATGACGGGCATGGCTGAGCTCTTCGGCTTCGTGGGCCCGCTCGTCATCATCTTGTTCTGCACCTGGAAGACAAAGAACTCCCTCCGGGGCTTCCACATCCCGCAGGAGAACAGCGGCGAGAGGCGCAAGGCCCAGCGGATGGTTTCCATGTGTGCCGTGGTGTTCTGCGTGTGTTTTGCCCCCTACCACATCAACTTCTTCTTCTACATGTTGGTGAAAGAGAACGTCATCACCGACTGCTTCCTGAGCACCATCACGCTCTACACACAACCCTTCTGCTTAAGCCTCGCCAGTCTGGACTGCTGCCTGGATCCCATCATCTATTTCTTCATGACTTCGGAGTTCCAGGACCAGATATCCAGGCACAGCAGCATGGCCATCAGGAGCCGGCTCATGAGCAAGGAGAGCGGCTCGTCGGTTAAGGAGTGACAGGAAAGCCAGCTGAAAGAAACTCAGATATTTCATAGGAGGTCTGGGACTGTTCTGGGATACTCAACTACCAGCTCCATTGTGGAAGATCCTGCCAGTGCAGGGGAGTTTTGTGGCAGTGAAAATCTTTGATACACAGAAGATAAAACTCTGTCTGTGACCGTGTGTTGGGATCTGATGAGCGACCCAGCTGGTGTGACACTCCCCACCCCTGGGCCACCCATGCCCGACCTGGCTGGACTAGAAAACATACAGGAGGGAGAGACAAAGCTTTTGCTAGGAAGTGATGGAAAAGTCCCAGGGGCTTTTCTTTTATTTTCCCAGCTCCATGGCTCTAGGATGAAGCCAAAGACACTCCCACATCCATACACTGACATCTGCTGAAGTGTCTTCTCTGGGACAACCACATAAGAACATAAAAACGGCCAGTAGTCATAAGAGACAACTGGGGCTGTGGACAGGTGGAGGCTCCAGCCTACTCCTGGCTTTGTGTGCATCCCACTGCTCACCACCTCTGCTTCACCTTTCCCACACTCACCTTCTCACCCTCCTCCTCCATTTCCTCCTCACCCACCTCTGTTTGCTCCTTAATTGCTGACACATCCTATAACTTGCACCTGTAGCTGGTGCAAGACCCCCTGAAAGACAAGTCTCCTCCAGCACCCCAGAGAGTGGCACCTTCCCCTGCTCCGAGTGACTTTCTTCCCCTGCACGCTGCCCCTGTTGGCAAGGGGGGCATCAGGACATGTTCTTCACCTTTGGACCCCGAGGGACAGGACCACGGTGGTCCTGCCATTCGTGCAGGTGGATTTATTGATGGTGGTGGTACCACTCAGGTCCTCACTCTCTTCTTTGTGGGGCTTCTTGGGTCAGAGGTGCCTGAGGTGAATCTGCCCCATAAAACCTCAGCTCAACAGGTTCAATCGATGCAGCTTTTTAAAAAAGAAAGAGGTTCTTGCCAAGGTGATTCCACTAAGAGCACAGGCTAAGTGCGTAAATTATTGTGGGTTTTTTCCGCCAGCTCCTCTCATGATCCTAATGTTTACATTTTTATGTAGCTGTGCAAAGCAGTGACAAGGGAGGATGTCATTTACCTCTTACATTAAATTAGTGACAGCTCTTCAGCCAAGCCCACCCATGGTGGAACTTCCAGTGTATCCTTGTGATACCTGGGAGTTGATTTGGCTGAACACAGGCACCAATCTGTTGCCTTTGAAAGCCTGAATATTTTCAAGAGAATGTGTACAATTTGTACAGTGTACAGTCTTGCAACAGAAAATATCTTACATGTTGCTGCAAAACCAGCAGAACGACCAGAAACACTTGCTAAGTGTATTTTAAATCTTACCACTCAATTCCACTGAGTTACATTTTAACTCAGCCAAATATTGTCTGTATGTTATGTTTTCCCACTTCTCTGTTTTACAAAACAAATGGGGGAAAGCAAACAGTAGCCAGGTTTAAACAACCGTTTCACTGGGGTTGCTCTAAAAGGTGGTGGCACACTGACTAAGCACAATAAGCTCCCGTAGTTCTCCTCCCACGTGTGAGAAGATGACTGTGGGCTGCAGTAGCATGAACTGGATCCTGCGCTGGGGTCGATGGAGATGTTTTCTGTGATGTAACTGGCAGTTTGGGATGCTGGTGACACCCAGAAATGTTTACACACTGCAAGTAGTCCCTTCACAAAGGGGCTGATGCTCAGGTACAGAGTTAACCAGAATAAAATTGTTCTCAATTCAGCAGTTTCTCATAAGCTACACTCTGTATGATGTCAGGGAAGGAGACTTTAGTTTTGATGGTTGTTTTGAGGGTTTTTATAGACCTTGCTCGGCTGGCACGTGACTGGGAGCTGTTTCCTGTCGTTTCTTTCTCGTACGATCCTCCCTTGATCAGGTGAAAACAAGTCAAAGGCATCATTACGGGAACTCTGTAGCTTGTTCTATGTTTTTCTTCCCAGGAACTGATGCTTTAAAAAATAAACACAGTTTTGCAAACATCAGCTGCATTTCATAGCTTTCACTGGTATCTGGAAAACTCTGTGGCATCAGCTCCTCCTTGGATCAAGGGGGTCAAATGATGGAGCACATCAACTTTTATAGATTTCTTGCTTGTCCACAGAGAGGTTTTCACTCTCACTAGTGTTTGTTTATTTATTTATTTAAATCTACCACACTCACACTGAATTTAGAAGCTCCCCAGTTCCAGCCACTCGAGTCGTGTCACTGTGACGTGCAGGTGACCAGACAACTTGCTCTGAAGGTCTCTTGTGGTATGTGGGAGAGTGCCCTGGTTTGGGCTGGGGCAGAGCTGACACTGTTCAGGTGCCAGATGGGGTTGAACCATGAGAGAAAGTCAGCCAGGATGGTCATGAGGGTGAACTGGCCTAGAGAGCAACAACTCGAAGCAAAAAGAGGTCAAGGAGAACTTGGAGTTTTCTGAAAGCACCTGAGAAAGCAAAGATGATCAGTTTGGCCTCCACAAACCCAGATGTGAAATCCAAAGGTTAGTTCAGGTTCTCCAAGGCCTCAGTGTGTGTCCCAAGAGGAGAACAGACAAATCCAGAGTTCTGTTGAGGAGAACAGTATTTCAGGTGCCCTCAGGGCTGCTTGGGGCTTGATCTGACACAGGACCTGAGCTGCAGGTGCTGGTTTATCTGCCAGTGCTCTCAAACATTCAAAGGCACAACATGCCCTGCTCCAGTTCCTGTAATTCACCCCATTTCCTGTGACCAGAAAACATGTTTATTATTTTGACAAGAGGAAATACAATTTCATGATGTTGCTCCTGGATTATCTCTTGTGCTGGTCCCACTATCCAGACTCACCAGCTATGAAAAGGCATCTTCATCCTTCTTGGGCAGACACAAAAAAAGTGTTTCAACAGAGAGGCAGAATTTAACCAGATCAAAAGGTTGGGAACAGCACAATGCCAGGAATGTGAAGGGTGGATCTGAAGGGCTCAGGGTGCTGGGGGATCTTTGTGTCCAGATTGATCCTGAAGGGAACTGCTCAAGGTGGAAACATGGTGAGGTCTCCAAGCCTCCTCCACTGACACAGTGCATGACCCCATGGCACAACCCTGGGCAAAACCACAGCATGACCTGTTCTTTTCCTCTAGAACGTGAGCCATTCACCTGTTAGCAAAAGAAAATGTGTTTTCTGCGATGCCACCCCATTTTAACCACTATCAGAGGTCTGGTATCTCCTCTCCTGCTTGAAAGAGCCCCCCTGTGCACGACAGCAAATGTTTTGGGGAAGAACCCCTGTGGGATTTGATGCCTTTCTGCAGCCTCAGGTTCTGAGCTGCAGGATCTCGTGAGCACCCCAGCTTCATTTGCTTCCCTTAAATGAAATTACTCCCTCTCTGCACAGAGAAAAAACAAAATATGCTGTAAATGCAGGATAACAGCTCAACAACCCCAAAATACAAAACTGCTTCATTTCGTTTAAAAGATTTTGGGGATGGCTGGTGCATTTTAACCAAAAATGCCGGTTTGTGGATTAGACAAGGGCTTAGCCCAAAAGTAAGGGAGTGATTGACAATTATTTGCTGCACAAATAAATCCAAGCTTCCCCAAAACGCTGCCCCTGTAGAGAGAACTGTGCAGGGCTGAGGGGGACTCACCAGCCCCACGGGCCACGTGCCAATGGCTCAGCTCAACCCTCAGCAAGTGTGCACAAGGGTGAGCTGCTTTGTGTGAACAAACCCTCCTCCTCCTCTTGTTTTTCATACATCCTTCAGGTGCATCCTGTCAGATATTCTCAGTGCTGAGCGCTTGAGAGGTGCTGATCATCTGCATTTGGCCTCCTGCCCACAGGATACCAGGCTACAGGCAGAGACAACCTTCATCTGGAGGCCTTAGGGAAAGTCTCCCAGTTATTTAAAAATTCCTTTGTGCCTTCTGCCTTTGAAAGGAGGACACTGCCAAGTGTAAAATGCACATTGACGTCGGTAATGAGCCAGAAATACAAACGCTACACAAAAACGTGCTCTCGGTTGAAAGAACAGAGAGGTTGAGTGGTGTGTGTTGAAGGAGGAGGCTTGATGTCAATCTATCAGCATTTCATGGCCAGGAACATTGTGATCTTCTCCAAAAGTTCTCCAAAAATCCAAGAAGCAGAGGAAGGACTTGACGTGGTTACAAACCCCTCACTATGGTCCGACATCCCCCGACCTCTCCTTTCCCCAGCTGTAAACAACCAGCTAAAAATAGGGCTCAGGGATGGCTGGATGAGCTGCTGGGGACACAGAAGTAGGATGTCCCAGGCAGGATATCCTGATAAAACAGCCACTTTGCTTTGGGATTAACCTCTGACCGCTGGGGAGGGCCAGGCGCAGTGCCAGCCTCCCTGCTGGGATCTGGGAATGCTTCACAAATACACCAGCTCTGCTCCTTCTTCCAGGGATCAGCATCAGCTGCTGCAAAAGATGCCCAGGAAGAAAACCTGGAATGATAAACACCTCTTGCATCTTCCAAATCCATTTGCTGTCAGTGGAGATGACCAGTGTGGGGCTCAGATTGCCCAGAGAAGCTGTGGCTGCCCCATCCCTGGAAGTGTCCAAGGCCAGGTTGGACGGGGCTTGGAGCAACCTGGGCTGGTGGAAGGTGTCCCTGCCCATGGCAGGGGGTGGGAATGAGAGGGTCCTTAAAGTCCCAATCCAAACCATTCCAGGATTCCATGATTTCCTTGCAAGAGAAATCTGGCAGCTGAGTGGGTGGCAGAGCTGATGGATTCTGGTGCACCCTCGATCCCAGACCCTGAACTGGGAACTAAAGGTTCCTTCTTTCATTTCTCTTCCACAGCTCTGTTCCTGTTAAATTTGAAGGGTCATAGAACCTGTTACAGAAAATTGACAAATAGAGCAAGAATGGTTCTATTTATACTTTACCTAGAACTAGAAAAGGAAAGATGCCAACAGCCAGATAATCCATAGAGCTCTGGGCTGTGAGATGTGACCGTGGATATCAGGTAAAACTGTCCAACTGGAAATGAGGCACCTCAGAAGTTACAGCACAGCGTGTATATGCCTGCAGTGCTCAGCGTTGCAGAAAGGTGGTCATGCTCAGCAGGCAGTAAAAGAACTAAAAATTATATATATATATGCCCATATAGAAAGGCAAGGAATTAAAGGAGGCAAAAAGAAAAAAATTGGGAATGATGCACATTATGAGTTTTTTTTATACAACGGTATTTTGGGAAAATCTCCACCTTAAACCATACTATTATTTCAGGAATAAAGTCCAAACCCTTTAGCCTGTAGCCTTGATAGTCTGAGGCTAACCAAGCTTCCAAGAAAATGAAGGAAAATTACTCCCTTCCAGTAACTTACACTGGCAGAGAGTTCAGTTTTCCTTCAGCGAGCCCTTATTGGAAGGTTGGTGCTTCTGTATTTTACAGCTTTTAGCAGGCAAATGGCAAGTGCCCGTGGAGAGGAGCAGGAGCAGCTCGAGAGAAGAACACCATCACCTCCCACGACTCCTGTGCCAAAAGAGGGACAGAAATCCATGGTCTCCATCCCACGGCGCTTGGACCAAACGACGTCATCGCCTTCCCAGCGGCTTTAACGTCATTAGCTGCACACGTTTTGTGGGAGAAGAGAAACAAAATACAGGATTTCCTGTTCTGCAGCCACCGGACTGGGCTGCAGATGCCGGCAGGATTCCAGCCCTCCGAAAACATGTGGAAGTTAAACGAGGAGCCGCTGGGATGGCTGAGGAGCTCGGTGGGCAATAAAAGCCGGGCGCTCGCTGCTCGTGCTCTCTAGCATGGCTGTGCCCCCCCTGGGGCACGGCAGGCACGGGAAGGTGAGTGGCATTTCTGTCTTTTCCTCGGTAGAATGAAGCTGGTGCAGTTTGCAGCGATGATATTGCTTTTTTTAGCTCCTCAGGAGATGGTATCGGGCAGAGCCGGGCGACGTCCTGTGCCCGTGCCACGAGAGGCTCCCGGGGTGGGTGAGCACAGTGGGTGCATGGGGCAGGCTGCTGCGGGGGGCAGGATGTGGGGAAAGCCTGTTTGGTCCCAAAGCCCTCCATTTGATCCCAAACCCCTCAGTTTTGCCCTCACTGACAGAGGCTGCCGTAACTGCCCAGCTCTGTTTACATGTTCCCTATTAGTGCCGAGATTAAACAAACAAAATCATTGCTTACAACGTCAGTGCCAGAAAACTCCACCACTTAAACCAGGAGCTTTTTTTCAAGCCAAAAGTGGATTTAGTTTTTCTCCCAAGCCTGCTTTTCTCTCCAGCATCCCAGAATTGAAGGGAGGCAGCTCTGCCCCCATCCTCTATCTCTGGGGCTCTCCCCAGCCATGCCTGGAGTTCAGCTTTAGCCTGGACTGGCCAAGCAGGCCATGGAAAAGATGAGGATGAGTTTGCCAATGAATTGGGAGCAGTAAATGCAGTAATACCACCCTGGTGTGGGGCTGGGTGGGGCACAGGGTGATTCAGAGGAGCCGGGCAGTTTCCAGCAGTGACAGCCACATAACGCCTCCAGGAACAGATACTGCTCCAAAACACTCTGAAAATGAACCCAGAGCTGCCTTGGCCTCCTAATTAATTGCAAAGGTACTTGATGTTTCATGAATTGCGGTGCTGCATCCACAACCAGGAGTCTGACTCCTCGGGCAGTGATGCTGGTCTCCCCTCTGGAATTGCAGCTGGGTAAAACTCAGCTTTGCCACTTAAAAAAGTGGTTTCTGCCCATGAATAAAGCCATATGTGGATGAAATACGGAAAATAATCAAGGAAAAGCAGGGAGGGTCCTGTCCAAGATTTATAAAGTTGCTGAACAAAACTCCAGCCAAAGGCCACAGGAGCATCTCTGTCCTGACACCAACAGCAAAGCAAGGGGAGCTGGAGGGGCTTTAGGCAAGGGGAAAATTGGAAAACAATAATAAGTTTTAAAATCCACCCTCCCAGGAATTGTTGTAATGAACAAGCCTGGCCTGACCCCAGAGCAGGGTGGAGATCAATCCTGCTTTCCTGCCGGTGCCCTCACAAGCACTGCCACCCAACACTGTGACACCCAGCCCTCCTGACACACAGACACTCCTGTGCTCCCAGGGAAAGCCAAAACATGGAGAAAAACAGCAAGGAGGCTCCTCATGGACAAGGTTTAGGATTTGGGCTGAGACACACAGCAGGGAGGAGATGGCAGGACAGGGATGCTGGTGCTCTGTAATCCTTTCTGTGTGCCCACACCAACAAGTGCCACCCCTGTCACTGGACAACTGTGACAAAAGCTGCTCCCTGGCAGTTTTCCCTCCCTATTTTCTTCAGGGATGTGAAGACAAGGTGTTCTGCCACCACTTTGCCAGGGTTAAACAGAGTCAGTGCAAAGGGCACTGCCCTGCACAGGCCCCTTCTGGGTTTTGAGGCAGGTGAGGAACAAACACAAGAATACTGCAGGGAAGAAAAGGGTTTGTTTCCCACTGTCCCCTCATGACAAATGTCCCCTCTCCTGCCTTTCCCAACTCAGTGGAGCAATCAGAAACCTCTGACACAGTCAGCAGCCAAAAAGTGCCCTCACCCAGCAGCCTTGGTTCCACTTCAGCCTTGCTATTTTTTGCAGCCAAACCCTGAAAAAAATAACTAAAAGGAAGAAGGCAGTTTGGGAAGGGCTCAATTTGGAAAGCAGGGTGTGAGCATCAACCCTCCTTGCAGAAGAGCAGGGCACTGAGCAGCCAGCTGAGAAGCTGGGGCTATATTTCATGTATTTATCTGTATATAAATATACAAAATATGTCTTTCCTCCTGAAACTGAAGTCATGGTAACCCCACTGAAGAGCTGCCCAGCTGAGGAGGAGCAGGGAGGAAGAGCCTTCACTCTGTGCCTCAAAGTAGCTCTGGTCACCACTGTGGGGGATTCACTCTTGGAAATCCATCCTGGGGTGAACACAAGGCTCAGGGCTATGGGAAACAGCACCATGGCTGCTTCTTAATTAATTACCAGTGCTGAGGGGTCGGTGACAGCGACAGGAGGAGCTGAGGGCTCTGCCAGACCCAGCTCCAGGCAGCACAGGCTGCCCACAGGCTCTTTCCCAGGGGAAAATCTGTTTGTTACAGATGATGCTCCAACTCCTTGATTTGTGATGTGCTGCTGCCAGATCACCTCTTCCTGAAAGAGCAGATTGTTTCCCATGGGCTCTGCTCAGGAATGGCAAAATCCATCCCCTCTCCAGAGAGCACCTGTGAACTCTCCATGACCCACTGATCCCCCCTCAGCACCGGCTGGGTGAGGTGGGCTGGGCAAATGGATGAAAAGAATTTCTGCTTTAGCTAGAAGGGAGATGTATTTCTCTTCCTGCATGTCCTGAGCAGCTACTGAAGGATAATTCCTGCTGCTGAGGGATAATTCCTGTTGCTGCAGCACGATGCCTGCACAGTGTGCTGGGAGTGCTGGAATTGAGTTAGCAGGACCAGCAGAGCAACTGGCGTGTGTTGGGCCAGTTATTAGTTTATAAATCCAGCCTTAAATCTGGAGCCAGAGCTGATAGATCTGTCTGCACCTCTCCCACTGGCCTCTGCTCCAGCTGCCTGCCAGCACCAGCCTTTGCAGATGTTAATTATTCCCTTTGCTGCTGATTCACATCAGATTTCTGCAAGGATCTGCAAAGACAGTGTCTAGATCCATTTAAAATCCCTGTTTATTTACAGTCCCACTAAAATTGCCTGTAGACGTATCAGAGAGCATGAATTTGACAGGAGCTGGATGGAAAACTTAATGAAATAAAGTTGGTCCTTAACAACCCTGGGGAGCTAAAGCAACTCTCTGGCATCAGCAATGAAGAGATTGATGCTGCAGAGCTCAGTGGGCTTGTCACTGTAAGTGGGGCATCTCACGAGATCCTGAGGAGCACATCCAAAGGAGATAGTGGAAGATGCCCAGGATCAGTCCCTGTGAGAGGGGTCTGGCTCCACACCCTTCCCAAAACACACACACTGACTTGCCCATGCACCCACACAAAACTTATTCTTCAGTACTAAAGTGCAGCTGCCCCACAGAGAGGTTTTGGCTTTACAGCACCTTTTTACTCCCCACAGAAACCCTTCACCTGCCTTAACCACCCCATGAGCAAAGAGACTCAGCCGAGATGGAGAGCAACGCGTCCTCCGGGAACTGCACCGACCCCCAGATGTCCTTCCAGTCCACCCTGTACGCCACCACCTACACCCTCATCTTCATCCCCGGGCTCCTGGCCAACAGCGCTGCCCTGTGGGTCCTGTGCCGCTTCATCAGCAGGAAGAGCAAAGCCATCATCTTCATGATCAACCTGGCCGTGGCCGACCTGGCCCACGTGCTCTCGCTGCCCCTACGGACGTATTATTACATCAACCACAGCTGGCCCTTCGGGAGCTTCCTCTGCCAGGTGTGCTTCTACCTGAAGTACCTCAACATGTACGCCAGCATCTGCTTCCTCACCTGCATCAGCATCCAGCGCTACCTGTTCCTGCTGCACCCCTTCAGGGCCAAGGGCTGGAAGCGGCGCTACGACGTGGCCACCAGCGCCCTGGTCTGGCTCTTCGTGGGGGCCGCGTGCCTGCCCCTCATCATCGTGAGGAGCCCGGCCCTGTCCAGCAACATCAACACCTGCTTCTCGGACCTGGGGGTGAAGCAGCTCAGCCCCGGCGCCTCCATCGCGCTGGTGACGGTGGCGGAGCTGTTCGGGTTCGTCATTCCCTTCGGGATCATCGCGGGCTGCACGTGGAAGATGTGGCAGTCGCTGCGGGAGGGCCCCGCGCAGCTGCAGAACGCGGGCGAGAAGCAGAAGGCCCTGAGGATGGTGCTGATGTGCTCGGCCGTGTTCTTCATCTGCTTCACCCCCTACCACATCAACTTCCCCTTCTTCATGATGGTCATCGAGAACCTCATCCGGGACTGCGCCGTGCACCGCAGCACGCTGCGCTTCCACCCCATCTCCCTGTGCCTGGCCAGCCTCAACTGCTGCCTGGACCCCGTCCTCTACTACTTCATGACCTCCGAGTTCCAGGACCAGCTGCTGCGCCACGGCTGCGTCGCCCTCCGGGCCCGGCTCGCCCAGCGCCGGAGCAGCCTCTCCACCGCTGACACCGACATCCGCACCAGGAACAGGAACTTCCCACGCTTCAGGTTTTGGTCTCTCCCCAAGTTCTTTGGCCGAATAAACAGCGTGGAAATGCCCCCTGTGCCGCCCGACGAGCTGCTGCTGGAGTCCATCTCCTGAGCATGGGCAGCTCTGCCCGTGCAGGGGCTTCTCGTCACTCGAGGACTGCATTAGGTCTCCAAACACACCTTGAATTCCCCTTGTGTGCCACAGATGGCAGGATCTGACCCAGCAGGATGTTGTGATGCCAAAAGACTTGCTGGTTGTGTTGTTGCTGCTGGGGGCTGTCGCCTGACACCACTTTCCATTGGAACACTGTCAAAATCCCTCCAAAAGCTGTCAGCAGTGCCAGAGCTCCTTGTGCTGAACCACAGCAGGTTCAGACCCCTCTTATTTTGGTGTTTCAGTGTTTCTACATATTTGTCACATTTGAAAATCCTTCTGAATCCTGAGTTATGAGCTCGCTCCAGGAGTTCCAGCTCTGAACATGGCACCTACAGCCCATAGTAACTTAGAGCATCCACCACACTCACAGGAGGCTCTGGATCAGGACAGTTTAGTATCTCCACATAAACTGAACCTCTTTCCACTACAAAAATCCACCACCCAGACCTGATCCAGGCTAATCTGGACTGTAAGACTATAG
Source organism: Pseudopipra pipra (assembly GCF_036250125.1). NCBI lineage: Eukaryota > Metazoa > Chordata > Aves > Passeriformes > Pipridae > Pseudopipra > Pseudopipra pipra. The sequence goes on from NC_087561.1 coordinate 1,719,597, forward strand.
CTCTACAGACATACACCAAGCAAAGATCATTAACCTACAGCCCACCAGTGTTAAAGGGAGTGTGCAAACAAACTGGGCTCAGCTCACACTACTGGGAAAGGCACCCAGAGCTCAGCAAGAGGATCCACACCTGGCTCCTGGGAGCTGCAGGGTGCTCAGCTGATAGGGGGGGATGAATGTTTGAAGACAAATAGTGATGGATATGCCAGAAGCAAAGAGGAAGATGAAGGACATCTCCCTGGGCACGTTTACTCACAGAAACCTGGTGTGAGCTGCAAAAGTGAGGACTCATGTTGGTGTTGCTGTTTCTTGTGTTGTTATGAGGAGTGTTGTGTTATTTGTCACCTTGCTGACGCCTGTGGTTGTAGATCCAAACGTTCAGTTTTGCTTTGAATACCAGCAAATGTCCCAACCCTCGCTGGGTCCCGAGAAAAGTTTACAAAACTGACCCAAGTACATCCTGAAAGCTTCAAATTCCAAGGAAATAAAATGATCCCAACATGTATTTTAGCTTCAGGAATATATTTTAAGTGCTTGTAAATGCCCTGAGAGCAGACATGGTGCATAATAAGAATAATTATACAATTTGGGGATGAACACCCCAGTCTGGGGCTCGGAGAGGTGCCATTGTCACCACGGCCTCTCACAGAGTGGCCAGTGCAGGGGCTGTGAGGTTTCCTCCTCCTGGGCCAAGGCAATGCCAAAAAACCCTTAGGGAATTATAGAAGTAAACGTAGGCAGACAGGGTTTGATAGAAAACAGCTTTTCCCGTGATTGGATGCACATTTCCAAGCCATGCAGCGTTTCTGGGAAGAACAGAGAGGGCGGGGGTTTATCCTCACAGTGCTGAGGCTGGAGGGGGGGACCAGATGGGGAGATCCAGACAACCTGGAGGAATCTGCTTTGGTACCTACAGCGTGCCAGGGACTGGCAGCAAACCCCGGGACAGGCAGCAAACACGCTGCCCTGCGGCTCATTCTGTCCCGAATCTCCTCCTCCTCTCACAAAAAATATAAATAACAAAAGGGCATGTTTTCCTTGTTTGCCTCGGGGCAAAAAAAAAAAAAAAGTTTTCAGGGGTGGAAAAGTGCTGTTTCAGATGGCCCAACCCAGCAGTGCGTGGAGGCAAAACTGGAAAGCCGGGAAAACCTCACCGATGCCGGGACTGGCTCCGGGCACAGACAGGACCAGTCACACCACCAGCACCTTCACCAGGAGTGTGGGTTTTCCTGGGGGCGTGTTTTGGGAATGGTACAACCCTGAGTAGCTGGGCTGGACATCCAGGTAGCCCTCAGTGACCACAGACAGGTATTAATAAGTCCTGCTGACCCACAAATCCCTTATAGCGGCTCCAACCTTCCTGGCAGCACCAGCTCCGGGTTTCCCAGTAGCTCCAGTTCCCACTGGGACTTTGCCAGCTTGTTTTCACATTGCTTTGCTGACATTTCTGCAGTGCAGCTTCCCCCTCCCAACCAGAAAACAGGAAAGAGAAAGCAAACCAAGAACTCTCACTAATCTGTCACATGGGAACTCGACAGCAAACCCTTCCCGGGCTGTGGGAAATACAGCAGGGACAGATGCACTGGGGAGCAAGGATTTTTCTGGGGTTTATGCAAACCAAACCCTGAAGAAACATTCTTTTTCAGTAGAAACTGGTGCTTTCTGCCCTTCTGGAGCCACAAGACACCTGCCAGCCTCCTGTTTTATCAGTCATAGAACCACCATGGAACAGTTTGGGTTGGAAGGGACCTTAAAGCCCATCCAGTGCCACCCCCTGCCATGGGCAGGGACACCTTCCACTAGCCCAGGTTGCTCCAAGCCCCGTCCAACCTGGTCTTGGACACTTCAGGGATAGGACAGCCACAGCTTCTCTGGGCAACCTGTGCCAGGTCCTCCCCACCCCCCCCAGGAAGGAATTCCCCCAGTATCCCAATATCCCATCTAACCCTACACTTACATATCCCTACAGTTATGCAGTACTTGGGAGTATCCAAGAAGACATCCCTGTGCACAACTCTTTCTAGGGCCCCACAGGGAAGGAGGGAAGTTGCTTTTCTCTCTGCTAAAATTACCTTTATCCTCCCTCCATGACCACACGCGTCCAGCCCAGCCCCAAAGTGACTTTGCCTCTGGAAAACCACTCAGCCCCAGCAGAGCTCACACCACTGAGCCAGCAGTGAGCCTCAGACTCTCCTGATTTTTGGCACCACTGCTGGCAAGGAGCAGCTTCTCCACCCACCCACCTTGTGCTGGAGAGGGGGAAGTGCTGTGCCTGGCAAAGGAACAAACACCAACACAGGCTTCAGTGCTGAGCACAACCCAAATACACAGAGAGCAAATTCTGCTGCTTCAAGCCCAGTCGAGCCAGGGAGCGGTTTTCCAAGCCAGGGAGCAGTTTTCCAGACAGCCATGATTTCATCAGACCCCAATCCAATTTTGTGGTCCATGGGCTCAGCCAGCACCACCCTGCCCAGCCCAAGTCACGGGGTGTGGTGGGACAGCACCCCAGGGGCGCCTGTCGGTCCCTCCTGTGCTGCAGGGTCCTCTTGGGGACACAAGGGAGGGCATTTGGGAATTCTGCCTGGATGCCACGACCACGTTCAGCACTGTCAGGGTGCTCAGCACCCCGAGGAACAGCCAAAGCCTCGGCCCTGCCCCAGCCAGGAGGTCCCTTCCAGCAGGCGCTGCCTCAGCTCAGTTCTGCTCCTTCAACAGGGATTTTTGGTTTGTAAAGAAAGATTCCCTGCCTTAGGCAGACAGGGCAGGAAAATGCAGGGGATTTCAGCCCCAGCCCAGTGCCAGAGCTGTGTCTGCATCCCTGGCTCTGTGCAAGCCCAGCTGCATCCCCCTTTCCAGACATGCTCCTGCCAGTGTGTGCCTTCCCCTGGGACATCACCAGCCATGTGGAGAGCAGACACATGACCCATTCCTAGGAATTATTGCTATTAAAGACTCTTTGCAGATCAGAAAGGCCTTGGTTGCTTTTCCCTAAGGAAATCCCACAAGGTCATAAAGGACATTCTTAGCTAACCTGAAAATTTCCAATTCTTATAAGGTAAAAATGTGAGTAAAGGTAAAATATAAATAATAAGAGAAAAATACAACTATTAGATAAAATTTTATCTCATACTGTAAAATAATTGCTTTGTGATTTGGTGCCCAGCTCCAAGTCCTCCTGATTTCTGGTGGCTTCAACTACAGAATGACTGGGGAGGGTCTGGCCAGTGGTGCCACTGTGTGCCCTGGGGACAGCACAGCTCAGAGACTGGCACTTGGTTGCCAGTAAAGGCACCCTCAGTCCCCACCACCCCCCCCAAGGAGGCTCCTGGAGTGATGGGAAATGGGATGGATGCTGGTGGTGATGCACACAGAGAGCAAAACAGGATATGGTTGTGCTCTGAAAGGTGTTTCTGAAACAAAAACTCTCTCAGTGCAGCACATCCACTCCCTGCCCGAGCTCAGGCTCTGCTTTCTCATAAACAGGTTGGTTCCTGGGGAAATGAAAGTGAAGTGGAGAATCCATCACATGTGTGAGTGGGAACAGCAAAGGAGTCCATCCCCAAGGCCAGGTGTGCTCAGCCACGAGGGGGTTGGTCCTTCTGCTGTTTTATGGTCTATTAAAGTCACTTCCAAACCATCCCCCTCAGTCCCTGTGGGAGGCAGGGGGTGCCAGGGGCACACAGGGAAAGGCTGGGAGGGCAGGGACAGAGCCCAGGGACCACTAGGGGTGACATCACAGAGTTTTTGGGTGAGGGAGAGGAAGTAAAAGGTTTTTCTTTAAATCCCTACAGTGAGAACACTTTGCAAAGTGTGAGAGCAGCAGAGGCAGCTGCTGGGAGGTGCTGGGAATGTTTCACATCCCAGATCCTGCTGAAATTAGGGAAACACCCCAGGACTGACGTGACCTGAGGCAGCATCCTCCACTGAGGGCTCAGAGCTCATCCCAGGAGATCACAACAGCAACAAACCCCATTTCAGCACTAAACCCCAAACCCTCAAAGCTGCCAATCCAAAAGCATCAGAGAGAAACCCAGCCCTGGACCCAGGGGACAACTCTGTGGTGAAGAACCCGCAGTGCTGAAGGCTCTGGCTCCCACACTACACTAATTAAGGCACATCAAGTCATCAGCAGCCTCAAAAGAAGGCTGGAAGCTTTAACCAGCAGGAGTATCAGCTGCTGGAACAGGCCCATGGCTGCATTTCTGGGAGGTGTGATCCCAGTGAGGAGTGGTGCCACCACAGGGGTGACAAACCCCGTGCCCTGCAAAGCTGTAAGAGCCCCCAATGTGCCCAAGAGATTCACTTCTTATAAACCAAAATAAAAAGGGGTATCTAGAGCTACAAACCCCTGCTGTAAACAGGAATTGTGATCTGAGTAAATCAATGATGCTTGAAAGGGGTGGGTGGCACAGAGACCCTGGTACCTGCTGCAGGTATGAGATGCTGGGGTGGGGACACAGCACCTCACTACCTGTGTGACCCTTAGCAGAGTTGAAACCCTCTCCACAAACCATTCTGCAAAGTATGTTCTGTTCTCCTGAGCAGACATGTAAGAAAAATGAGTAAATGCAAATTACAAAGTTGCAAATCTTCAATTTGATTTGCAAGGTTGCAAGGTTTTGCAAGGTTGAATTGCTACAGAAATGGTTAAAAAAAAAAAGTCACTTTTTCAAATTAACCAATTGAATAGAGAATCGGTGATCACTCTTGATCTTAAAAGGTGGTAATTCTAATGTTTCTTGAGCTGGAGTCCCCAGCTGGATAACCGGGGAAGTGCCGCTTTTCAAAATCAAACCAGAGCCAGCTCTGCCCTCTGCCGATGGGCACCACGATGGCTCGGGAACTTGGGGATGGGTGACACCACTTCAGGGCACACTTGGAAGAGTCCTCGACTCTCACCCTGGTTTGCTCCGTGAAATCCACTGAACAAGAAAGTAACGACCGTGGAGAACCCGCTGCTTTTGGAGGAGCCCAAACCTGACCCTGATCAGCCCCCCCAGAGCACTGGAACTGCAGCACGGGGGTAACAACACCCAGATGAGAGAGAAGGGGACAGTGAGGGGAAGGAGATCAATGGATGAAGCATCTCACTCCCTCAGCCTCAGCCCCGTGCCCTTCACAGAGGGGCTCTGCCAGGGGGCACCTGCCCCTGGGAGCTGACTCTGCTTTACCGGGGTCGAGCACCCCCAGACCCCCCTCCTCTGGCAGCAGGGGCAACAGTTCCCAAAATACCCCAAAACCACCATCAGGTCTACAAATACAGACATAAAAGCACAAAAATAGAAAAGGAAAGAGGAGGAGGGTCCAGCCAGGCCCCAGGGCAGGGGGAGCACCCCAAAAGCGGTGCCCTCCCACCCCGTTCCTCTGCGCGGGCGCAGCCGCAGCTCCACCAGTTGCACTTTTGCTTTGCACGTCGAGGGAGGGACCCGCGGGGGGACCTGCTGGCAGCACCCACAGGGCCACACGGAGCAGCCTGGCAGGACAGCAAAGGTAGGAGTGATCCCTCTGTCCCGGCCAGCTCTGGTTCCAGCTAAAGGATCTAAACTGGGCTTGTTTTCGATAACTGCGACAGAGCCGGTGCCGCTTCTGGCGGGTGCTGGGAGTGTTCAGAGGGGATGGGACACCCCAGGGAGGGGCAGGGGGGTCCTGCCTTAACACCAACCCTGTGTGTCTCCAGAAGTTAATGGGCAGAAGGGAGGAGACACAGAGTAAACCCAGGTACAGGTAAGGAGCTAAAAACTCATGTTTTGGAAGAGCGAGCTCCTGTGCCTGCTCATGGATGCTCTGAGTACCCAAGGGAGAGCAGGGGGATGGCTGGAGCCAAAATACCCAGATCTAAAAGGGTCAAACTGTATTGTCTGCTATCATTATATGAGTATCAAGAAGCTGAATTTAAGGATTAACATCAAATGCAGTGATTCTCAGCCTTTGCAAACCCACAGCTGCCTGGGGTGGGACTTGTCTGTAAGTGGACTCTGAGGCCGCACAGCCCCATCCCCACAACTGACCCAATTCACTCACTGCTCTGGGTTTTCCTGGGGTTTGTCTCACTCTATTTGTCCCATGGGTTTTCCCAAGTGGTCTGTTCCTCATAGGAGGCACCACACGAATTTTCCACAGGTCTTTTTCCACTTAATTGCAAGAATCGGGGAAGGGGGGAGGCAGGCTTATCACAGCCCAGGGACGTGGCTGTGCCTCCCTGGGGGATGTGCCCTGGTGGCCTGGGTGGAAAACTCACAGCTTTGATGCTCCTTGCTCTGAACATCTCCCAGGAATGTTGGGGTGTGCCAGGGAGGGAGAGCTGGGGGATTAGGATAACACACAGCACGGCTGCTCTGGGTTATTTTTCCCTTCTTAACCAAGATTAATATTGACAAAGGAGGACAGGAGCTTTTGCAAAGGATTAAAAGGCCAAAGCAGAGTATTTCATATGGCATTAAAGTAGAGCATTTCATAGAATATGCTGAGTTGGAAGGGACCCATCAGGATCAAGTCCAACTCCTGGCCCTGCACAGGACACCCCAACAATCCCACCATGTTTTCCTGTATATTCTTGGAATTCAGTTAATACAGCAAAGGACAATGTTGCCCCTTTGGAGGAAGACACAAGCCACAAATATCTACAAGGAAACTGCTTCAAGGCAGAGAAGCTTTTATCCTCCCCTGATGTGAATTAAAAGAATCGAAAAGAAAACCTGTGCAATGATCAGCCTCTAGTTCTGTGACTTCTGTTTTCAGTTAATACCTAGCATTAATTAATACCCACTAGTTACTAATAGTTATCTCTGCCAGAACAGGACAGCAGCACTTCAGGTGAGCTGAAGAACAAGTGGGCACTGGGAGAAGCCCAGCACAGGACACTCCTGGGCCCTGTCCCCACACCCCCAGAGAACCCACATGGAGGGACAGAACCACCCTCACTCCACCTCCACCAGCACAGCTTCAGCAGGAAACTAAATTTCCATTTTGGGTCACCCATGTGCATGTTCTGCTTTTATTTTAGGTTGTGGAGGATAAGGAGTTAAAATAGAAGAGAGGTGGGAGGCAGCAGCACAGCCCAGTTCCCCCCAGAAGGGTAAGTCAGCTGGTGACACCAGAGTGCTGCTGCTGTGCCCAGGTCACCTCTGGCACAGGCTTTACATGTTCTTACAGCACAAATACAGCCCCAAACTGAACCCAGGGTGGCTTGGCACCCACAGCTCACCTGTGCCAGCAGCAAGAACGGTGCTTGGGGCAGGATCCATCCAGGCTGATCCCTCACCCTGGCTCTGGGAAGGAGCAGGAGGTGTGGGACAGCATCCCAGCTCCTGGGGGAACCTGAGCTCCAAGAGGTTTCCAGGCACAACACAACAGCAAGGACAACCCCCCAAATCCCACCTGGCCACAAACTGCCCTCCCCCAGGCTGGATTTAAAGCCTCTCCCCCACCCAGCTGGGTTTAAGGGCTGCTGTGGCTTTTCCTGGGGTAAAACCCTCAGGATTTGCTAACGAGCCCCTGGGTTGACCCAGGATTTTTAAGCACCCTCAGGTGTGGCTGCTGAGCCCTGATGGGCTCTGAGGGAGGTGATGGGCTGTGATGAGGGCACGGGGCAGAGCCCACAGGTGTAACCCCTCAGCGACTGCTCCCACATCCCAGCCCCTGCACTGCTCACATGGAGCATATGGACACAGGGCTGCCCTTCAGCACGTGGGAAATGCTGCACAGGGGCCATGGCCACTTGTAACAGGCTGGTTTAGGGTCTGGCTGCAACTTCTACCTGCTGCCTCTGTCTCATGAAGCACAAAGTCTTCATCCAGTGCCCCAACGTGGCTGACTGGGGGGGTCTCCTTGGCAAAATCAGGGGAAAAATCCACTCAGGGGAAGAAGGGGACTGTGCCTGGGGAGAGCCTCTCCCCTGCCCCCCGTGCTGGGGGGAAGCGAGCACGGAGCACACGAAACAAAATTTCCTCTTTCTGGAGCTTTTTTTAGCCTCCTGCTGGTTTTTACACAGCACGTGGGGCTGAACTTTGTGATGTTGCTGTTTGGGATTTCCAGAGCACTGTTTCTCACGTTGCTGAGTTTTTATACCCCTCTCCCCGAGCTCCAAGGGTGTTTCTGGGGGCTCTGGGTGAGCACTCTCGGTGCTCCCCACCTTTAGCTGGGCCTTCTGGGACCCCTCGTGCCACAGGGAGAGGCAGAAGGTGCTCCCAGTGCATCCCTGACCAGGGCCAGGCTGGAGGGAGCAGGGCATGGAGTTCCAGGAAAGTTGCTGTGCAGTGGGGATGGGAAGTGCAGGAGCTGGGGGACAGCAGGAAAAACATGAGTGTGCACACGTGTGTGCAGTGGCTGTGGATGGGCTGGGGCTGCACCTTGGCCTTGCCCCTGTGTGTCTCATAGCCCAGACACGGAGTTAAAGTGAGTTTACCCCTGTGGGAATGCAGCCAGAGGAAAAAGGAGCACTATTGAGTCTCCCTGAGTGGGTGACAGGAGCCCCTGCCAAGAGGTGAAAGACAAGCTGCTTTAAATTAATTTAAAAAAAAAGAAGATTAAATAAACCACTGTGAGGAAGAGCTGGGTGACGTGGGCTTAGGGCTTTGTCTTGCCCTGGATGCCCCATGGATGATGCCCAGCCTGGTGCACTGGTGCCAGCTGGGCACCCCTGCAAGAGCAGGACACCTGTCTGGGCAGGGAGAGATGACACTTGAGCTCCTCTGCTGGTGCTTGGGAGCAAACATCAGGCAAGGATCTGATGGAATCATGGAATGGTTGGGGCTGGAAGGGACCTTAAAGATATCTCATTCCACCCCTGCCATGGGCAGGGACACTTTCCTTAAAGCCCCATCCAACCTGGCCTTGGACACTTCCAGGGATGTGCCAGTCAAGCCCCATCAAATGGAAATCAAAGCCCTCAGCCCAAGTTACCCACCAGTGATGGATAAAACCCCAGGGGTTTTAGGTGAGCACCAGTGGGTTTTCCTGCTTGATGAAGAGATTACTCACATTCCTAAAGGTTTGTGCGTTGGAAGTTGGAGGGAGAATTGCTAAAGGAATTGGAAAGTCTTTGAGCTGAAGGCTGGTTTCTCTATGGTTTATTAATCATTGCTCCTGGAGTTTAATGGGATTATTTCAGGAGCCATTTTGCTTCACTGGTTATGTGGAAGGAAGATTGTCTCAGTCTCCTTGGAATCATCACTCAGTGGTGATGAAAAGGCAGGAGAAACTACACAAATAGACACAGAAAGGCTGCACTCCCCCCAGCCATTTCCTTTTGTAGAAGATTTTCTGTTTCCACTCAAAGCTACTTCAAAGTTTCGGTGCCATCACACCAAGTGTTGAACGTCAGCATTGTTAATAAGTGTTCATATTTTAATGCCTGCACCTCAAAGCACAGGAAAAACCAGCAGGGACTGCAGCAGGGTATCATTTTACCTTTCAAATGAAAAAAAAAAATTAAATTAAAACCTTTAAAATGAAATAACTGTGCCTTTGGCATCCGGGTTGGTACCTCCAAATTTCTCCCACTTAGACCTGCAGGTTAATTCTTCATGTGGAAGCCAGAGACAAACCTGAGAGAGTTTGGGCAGAAATCTGAATTTCCTCCAGATTTATCAGAGCTGGCTGAGGTTTTTCTGTCTGACACATTCAGATAACATCAGCTCTTTACTGTGCAAACAGTTTGAAATAAAGTCCACCCACAATCCCCTCAGTGCTGGTGTCTGGTATTTCCAACAGCTCCAGCAGTGCCAGGGTGGGTGAGGAAAGGTTTGGAAAAAGCAGCTGTGAGAAAATCAGATTTAATCTACTGCAGGTTGTTGTGCAGCAGAAGGTGGTCAATAAGTGGCCAGTTGTCCCTGCTTGCAGCAGGGATGGTTCACACTCTGTTTATGAGCAGAAATGAAAAAGCTGACCCTGGTTTGGTGAAAGCCACTGAGCTGTGACTTCCCCTCCTGACGTGGCGGCTGCTCCGGTGGGAAATGTTTGTGTCCCATCACGTGTTACACAAGGAGCAGATCTCCCTCTGCCACCTCTGAACCTTCAGAAGGGCTTTCCTGGGCAGAACAGGGGAGTGTGAGGTGAGGGTGTCCCGGCCAGCCTGGGGGGAGGCAGGCACGGCGCTCGCCGGAGCATCTCAACCACGTGCCTGGACACAGGGAGACCAACAGAACTGGTTTGTAGCAGCAATTAAACACATTTTCCATTTACTCCTCAGTGGTTTCACACCTCCACTGGACAAGGCATGGTTCTTGCTAGGCAGGAGGAGAGCTGACTACTTCCAAAGTCACAAAGGTTTCTGCTGGCCAGAGGTTCCCATGGCTCTTTCCAGCTCTGTTTGACCCGTGCCTCCCCACAATGCTCTAACTGCATCTTTCTGTCTTCCAGCTGAGGGGCCACGTCAGTTGTTGAATTCCTGCATTGAGAGAAGTGGCTGAAATGCCACCCAAAAGGTGACAGAGGCACAGCTCCGTGAGGCCCTGCCCACCTGGGCACACGGCGATGCCCTTCCCGGCGTGGATCCCCTCCCTGCCCATCCTGCAGGACAGCACAGCACGGGCTGGTACCATCTGACAGGGAGCATGAGCATGGCACGTGAGCAGGGCTTGGATTAACTCCCTCACCCCAAAGTGACGAAGCTGCTCCCCAGAGCAGCCAGGAACCGAACCCTCCCACAGGGATTCCAGGGCTGAAACACTCCACTGAAGCAGCTGAGGACAAGGTGGCTGCAGGACACGCTGAGGGACATGTTATGATGCCGGGGCTGAGCACGGGCCCCGAGCACAACCATGACCAACAGCTCCAACTGCACGGAGACAGACCTGAAGCGCTACTACGCCGTCACCTACACGGTGATCCTCATCCCCGGCCTCATAGCAAACACACTGGCCCTGTGGGTCTTCTACGGGTACATGAAGGAGACTAAAAGGGCCGTGATATTTATGATCAATTTGGCCATCGCCGATTTACTGCAGGTTCTGTCCTTGCCCCTGAGGATTTTCTATTACCTGACGGGCACGTGGGAATTCGGGGGAGGGCTCTGCCTGCTCTGCTTCTACCTGAAGTACGTCAATATGTACGCCAGCATCTTCTTCCTGGTGTGCATCAGTGTGAGGAGGTACCTGTTCCTCATGCACCCCTTCAGGTTCAGCGACTGCAAGCGTGTCTGTGACATCTACGTTAGCATTGTGGGCTGGGTCGTGGTCTGCGTGGCCTGTCTGCCCTTCCCGCTCCTCAGGCTCCACAAGGATAACAAAAACACCTGCTTTGTGGATCTGCCCATCAAGGAGCTCGACCTTCCCACCTCCATTACGCTGATGACAATAGGGGAGCTGGTGGGGTTTGTGACACCCCTGCTCATCATCCTGTACTGCTCGTGGAAGACCATCCTGTCACTGAAAGAGAAAAACTCTGCTTTGCACGACCTGGGGGAGAAGAAAAAGGCTTTGAAGATGATTCTCACCTGTGCCCTGGTGTTCCTGATTTGCTTTGCACCTTATCACATCGGCTTCCCCCTGGACTTCTTTGTGAAGACCAAGCAGATCAAGGGGGGGTGTGTGCAGAAGGTGATCTCGGTGTTCCACGCCGTGGCTCTGTGCCTCGCCAGCCTCAACTCCTGCGTCGACCCCGTCATCTACTACTTCACCACAGACGAGTTCAGGAGACGCCTCTCCAGGCAGGATTTGCACGACAGCATCCAGCTCCACCACCTCAGCTACACCAGGAAACACTCCAGGGACGTGCTCATGGAGGACACCACGGAATAGACTCACTAGATGCTGGGCTTTGGCCCCCTGTTCTCCCCATGACTCAGGCAAACTTCTGCTTTCAGTGAGGGTTGGAGTAAACAAACAAACCCCCCACCCCCCCCAAAGCCCAAACCTGACCAAAGATGTGTTGATTTAACACTTTAGTTGCAATTTTTCTCTGAATATAAATAACAGCATTTCCATTCCTAAGCTGGCAGGCTGGAGCAGGTGAGGACAAGGACCCGTGGCAGAAGTGATGCTGTGCCCTGTTGTCACCTGTGGCACCTCCCAGCCACATCCTGGTCATGCCCTTCAGCAAGAGGCAGCAAAGATTTTGGGCTCCTGCTATGCAAAACGAATTTGAGCCAAAAAAATTACAGGATGACACAATATTATATATTTCTGAAGCACAAGACAATCCAGCAGGGACTAACCTGTGCCAGGAGCCTCCAGCCACGTTGACCATGAAGTGAGAAGCAAAAAGTGGCCCCAAAGGACTTGCCATTTAAATAATTAAAGAAAACTAACTTTTGGGGTTGTACCAAATGACAGACCCCCAAATCACACAGTCATTGAAGCTTCCAGACACTATTTTTGTGCCATCAGTTCCCATTTCTGGCTGTAAAGTCACATGGCTTGGAGCCATGTTGTTTAGGGGGCTGTGTTTGGAGGGTGTTTATTCAGGCTTTCAGGCCCTCTTTTCACCAAAAATGGGGCAAATTATTTCCCTTTCACTGATAACTGACCCACAGATCACATCCACTCTTCATTAGCAGGATTAAAACACAGTCAAAGGATCCAAACCTTTCCAGAGTTTGCTTTGGAACTCCCTGTGAAGCAGAGTCAAAGGTGCCACCCAAGAGGCTATAAGTGATTTCTAAGAAAGGCTTAAATGTGGATGTATTTTTAATAATAACCTCTTCAAAATCAAGCCACAGAAGCTTTGGGACTTTGGGATTTCATTTGTTCCTTCTTGTAAAATGTATTTTTCTGTGAACATTTGAAATGTTACAGTTTAAAACATAAAATGCTGTGACAGTCTGAGTTTTTATTTATGCCAATGTTGTTTTATAATTTATAGGAAAAACATAAATATTGTAGGAAAATCATGTGGAGCCCAGAGTGTGTCAGAACACATATTTTCTTTTTTTCTTTTCAAAAACTCTTCTAGATAATAAAACAAAACTCCACCACCTCATTCCTACAGGAATCTGAGCCAGTTCTGTACCTGAGTGAAGGCTGAGAAAGCACTGATAAATCAAGGAAACCACAGGGTACATTGTAATACGTTAACAATAGTGAAAAAAAAAAATTATTTATTTTTGTATTTTCCTCTTGCATATAATAAAAAAGATCCTTTTTAAAAATGCTTTTTAAGTGTGGTTCTTGGCCCACTTTTCCCTTTGCATCACCAACACACACTTACAGGGACCAACACGTGGCAGCCCCCGGGTTGCTGATGCCTCTTGAGCACCTGCTGAACATTTCAGAGGCAAAATTATTTTAACTTCTCTCTTGTGCACTGGGGAGAAAAGCAAAGGGGTGGGTTTACCAGGACAACGGGAATTCCTAAAGCTGCAGGAATCAAGCCCATCACTGTCCTTTCTGGTCCCCAGGGGAGGGGGGCAGGAGGGCCCTGTCCAACCCCCCCCAGCTACTTTTAGCTCCCGAGGGGGAAAAGATGTTACATAAAGTGGTGTCAGAAGTTCAGAAATTGGTCAGTGAGAGAAACCTCAACAAGCTGATGTTTCCCCCCAGAAAATCCCATGGGTGCACCCACTGCCACTGCAGTGGGGGTTATTCAGATCCGAATTAAACACCTCTTTCTTACAGGAAGTGGGGTGGGGATGAATTCAGGAGGGACCTGCCTGCCCTTCCCTGTGGCACCTCTGCACCAGGGGGGATCTGTTTGGCCACACTCTCCATCACTGAGGTTTCACAAGCCCCTGGAGATGCTGCCATGGACATTTAGAGAATCGAGGCAGCACTTAAATCAACAGGAGGTGTATTTTCATGCCCCAGAGCAATCACACACCAGCAGGGAGGTTCTCTGCTGCCTTTCTGCCATCCAGGAAAGCCTCATGTGGGGATGGCACGTGGCACAGGGGAGGTTTGGAGGAGCCAAGCAATGCCCAAGCACTGCTGCAGCAGAAAAAAGTGCTGTTTGGTGGCTGTTCTGCCCAGCTCTGAGCTCTGTGCTTGGCAACATCCCACTCCTCACCTGGACTTTGTTCTCCATCAGCCTGTTCAGAGCCAGCAGAAGCTGAGGTTCCCATGAAAATCTTTTCTCTGGAAAGATTTTTGAGTAATGTAATCTGAATAATCTCTTCTCAGCACAGGACTGGGAATCTGAATGAGAACATAACTGAGAACATAAAAAAATACCCCAAAACATCCCCTTTACTCTGCATGAAGTATTTCCTCTGCTTGCAGCCCTGCCCCCAGAGGGTTGTTATCACTGAGGAGCAAAGCACTGAGGTCTCTGCCAATGATCTCACCAGGCTCAGTCTGTGCTGCAGTGACAAGTGGCTTTTGGACACAGAATTAGGTTTAATTTGGGCTGGGCCAAAAGAAAAGCCATCAGGGCAGCAGCACAGAGCCAAGGAAGTTCTTGGGGATGCTTTGGCAGCTTAAGCTGTTTAGAAAGAGCATCGAGGGTTTTGATAAGTCTTATTTACACAGGAGACAAGGCAAGTGAGGCTGACACGGGACTGGGTGGGAGCAGCTCTGGGTGTGTTTCTGGCACCTTTGCACCAGGAGCAACTGGTTCCCTTTTTCAGCTCCTCTGCATGACTCGTGCTGTGGTGGAAGTGAGGTCTCACCACACTCAGGACCTCCAGCCACCTCCTATCCTTGGAGGTAGCAGCAGGGCCACATGCCAATGGCCATGGCACAGCTCCTCCAGCATTTCCAGTGCCCTCTTCATCTTCTCTGCCATCACCAGCCACTGCTCACGAACCCAAAATATCTCCTTTCAGCACGAAAAGAGCTGACTTACAGCTCCTCTTACCTAAGCAGAATTTTCCCCCCCTTACATGTCTTTTTTATCAGCACTAGGTTTTATTTGCTATTGTGTCAGCTGGTTGCTCAACATCCTGGGCAGCCTCCTCGTGTCTCTGTAACTGTTAGATTTTCCTGCCAGGTTAAGCTGCAGCAGCAGCAAATTTTGACACATTTAACTGCACAGTTCACTTCCTTTTTTGCTGTTAGAGCCCAAAAACGAGCACTGTCCCAGCTTGTTGGGCACAAAGGCACTCACACCTCAACAACTAAACCAACCCACAGCCAGTGACCCACACACAAGTCCACCTGTCCAGCACAAAACCAAAGAGATAAAATCTTGTCAGAGATGGTTTGATAAAAACCTGTGAAAAAATAAGCTGGACCTATTAAAGCAGTGTTTGGTTAAGTCAGGGCACAGGAGCTCCAGTCTTTGGGGTGATAAACGGAGCTCTGTGAATGTGACCTACAGGATCTACAGCAGTGGCCAGGAGATATAGCCTGGAAAAAAAAAAGCCAGTTACTTAAAGCATCAAGAACCAAACAACAGTAATAAAATGCAGTCATGTCACTGCTCCTCCATGTAGTGAGGGAAACCTGCAGCTTCCCGTGATGACCAAAAATCCTCTGGGAGGGAAGGGAAGTGGAAGGTGATTTGGTTCTGGGGGGTGATGATCCCAGTGGTAACTTGGCAATAAATAATTAATTCCCTGCTTTGGTTTCTCTGCACTTGGTGGTCGTAGCTTTTGTCACCCTCATGTCCTCAGCCCTGTTCACTGATTAATTCTTAATTTTTTAAAAATCAGAATCACAGAATATACTGAATTGAAAGGGACCCATCAAGATAATCAAGTCCCACTCCTGACCCCGCACAGGACACACCAAGAATCCCACCCTGTCCCTGAGAGCGTTGTCCAAACGCTCCTTGAGCTCAGGGGGCTGTAGAAGCCTTGTCACCCTGCCTGAAGCTGAAGCAGTTAGAGCTTTGCCTCCTCACACTGTGACAAAAAAACCCCAAAGCCGGGGGAGGCTCAGCCTCTCACCCGAGCAGCGCCGGTGCTTCCGTGGTGGGAGCGGAGCTGTAACGGCCCCTTCCCACCCACCCCAGACAGGAAAGCCTTTGCGCTTATCAGCTTATCTGTGCTGCACTGAGAGCTGCTCTCCTGGGCCTCGGAGGGCTCTCTGCCCTCCTCAGAGCTTCACACAAGTCACAGATCACCACTGGAGCGGGTGGATCTCTGGACGACGCTCCAAAAACATCTCTTCCTCATCCCGACTCTCTGAAAGGGTTTTCCGTGGTGGAGCTGTGCTGGCGGAGGTGGCTCGGAGAGGCAGCGTGTGTGGGCTGAGGAGAGCCTGTCCCCAGGATTGCTGGCTCCTGGGGCACTGCTCAGGCCTGATTTTCCCTGTAGATCAAGACCCTTGACTGAGGGAAAACAAAGTTTCTGATTGAGGGCCTTGAGTGTAGGAGAAAACAGTGAGCTCCAGGCCTCCACAGCCTTTAGAATCCCAGGATGGTTTGGGTTGGAAGGGACCTTAAAGACCACCCAGTCCCACCCCCTGCCATGGGCAGGGACACCTTCCACTAACCCAGGTTGCTCCAAGCCCCATCCAACCTGGCCTTGGACACTTCCAGGAATGGGGCAGTCACAGCTTCTCTGGGCAACCTGTGCCAGGGCCTCCCCACCCTCACAGTTGAGAATTCTTTCCCAATATCCCATTGAGACCTCCTCCATCCATGGATCTACTCCTGATGGATCCCACACGCTGACACTCCCACTCCAGAACTAAAGCACCTGGTTTCCATTCCAGCAAGGGATTAAGTCTGTGGGAAGGAAGTTCCTTGTTCCAGGACACCCGTGGCCTTAACCCAGAGAGCTTCAAACGTCACCAAGGCCTAAAAGGGAACAGCTCAAGGGGACCCAAATGCTTCTGTAAGACACAACATCTACATCCCAGGTCACAAGGAGTTCTCAGACAGTAAATTCATTTTCACATCTGTTAACGTGGAACTTGGGGGTGTCCCAGCACAAAAAGAGAGAAAATACACTTAAGTAAACAGAATAGTTGAACTATAAGAAATAATTTCCTTGGGAGGTGGAGTTTAGGTGGAGAGCCTCTAATTATTTCAAGACAGGAAATACACCCATCTGTACTGCCTAGGCAATATCACAAATATATGCACTTAATGAAGGACCAATTTTAATGAAATAATGTGGCTGTAATTATCCATATTGTAATTATTTTGGTTGCAGCCTGGAAGCTTCAATCAGTGCTGGCATTTGGGCTCTGTGCCACAGCTGGCAGCAAAGCCACCCCTCCACGGGCCGGAATTAGGGCAGGCACAGCAAAGCTGCTGTGCTTTCAAACCCTTCCAAACCTGTCCTGGAGGTCAGCCCTCCCAGGGTGGTAATGCAGCCCCAAAGTGGAGGTCTGGGGGGCTGCACCCCATTTATGTGGCCCCACACTGCTCTGCTCTGGTGACGCCACGCCTGGAGTGCTGTGTCCAGGTCTGGTGCCTCCAATAAAAGGAGGACACAGAACTGTTGGAGCAAGTCCAGAAGAGGCCATGAATCAAAGAATGGTTTGGGTCAGAAGGGACTTTAAAGCCCAGCCAGTCCCACCCCCAGCCATGGGCAGGGACACCTTCCACTAGCCCAGGTTGCTCCAAGCCCCATCCAACCTGGCCTTGGACACTTCCAGGGATGGGGCAGCCACAGCTTCTCTGGGCAACCTGTGCCAGGGCCTCACCACCCTCACAGTAAAATAATTCTTCCTAATATCTCACCTAAATTTCCCCTTTCAGCTTTCACTCATTCCCCCTTGTCCTGTCACTCCCGTTCCTGTCACTCTGGATTCCTTGTTGGCCCCTTCAGATCCTGGAAGGTGGCTGTGGGGTCTCCACACAACATTCTCTTCTCCAGGCTGAACAGCCCCAGCTCTCCCAGCCTGTCTCCACAGGGGAGGCATTACCATTATCAGCTTCGTGGCCTCTCTGGCCTCACTCCAGCAGTTCCATGTCCTTCTTAGATGATAAGGGGACCAGAGCACCTC
Organism: Pseudopipra pipra; assembly: GCF_036250125.1. Classification (NCBI taxonomy): domain Eukaryota; kingdom Metazoa; phylum Chordata; class Aves; order Passeriformes; family Pipridae; genus Pseudopipra; species Pseudopipra pipra. The sequence continues at coordinate 1,737,371 of NC_087561.1, forward strand.
CCCTGTGGAGACTCTCAAGTTCTAAGTGTAGAACAGCACCTCCTGTAATGGAAGGGTCTGTCACCACCAGCCACCCACACCTCCTAGTCACATGAAGCCAGGAGGCTTCTGCAAAGGTCAATGGCACCTCCTCCAAATAACAAATCCAAGTGTGTTCTTAATAATTATTTTTCTCTTGTGTCTTTCTGATTAATGTCCTTAAACTTGAAGAAAAAAAAGTAAATCACATGTAATGCCGGAAGAGGAAATATCCAAAGCACTGGACTGCCAACTTAACATTGCTAAAGGTATTTAAAACTTACATGTAAATGAACAGGTCAGAAAAATAACCTGCAAGCTAAAATAAACTGTCAGTATATCATTGCAGAGCTGTTGATTGCCCTGTGCACACTGGCTGCTTTTCCAGTAAACACACATGTAAAGGAAGCTATTACAGTAAATAAGTTTGCATTTGCATCCCAGCAGTGTCATCCCTTCATCACCACACCCATGCCTGTAGTGCAGTCCTACCCAGATATTAAGCAGGGGTTTGCACAGGTTACAGTTGTATGATCAAAACGATCCTCACTAAAAAAAACTAAGCAAAGACACCAAACACCAGCTAAAGGAAGCCCTGATCAAACCATTTTAAGGTTTAATTTTGGCAAAATACCTGAAAAACTCTGTTAGATGAATACACCAAGTCTTTACCAGTTATACACACTTTACACCCAAATGTTTGCTGCCTGTGCCATCTACTGGTGCAAAGGGCTCCAACTCGTGCTGCCTCCTGCTTCCTACAGACCAGCTGAACACAGGAGCTGCTCAAAGCCAGACACAGCATGAGGAGATCCCAGGCATACCTTAAAACTCCAGTCTTTTGGCTTGGACACCCAGCCCAAAATGCTCAGGGACAGATCCCAGCCCCACACACCCCCGTGAGAGCAGCCCAGCTCCTCTCTCACCACGGGAGCAGGTAACGAACAATCCGTTCCTCCGCGTCCTGGCGCCCTGCCTGGAACATCTAATGACTTCTCAAGGAACTGACTTCATTGCTTTTAAAAGCTTTACCAGGCAAAGGTAAGAGAAAGTGTTTCAGCCCCTCTGGAAGCAGGTCCAGCACTCCTGTACATGGCTGGAGGTGGCCAGACTCTGCACAGACACTCTGAGCAGGAAAGAACAATTCCTGGGGTCTATTTTCCATAAAATCAAACCTCCTGCTGCAAGAAAGTGCTTCTTGCTCTCCACAACCAACACATTTCCAAGCCCTTCCACTCCAGGTTACCAAAACAAACCCATCCTGGTTGTCCCCCCAGACAATCCTGAGGAGGGAATTCCTACTTGTCCAAGCACACAGCAAGTCTGGAGCAGAAACTTCCTAGTGCAGCTGCTTCCCTCAGTAACACTCCTGAGGAAAGCAAACCTGACTCTGTGACAGTGATTACAGCTTTCTGCAGCATTTTATTTCAGTAAATTCAAGTATATAATGAATACTCTCCTACACACACTATTTTAGAGCCAAAGCTGTAGTTTTGGGATAAATCCTCTGCATGGCATCACCCAACACCTCGGGGGAAGAGCTGTGTTGGTCTCTGTGTTAGAATTCCTGTGTTCTCTCCTCCGCAGTTTCATGAGCAATGACTGACTCCTACAGCCACTTCCCACTCCCCCCAGTCCTCTGCACACGAATCCTGCTGTTTTCCTTCCAGCTGTATAATCCCAGCCACTTTCCAGGAAAGCTAGAAGGGGTCAGGACACACTTTAGCTCTTTGAATCACAGACATTTCACTGCAGGACTGTTCTCTCTGCGCTCTCAGCCCAGCAGAGCTCAGGGGCAGAGCTGACCCCAAACTGCTCATTAACCCTCCGCTGTCTCAGTCTATCATGACATGCTGAACAACCCCCTCATTAACAGTGCCCTGGGCACACTGGGACAGGCCAACCTTCCATCACAGCCTCATTAACATCAATATTCAAATGAATTGCTAAAGACACCCCTGCCTTGCTGTGCCCCAAGTGCTCTGCTCAGCTTCCAGCACTGACCACAGCGAGAGCTCCCCGTGGGGATCACAGTTACATTTCACACAATATTGGAGTGAGGGGTCTTTTTTTCCCTCTGCTCCTCGAGCTTGTTTGGCACCACAAAGCATTTCCACAGCACCAGGAAGAGGAAATCCAGCTTCACAAGCTGAAAAAGAGGTTAAGGGGGGTAAAAGGAAGAGCACTGCACACTGCCCCAGGCCCACAGCACCACTCCCCTCACCTCTGAGCACCAGGAAGTCACACAGACACCAAAGTTTTAGAGAAACATTTATTATAGGGTTGCAGAATTTATGCCAATATAAAGTCCCTTAATAAAACTCTCGAGTTTATCGACTGCAGGACACTAACTCTTGGTTATCTTTAAACTGCAGCTTTCAAAAAAAAGGAACATTGCTCTGACTGCAGCAGTAAAGCTACTTGCTCATAAAAAGTTGATCTAAAAAGTTTATATAAGCTGGAGTAGTTTAAGTTTACAACTACAGTCACATTCACAAGTGAGCTACAGCAGAAGAGATCCTTGAAAGAGGAAGTTACGGGATAAACCAAGTCCTAACCAAAAATACTGACAAGCTTTAAGAGCAACTCTATCCAAATCTAACAACTAAATGCCACAAAACCAAACCGAGGGAGGAGAACTCAACGTAAGCTCGGGGAAGGTTCCAAATATACATACGAATTCAATACAGTAATTGCACAAAAGAAACAGGGTAGTGTTAAAGGTTTCTGGTCACTGAGCTTGGATTTTACATGCTTCACACATGGTCGTTAAAATAAACCTTTAATGATCCAGATGAGGGGGGTTGAGCCAGGACAGGGAGCGCAGAGCTACTCTACAGAACTACACAAGATGTGCAAACCACAGATTATTAATATTAATCATTCTGTGAAAGTTAAGGTGAACATAACTGGTTCCAGCCAAGGAACTGGTTAACATTTTTATATATATATATATTTTTCTGCCATTCCCAGGTTACACTAAATCAAACACATTCAACAGATAAACTGGTATTAGCCTTCTAAAAAAAAAAACCCTTACTCAAATTTAAGTTTTACATGAGACAACTAAAAAGTTATACCAAGGATCAACGAAAGCTGAAATGGTGACTTTGTCTTTTGAAATACAAGCAGTACACAGAAGATGCATAAGGCTTTTGATTATCACTGCACGGTTTAATTTCAGAAGTCGATGTCTAACGCTCAGACTTCCCAAGGGAGGTGTGAACAGGTCACCTCTCATCCACCACCCTTCACTGCTGACAGATCTTTGTTTCAACAACGAAAGAGTTTTCGAAGTGTCTGATGGAGTGACAGTTCTCTGCTGCCCGTTTCTGCACACCTGGGGACGAGAGAGGACGAGAGCTGAGTAAAGCACAGCCACAGCCCAGCAGCAAGGACTCCCAGCTTTGTATCATCACAAACAGCAGCAAGATACCATCACTCAGTACATCGTGTTTCTTCAGCCAGGAGTTGCCAGCAGAGCCTGGCATTGGGTTTTTTCCATCAGAAATCCCCCACGCAGAGGGCATTTCCCAGGGTGTGCTCTGCAGAGCTGCCTTCACCTTGGGAGGATTTGCTACTCAACTGATGACCTCCCTCAAGTTTTTCCTAACACTACTAAAGTGATTTTCTCTATTTTGGGACATGCCAGCATTGGGTCTGACCCAGGCACTTTACCTGTATCAGCTGTGACTCTTTACTAAGGGACAAGAACAGAGCAGTTCTACAATCCAAGACAAGCTGCTCACCTAAAGCACTTCAGCAATTAAGAGAAGATTTATGCATTGCTTAATAAGCAGAGAATGTTCACAGTAAGCAAGAGAAGCACTAGCTCTTAATTAAACCAAACCCAGCAGGGCACTGCTGTAGTTTATAAACACTTAAAACAGGCTCTGCTGCAATTCCAAGGCATTAAGATGGAGATGAAGTTTCCAATGCCCATCTAACAGGATGACCTGTCTGGTTTCTCCCATGCCTTCAAGTTAGAAATCCAGGGAACTGCCACAGAACCTGAGGTCAGTTTGATCCAACAGATCACCCAGGAACTCTACAAAATCCAAGAGCCAAAGCAGCAACAGCTACATGAGAGAAGCTAAAGGAGTTTATCCATTTCTGATTCATTTATGTGTGCATGGCTTGGACATGCTGCAATAAAGGTGTGCTTTATTATTATTATTATTATTATTGTTATTGTCGTTGTTAATATTATTATTAATAATAATAATAATAAATGTGATTGGGAAGGCAAGACAAGCCCTGAACAATGTCCTCCTCAGCAGCAGCACTCTGCTGTTTGACTTGACTTTCCACCCTCTCCCCTCCACAGGTAAACAAGGAGAGTTACAGCACAGCAACAGTACTAGGAAACATTATTCATTTACCAGAATCCTTTTGTGCAAGAATTCTGCAGAAATCTTTTACTCTGCAGTGAAGATGTCAACAACATGCTCTAGCAGGATGATTTAAGGAAACATCACAAACACTCTTCACAGTACTGTCTGCAGACTTGCAGTGACAGCAGCTGTCAATTTAGCCCTGTTCCCAAAAATCACCCTCCCAACAGCTCACAGACAGGTGCCTCTCCCTCCCAGAAGGGCAGCAGTTCCTCTGCCTTCACGTGCCCTACACCATGAGTTACAAAGAATCCCTTTAACGTTCCCACATAGGGAACCTGCCCTCCATCCAGAACAGGACATTGTACAAGCAGCACATGTGGCTCCTGATGCTGCAACTGGGCTGAGGGAACTCTTGCCTAAGAGCTTGGCAGGAAAATAGGAGCAGAGAGTTCCAACAAACCAAACATTTGCATTCTGAAAGGCTGTATCTGACAAAGGATTAGCTCCCTGGGTTTGGTGAAAGGCTGTATCTGACAAATGATTAGCTCCCTGGGTTTGGTGGCAGCAGCAGATATGAAACGATTGAAGAGCTACATTGAACCAAAATTCACAGCAATGGATTTCTGTACCAGAAGGTCAAAGCATTGACACCTCAGGCTCTTCCTCAGAATGGCAAGGTGGCAGGAGACAGGCAGTGAAGGAACAGCTCAGCAGCTCCTCTGAAGTGTCCTTCCTCTTTCAGAGAGGAAGTCTGGGATGTCCGGAGCTCACTGTTCAATTACTTTGTTTTTCACAGCAAGTGAAGCAGAAGATAATGTTTGTACTTGGTGTTCCTGGAACCCAGTTTTGGATAGGACAGTGACAGAATAAGCTGCACCTACAGAGACTCACATTATCTGATGGATTATATGAATTTTGGGGCCAAACTGACTTACAACTTCAACCACAAGACAGAACAGAAATAAGCTTAAATTCCAATTTGGCTTGGGCATGTGACCTGTAATTCTGTAAGTGAAACTTTCTCAGCATGTTCAAGTGACACATATGTGAAAGCACAGGAAATACCCAGCACATCTATGCTTGGCCTCAGCTCATGCTCAGCACTCAGATTTCCAAGTGTAAAAACTCCCAGGGTTTAAGTATCTCCCTCTTCCCTACTGAACAATAGATTTATTTTGTTACTGAGGGGAACTTACCCAGGATCTGGTCTCTGCGCTGAAGTCTGAAGGTCTCTTTTCCCACACAGAGCTGGTAGATGAAGATGCCCAGATCAGACACATTATCAATCTCCTCTGTGACCACCATCTCCTCACGGACCAGGTAGGTCTGAGGCAGGTAAGAGCCAGTCTGAAAGAGAAAAAACCTGGAGATACAGACTTCTGCTAACAGACAAAGCTCTACATTTTACTCCTTGCTTTGGAAGGGCTTCAGCCTGCAGATTGCAGCTTTCCTTCTATTTAATACTAAGATATGCTGGGCTTGACCAGCTGCATACCAGAGAAGTTAAAACCTGACAAAGGCCATTTTTAACAGTTGCAGTTACACCCAAACAAAGCACATTTAACCTCAACGCTGCCGGCCTCACGTGAAGCAAATGTAAACAGAACCTGGGCAAGTTTATTTGTGCACAACAAAGTTTGCAGTTAAAGGAGAAACAAAGTATTGTGAAAGGTTCCGGGTTTGAGGCAATATATTTCTAATATATAAAAAGCAGGGCAACGCACAAAAGGCTTCATCAGAAGATCACAGCACTACAAACAGCCTCCCACCCCTCACAAGCAACTCCTAAAAACAGGGGCAGGGAGATGCTCCAGGGAGACACAGAGCTTGTCTTCAAGAAGCAAACAAGACCAGTGGCCTCTCGAATTAGGTCTAAAACAGTCAATGATTTTTTTAAAAAGTCCATTTGACACCCCATAGCTGAGTACTGCATTTAATTGGGAAGTAGCAGCAAGCTCTATGAACTTGACCCATAAGTCACCTTGGAAAAACACCAGTTTTAGTGACTGAAGAGTCCAGATGCTTGTGGTGAGCTCATAACTGCAGTGCCAACAACAAGGGAACAAGTTACCATTGTTCTTTTCATCAAAACTCTCACGGGGCAAACGAGCTTTCCGGGAGGAACTTTCAGGTTTAGGCTTTCAATGATATTTGGAGCTTTATCAAATTCCTTTCTAACAGCTAAATTTAACCTTATCTGCTGGTTGCTTTCAGCTCTCATAAAGCCAGGTATTAATAAGAGCATTAGGCATGAATCTACTCAACATAATATCCACTGACAGCTGGCCTTAACTCCAGCACAGTGACTGAGCCAGGGGATTATGGACTTTGATGGCAGGAGAACTGTTCCAGTAAGAGCCTGGAGTTCAGGAGCAGCACCAGCTCTCTTATCAAAAGCCATCTTGTCAGCACAAGTCAGCAGCAAAGCTGCACATACCGCCAGCTTTGCAAAGAGATCCATCAGGTTCCTTGGAGGCATCACTATGGACGTGTTCAGCGGGATCACGTAGCAGTTGCCCAGTTGCAAGTCGAGATACGCTGTCAAAAGCTATTTTAAAAAAATAAGGTTTCAATCAATTGAGGGGGCCTTGGATTATTAAAACACAGCTTTACAAGGACTAAGGAGGAAGCTGAAGAAGCTGAGATCACACACAGATAGGCTCAAGAGACGCATTCAGGAACTGTCTACTGTGAGAACTGAAATGTTAACAGCTTTGCAAGCCAAATGTGGTTACAGTGATAGTTTACAAAACCTTTGTGCAGAATAGAAAGCTGACTATAAAAGCAGTTTTTATCATAATTCTAAAGGAGTACAGTTTGTACTAACACAGAGGAAGTATTTGTGATCATGCTCTCAAAACTGAAGAGGTCTAATTAGGCACAGTGCAAACAAAAGGTAGCCAGCTGCTGAGAAACAATCACTCCCTGTAAATAGTTCTTCAGGAAAAGTATTAAGCTCTAGAAGGTCTCATCGGCATTACCACCGAGCACAAGAACTGCAGAAACTAGAATTATCTATTTATTCTATCAACATTGCCAAGGCTGGCTTTACAAACAACCTACCAGAGCTTTTACAGCTGACTAAGGGTAAATGTTAATACTACTGACATGACTTCAATAAAAAAGTCAAATTAAAGCCATCCTCCCATCTTTGCCTTACAGAAAACCCATGCAACTAACACAGCATTGTCAGGTCAAGGTTTCAGCTCTTTAAGTGCTTTTTCAATTCCCTTCTCCAAGGCCCACACGTGTTTGCAATCCTGCATTTTGCTGTACGTTTGGCAAAGCCTCAGTTTCTTAGCTCACATTTACAATATTCTTCTACCCTCACTGCCACTTACAGGGGGTTCCTGACCAAACAGCAAGCGGCACTTCCAGACATCCCATGGGCAACAATAGTTAAAAGTTGCACTGCAGGGAGATGCATCTTCCTGAGAAACAACTCAGGGAGAGGAGTTCACCCCCACATGACTGCAACACCCTCGCAAAGTTAATCCTATTGCAGAGTTCAAGGGGTCAGATCTCCCACACTCCACCCACCCCCGAAGAGCAGCTGGCACTGGCAGAGCTGCGAGGCCCCAGAGTGGCAGCCCCGGGGCCGTGCCGTGCCCGCTGAGCCTCACCCTGTCGAAGTCGTGCACGATGGCAGCGGGGTCGCTGTCGGAGAACTTGGGCACGGGCACGTCGATGATGGCGATGTTGTCGTCCTCGCGGATCTCGGCCTCCTCGGCGATGGGCAGGAAGTACGGCTCGGCCGCCCGCTCCCGGCCCTCGTTCTCAAAGTAGCACATCTCCCCTCGGTACACCTTGTGCTGGGAGAGCAGGCTGGTTAGGCACAGCACACGAGCCTGAGAGCTGCATCTCTGACAGCTCTGCTGTGACACAGCACAGGTCTGCCACACCTGCAGCTCTTAGAAAGGACACCACGGTCCTCACATCCCACTTCCTGAAGGTTTTCTAGTGTAGTGTAATCCAATTATAATTACACTCTTATATTCACTGCTGCTTAAACAAAAAAGAACTAGGAGATTACCTTGGGCATGAAGTACTTGTAGATGCAGGCTCCTCCAACAACCACCCCCGCCAAGATGAAGGCGAGACCCAGCAGAGTCAACAGGCATCTTCCAGACGAGCTTTCACCCCTGTGTGTGGCAACTTCTGGGTCCTTGAAATAAAGAGGGATGAGAACTTAGAAAGTGCAGCTGCTCTGAATTTAAAGTGAGCTGTTATCAATTGCTTCACTTCGACCCACCATCTTCTGCTTCTTCTAACTGTGAGAACTGCAAGCCAGCATCATACAGTAAGAAAACACTTACATGAAATATTACTGCATCAGATTAAGATCAATTTTCAAACGCTCCTGAGAGTATTTTCTTAGTTAGATGATGTTTTCTAGACAAACCTTTGTCCAGAAACTATTTGAAGTGTAAGAAATTTAAATAACTTTAATAATAAAGATACAGTGCTGCAGCTACGACATAGTTCAAAGAAAAAGCAGGATTTGTAGATCAAGGTCATTGAGGAACAGAGTGTTTTCAGGCCTCTTCCCTCTCCTCCTCTGGCTATCACGTGCACTAACACTACTTTTCCTCACAAAGCTGGATTAAGAGACGAAGCCAAGATGCGACTTTGTTGGCTGGGGAACAGACAACTGGCACAAGCCACCAGGTTTAAGAACTTTTAATATGCACAAGCAAAGTCCACTCTGAAAGAAAACCACTCGTCAGCTTAAACTCAGCTTCCAACTATGCCAAATAAAAACAAGGCCCTGTGGCACATCCTACCCTGCAGCTTCAAAATACTGTCTCTTCTACCTAAATCCCAGGAAGTTTTATTCCTCTTTAGTCCAATAACTAGTTCTGCCTGGTGTTCCCTCAAACACAAGATGACTGCACCCAAGGGAAACTACTCTCACATAACATGATGGTGAGTTGAGCAATACCAACCACAAAGGCAGTGGTGGTGTCTGAATGGCAGATTTAACCCTCCAGAGTTCCTTGAGCACCTTCCCAGACTTCCAGGTGAAAGGCTGACACAAGCCAAGTGGAGAGGGGAACAGCAAAAGTACTTTGAAACACCAAACCATCAGAAGAGACATTTCCTTTGGACAAACACACTCTGGGTTTGGGTCTTTCAAATGGAAAAAAAAAAAAAAAAGGGCAAAACCCAAAACCAACCAAATCCACATTTAGATAACCTCTGTATTTGGTCAAGTATGTCCCTTTAATGATTCCTGAGTCTGGGATTTAGTAGCTCACTTTCAAGACCTGCTCTTTGTAGTGGTCAGGAAGGAAGAAAACTGGATTTCACAGTAAAAGATCTTTTCCTGTGAGGTGCTCCCAGAGTCAGTGGCTGCACTGGGCACAGCAGCTTCCATGGCCTTCACTGGGTCCCACTGTCTGCACTCCAGAGAACACAGCATGTGAAGTGACCTGTGCTCACAACAAGCCACAGCATTATCACCAAGGCTCCACATATTCCCTGCTCAGCAAGATGCAGCAGCATAAAAGTCAAACATCAGTTATGCAAGTCCTGAAACAAAACCCAAGCTGTTTCGTGAAAGTCAATACTCCCACATTCCACTCGCACATCCTCCAAACACAAAAATGTTGCTTCAGCAAGACACAAGCTGCTACAATTGGCTTGATAAGCATTTGTTCAAAACAAAACAAAAAACCTGAAAAAGCAAACCCAACCTCAAGTCAGAATTATGCCACATTTATATGGTGCTACGTGAAAAGCATCTTTCAGGGTTAACCAGCTTTATTAATTCTGTTCTCTTCACATTCTCCCACCTGAACCTACACCTTTCAGTGCCTTACTCATCCAGCCTGTCACTACTTGAACACACCAGTCTGCAGCAGTTTTGGCACCCCAGCCATCCCAGTGCCGGCATGATGTCGACATGTAATTAGCTGCACTTGCACTTCACCTATTTCAAACAGAGCAAAGGGATTTTTAGCACATTAAGCAGCAATGTGGGCAGCTCAACCTGAAGGGCTGACAGAGCCGAGAACACAGTAAGACTTTGCTCCAGTAGGTTACAAAACCTCTGCTCAAAAATAACACATAAAAATCATTTAAAAACCTACACAGAAAATGCAGTGCTAAGCTGTAATAACCTTAGACCTTGTTACAAATGAGGAGTAAGAGAGGAAAAGAAAAATCATTTACTGTAACACTGTTGCCAGTCAGTCCCATCCCAAAGACTCTGCAGGGAGGGTATTCTGCAACCTCAAGGGTTTCCTGCAGATATTCCAGGGGACTTTTATTGTGCTGTTTCAGCCAACATGAGCCCTTAAGCTTGTTTGCTCTGCACAAATATTCCAGCAAAAGGAGACATTAACAACCACTCGAACAAGTCTGTCTTGGAGTAAAATTATGAACTTGATGTTTACAGGCAACTCCAAGCCCTCAAGTCAGAGTGAAGAGCTGTTAAAAACCCACGTAGTGCAAACACTGAGAATATTCCAAATTGAGAGGAGCAGCTCCCACGAGAAGAAAAAAAGGAGTGTAGGTGTTTATTAGAACTATTATATTCAGAACTTGCACGGTACAGGGCTGCAAATATATATACACACATATATATATATATATACGAAGTTGCCTCAGGAGTAGCTGATGAGTTTGTCTCACAAGAAACTGGTTAATGACATCTTCAAAATTTAAATTATTTATCTACCCTGTTTCCCTACTTTCTCTCTGTCCTTTTGATCTTGTAACTCGGAGCTACGGTATTAAACGTGCACACATAAAAGTCCTAAAGCTCAGAAGAGTACATTGAGCAATAAAATCACACTACATCCCTTCTCCTTCTAAAGGGAGGCTATTTCAGGTGAGGCTGAGTGGGCTGGAAGGCCAACTGCCTTCCTGATTACAGCTTAGAAGGGGAAAAAAAAGAAAAAACCCAGACACTAGAGTCCAACTCCACAAGTTCTGTCGTTGCTTTTTTAAGTTTCCTTACTCCCTCATTACAAATAAACTCGGACCACCCCACATTCCCCCTCCAGAGCCACTGCTGTATTTACCCAGAGGGTGAGCCCCTCCGACTAAAGCAAGGCACCTTCAAAACGAATTTCCCACAAACCGGGAAGGTTCTACCCGAGCCAGGGACGCGCGGCTCACTGGGAAGGAAAAGCCAACCGCAGGGCGCTCGCCCGGGTTTCTATTTAAAACCCTTTATGGCAGGTTTCTTAATTTAAGCGCCACTCAGCCGCCTCCCCGGGAGGCTCCGGGCGCCGCAGGACGAGCGCTGTCCCGCTTTGTTTGCTGGAAGGCGCTGCCGGGGGGGCCCTTTCCCCGCGCTCCCCCCGGGCACGGGCTGGGAGGTTTAAAGCCCCGTCAGGAAACGCGGCGCTGGCTCGGGCCCAGCTGCGAGATAAACACCCGGTGCCGTCCGGGGGTGTCGCGGCACGGCACAGCACAGCACAGCACAGCACAGCACAGCGGCCCCGCGGCCCCTCACCCTGCGGGCAGCGACCCTCCCGCACCCGCCCGGGACAGCGGCCCCACACGAGCCCGGGCCCCGCGGCCGCCGCTGCCTCCCCCGGCCGCGAGAAAATGGCGGCGGCGGCTTCACCTCCTCCCGCTCCCCCCCAACACTGCCCCGCTCCTGCCGCCGCTGCCGCCGCCGCCCGCGACGCCGCCGCGCCCGCACCTTGTCGGCCACGAGCGCCTCGGCCGCCTCTTTCTTGGGCTCGTCCTTGAGCGCGAAGGGCGAGTTGAAGGCGATCTTCACCATGGCGCCGGCGCTCCTGCCGCCTCCCGGAGCGGCAGCGGGGACAGCGCGGGGGGGGCGGGGCACGGCCAGGACACGCCCCCCGTTGGCCCCGCCCCTGGCGGCGCGCACAGCGCCCCCTGCTGGACAAGAGCCTCACGCGGCTCGCCCGCTTTCGCGCCCCCCCCCCCTCCCGCTCCCCTCGGGATTATCAAACGGGGAGCAGTGGGATTGCTGAGGTGGAAAAGAGCTCTGAGATCATCGAGTCCTGCCTCTGACCAATTGTCAACCACCTTGGCACCCAGACCAGAGCGCTGAGCGCCTCGTCCAGGCATGCCTCGGACACCTCCAGGGCTGGGCGCTCCAAACCTCCCTGGGCAGCCCCTGCCAAGGCCTGACCACCCTTTCCAGCAAGAAATTCCTCCTGATGTCCAACCTGACCCTCCCCTGGCACAGCTGGAGGCCGTTCCCTCTCCTCCTGTCCCTTGTTCCCTGGGAGCAGAGCCCGACCCCCCCCGGCTCCCCCCTCCTGTCAGGGGGTTGCAGAGCCAGAAGGTCCCCCCTGAGCCTCCTTTTCTCCAGGCTGAGCCCCCCCAGCTCCCTCAGCCCCTCCTGCTGCTCCATTCCCTTCTCCAACTCCCTTCCCTGGACATGCTCCAGTCCCTCAATGTCTCCCTTACTCGAGGGCCCAGACCTGGACACAGCATTCAAGGTGTGGCCTCAGCAGTGCCCAGCACAGAGGGACAATCAGTTCCTCAGTCAGTTCCCCAAATCCTGCTGGCCACACTATTCCTGATGCGGGCCAGGTACCACTGACGGTGACATAAAGCTCTTGGGGTGATCCAAACTCCCTTTTCTCCTCATGTTTGTATGACGAGCTCCTTTGAACAGCGTGATGGGCCGGGGATGGGGATACTTTTATCCAGGTATCCCCCTATATCGTGAAATACAGCCCAAGATAATGCATCAACATTCATTTAACAACTCCAAACAGGGACAATCACAAGATCACACAGAATCACAGGATGGTTGGGGTTGTAAGGGACCTCTGGAGATCATCCAGTCCAACCACCTGCCCCAGGCAGGGTCACCTGGAGCAGGTGACGCAGGGACACATCCAGGCGGGATTGAAATGTCCCCAGAGAAGGAGATTCCACCCCTTCCCTGGGCACCTGTTCCAGGGCTCTGCCACCCTCCATGGATAGAAGTCCTTCCTCATGTTGAGGTGGAACTTGTTCTCTTTTAGTTTATGGCCAAAGCTCTCCAGATGTGGCCTCAGTAGGGAGAATAACATGTTTCATGTATTAGACTGTCTGAAACAATCTTCTCCTTCATGTGCATGGAAATCTGTGTCTGTCTCACTGGAGCTTGGCTTTACAGTTCTAGAAAGAAATCTGGTTTGAATCTGGTGCCCACACTACGGACCCCTCCCTTGCAGACAGCTGTAATTAAACAGAGCTGAACACTTATGCAAATATTGCAATAAGTAATTCTGCTGAGAGTAAACAACCTGCAGTGTGTATTCCAGCATTCAAAGCATGTTCCTGTTATTCCACAGATGCAATTCACTGTGTTTCCTTTCAAGATCATAGGTTTGATATTGCTGCCTTTCATGTTCGTAAGAATTTTGACTTTGACTTCAGTCAGAGGAGAACAAAGTCTTCTGTATCTATTTAGTCTGACTTGGTCTAGTACCAGAAAACACTTTAACCCCATTTTACCAAGAAACCAGTGAAAAATCAATTTTCATACTTCTTAGCTTTAGCATGTTAGGAATAAGTCAGGCCATACTCTCAAAGTCCCTGAGACACAGATTTAGGACAGATTAAGAAGTTTCTCAGTTTTTCCCCTCCTTACACAGCTGATACCAACTGTCAGCTCAGTCAGTACCTGCTCCTTCCAAACACGTCTCCTCCTACAGTAACCTGAGTGTATCTTGTAGAATACCAGGTTGGGAAGACAAATTCCACCCCAAAAGAATCATCAGGCTGAATAAATGTTAGAGATCTCCATGGATGACTCCACTGCTTCACCTCTAAAATGCTTTTGCTTCTTAGTCCTGGCCCAGTTTTCTTTCAGACTTCTGTCATTTATTGCAGGTCAGGCCTGGAAATCCCAAGATATCTAAACAATTAATATCACTTCTTCTTTGGAATTCTGTAATATTTCTGATTTTCTTTACTGTTAAAATACTCTGGGTTTAGTTTACTGGTATTTATTCTGAGATCGTCTTTATCACCTTGACTGGCAAGAGATTATCCCCTGATCCTTAATTATCCTTTCGATCCCTCTGGTGTCTGTAATGTTAAAGCAACACTGCTTAAAAAAAATAACAAATATATGGAATAAATTGTCTTAGAGAGTGAGGGAATTTGGCCAAAAGAAGGGAGAACTGGTGTGCTGGGACGGCTGGGATTCTGTCACGTTTAATTTTGCTCACAAAGAGGACTGAACTGTGTTTCTTAAAACTGATATTAAACCCTGACACCTCCCATTTAGTGGTAGTGATGCTGTAAGGAGCCCAGACAGTCTAAGAATATTAAAGACCAGGGTTTGTAAGGTGAGGTAGTACCTTTTATTGCACCAATCCCATAATCCCGCTGGGAGCTCCTTTTTGAGCAATCCTACTTGGCACTAAAACTAATTTTTACCGTGTGAGAGTTTTTAACTATTCCAATGCACTCTTTAAAACCTCCAACTTTAAAATACATTGATATTTATTCCATCTTCTCCTTTTTTTTAATGCCAGGAGAACACTTCTTTACCTTTTGGGAGCAATGTGGTGTTATATTTGTCCTAGTTTTTAAAGTATTCTCACACACTTTGAAGTAGGAGGTGCTGCGTCTGTGAATAATCCTCAGTCGTGGATCTCGTTCTAGTTCAAACAGAGCTGGGGGGAGGAAAGCTCAGTCTGGCAGGACGTGTAAGCACACGCTCAACATTTCAATGGTCACTCACAGCTCCGTGTTAAACGTGTTGAAGCGCTTTGTTAGACCTAAATGTATTTGCTTAGTTGGAGCTTCACACCCTCCCTGGCATTGCAGGAGCTCACAGGGACAGGGCTGTCAGAGCGTTACACAGCTGAGCCCAACCTGGACTCGAGGTGTAAAGAAACAGTAATTAACACATAATTATTAACAGTTTTAAATATACACTGTATCCAGCAGTTGAATTTTTTTGTGAGCACTGTAATTACTGAAGAAATACCACAAAAAGTAAACAACAAGTGCGTCACACAGGACTGTCAAAAACGAAAGGGAAACTACAGACTTTCTCCTTTAGAAAATACCCTCTCCCAGTTTGACGTTTTATATTTTTCCAGATGTCTGAAGTTCTACTTTTTGCCTCCAATCCTTTTCCAACCGTCTTGCTAAGAATTCCTCCCTCATCACCTCCTCACCCTCACTCTCCAGCTCTGGTATTCCGTGTCTCCATTCCTTCCCTATCAGTGACCTGGGACCTCCTTTGCCTTCCTACCTGTTCCCAGGGCTGTTTAGACAGAAGCCATCTGGATTTCAGACTGCTGAGAGCTGCCAGTATAAACTTTGGTAGAGGAAAGTTTTTCCCACCAAATCGAGGTGACTTTGGGCCCTTGACTGAGGATCTGTGTGTCTGGACAGCAAATGCTGTTTGCTCTGCAGCCTTCCCTTACTGCCTGGCAGGATTTTCCTCACTGCAGCAGCGTTAGATTAACATCTGTGGCAAAGAAAACACACATTACTCATTTCTACTGATGGGCTTGTTACAAAACACTACAACAGGAATGTTAGATGGAAAATCGCCTATTTACATGCAGGGAGAAGTCATGAGTCCCTTTTCTCTGCAGTGATTGGGAGTGGAAGGGATGAGAAGAGGGAGCCTGAAGGAGACAAAGAGGTGATTACCAATAAAGCAAGAACATCAAGACCACATCATGGCTGTGTTCAGGCCCATGTTGAAGAGGACTCACTGCCCACACAGCCACTGCCTCACAGAACAGAATTCCATGAGAAATTCCAGTCCTCTGGAAAATCTGCCAAGCAAGCAGCACACCCAGAGAGATCAGCAACCCCAAAGGATGGAAGGGCCAGCTGTGTCTGTGGTGTAACTGCAGTGAGGCAAGAGAGATCTGTCAGAGCCCTGGCAGAGTCCTGGCAGATCTACAAAAGCACTGGAAACATGCTGCTGGAGGGCAACCAATAATCACCCAAAGCTCAAAGTGCCTTTTATGGAACTGACTAAATACACATTTTTGGATAGAGATTAACATTTACCTTGCCATTGAAGGGTGGCATCTGGGGTTCCCCCTTTTCCTTTCAGGATTGCTTCCCCCCAGACCCACCCTGGCAGTTCTCCCTCTGGCCAGGTGGGCTCAGGTCACTGCTCAGCAGCACCGTGGTGTGAGCTCCCCTGCCTGGGGCTGCTGCAGATCAGGACCCCCAGAGCGGGCAAGAACCATCAGGGACTGTTTCTTGTTGTACACCCGAAATGGGAATGTGCTGAGGACAACCCCACCCCTCCATCCTTGGCATTCTCTCTGTCTCCTGATCCCTAAGTGTGAGCAGGAGCTGCGTTTGCTCTCAACCATCCTGCTGGAATGCAGCACAGCGGGAGAGCCCACACCCACCCCGTGCAGACATTGCTGCAGTGGGAGCCTCTTCTCCCCCGGGGGTTGCCCATGCTGTGCCCACAGCCGTGTCTGAGCTCAGTTTAACGCTGAGGGTGGACCTTGTGTGGCTGTGCTGTCCCAAACCCTGCCCAGCCGGCCCTGGGCTGAGCCAGAGCTGTCCCTGCACCGTGGCTGGGTGAGGATGTTCCCGGCTGGGTGAGGATGTTCCCACTCCACGGGGCTCAGCTGGCAGAGATCCCCAAAGCTCTGTCACAACTCTGTGTGCGCTGGCAGAGCTTGTTTGGCTTGTTCCGTGTGGGTTTGCTCTGCGATAGGGCCCTGCCCACAGGGACAGCTCTCTCCTGGCTTAATGACACACCTACAGAGCTGGAACTCCTGGGCTCTGGAAATCATTGCTGGGAGGCCACAGCATCAGTTCGACATTGGTTAAATCTTCCAGTGAATCACAGAATTATTGAGGTCGGAAAAGACCTCCAAGATTGTCAACTCCAGCCTTTGACCAAACACCATCATGTCCACTAAATCAGAGCACTGACTGCCACATCCAGATGTTTCTTGGACAGCTCCAGGCATGGGACTCCACCACCTCCCTGGGCAACCCTTTCCAAGGCCTGACCATTCTTTCAGTGAAGAAATTTTCCCGATATCCACCCTGACCCTCCCCTGGCACAGCTTGAGGCCATTTCCTCTCCTCCTGTCTCTTGTTCCCTGGGAGCAGAGCCCGACCCCTGTCTGGCTCCCCCTCCTGTCAGGGAGTTGCAGAGAGCAAGAATACTTTATTATATGACACCTACAAACTTCACTAACTGACATAAATCAACCCTGGACTGTGAGCAAGAACACATCACCAATTTTTCCAGCAGCTACACTGCCCTTTGCTTTCTTCTACCTAATGAAATAACACAAACTTCCAAAAAACCCAAGTATTGATAGAAAATGGACCTACTTTCACCCTCATTTACTCTTATGGATGCGGTTTTTTTAAGAATACAGGTGTCTCTTTCCATCTGTGTGAAGCCTGTGCTGTCAAAAATAGCAATACCACAGAACACCTGTGCCAACAGCAGCTCCGAGGGCAAATATTGTCAGTTAAAGAGATTTAGTGCTGCTTTGTCCTGCAGATTGTCAGTGACGCTGTGCAGGGGGTGCAGGTTTTCTGCTGAGGTGACAGTGGTCTCCTGTGAAGATGTTTATCTGTGAGCAGAGGGTCTGACAGCTCCAGAGCCTGAGCACAGCGTGGTGGAGATGAAAGGTGGGTGTAGGATGCTGCCAAGCCCGGCTGGTGCTTCCTGTTCACAGTGTGGAGGAAGCCTGTGATCAACACACACACGAGTTTCCTCTTCACAGAGAGAGGAAGAGACACGGTCACACACACACAGGTTCACACAGGCACAAGCACAGACTTACAAAACCTAAGTTTAATCCATGTATGAAATATTACATTGTCAAAACAGACCATAGCAAAATTGTCCTAGTTTTGAGAAGATGCCTTTTGATTTCAAGGGAAAGCAAATCTGCAGACCACGGGTTTCACTGCAGAAGGTGTTTTCTGTTCATGGCACAGACACCACATCATGATACAGGAAATGGCTTGTGGTACTCTCTTTTCCTGTTCCAAAAAATCTCTTCATACTGAGGAGACACCTGGTGATGTGACAAGTCTTTGATGTGCTGCTGTCTTTGAACGTGTTGGCTCTCCAGCAGACAGTGGAGTGAACAGCATTTGTGTTTTGAAGGAGTGGAAATAAAAAAAAAAATCACTAAAAAGTTGTAGTTTTCTTCTATTTCACTTTTGTGTGAAGCTTCTCAGTTCAGAAAACAAGTATTTTTAAGAAAAGCAATTCGGGATGTATTGAAATCTCCCTAAGTTAATGTTAAAGACGTTCATTGGCCTGAATTTAAGATCCAGAAACATGGGAGCGTTTGGAAGAGAATTCTGTCGATTTTTAGCCCAACCTTCCTCTCAAAATAGGACTATCACCAACATTAGATTTGGTTTTCTGGACCTGAATCAGTCGTACCAAAGGAAGGACTTAGAGGCAGGAGGAAGTGTTTTCTTCCACTTCTCCAAGGGTTGCATCACACAGAAATACACTTCTCAACAGTTGTGGTGCAATGTTTCATGTCCTGGTAGTGCTCCAATAAACCAGGAACCAAATCATGGCTCATCATCGATAATCTCGAAATCCTTGTTTTGGAAATTCATCCAGGATCATTTTCCCAAAGGCCTACAGACTCTTTACAGATTCTTCTCTTGGGATTTCTAATATTTTCCAAAAAAAATAGAATGTTTCCTCTGCTCACAGCCTGCTGCCTTTGCTGCCATGTGAAGTGGCCTCCACATACCTGTGAGGCTCAGCAGGAAAATTAGTTCATTCTCAGCACTGCTTGAGTCTCCTGTGGGGCTGTCAGGAGAGTGATGACCTTATTTCCAGGTTATTTTCTTCTACTTCTTCCCAGGTGAATATTCCCATTAGTGAAGGACATGATGTCCCCTACTATGTCCCCCTTACTCTGTGTCATACACTGGAGGCCTGGAGATGATGCCATTTTGAACCCAAATTTAACCACTCTCCTGAAATGTAACTGCTCTCATTCAGCAGAGTTGGACGGTGGTTTCTGATAGGAAAAGATGCCACTGAAATCCATACAGCATTTGAAATTCTGCCATTTATATCTTGTATTACCCACTGGGAATAATAAAGATACCATATAGAAGGTGTGTCTTTGGAATTGCCTGCTGAGAGCATTGCTTCCATTTCTCGGATGAGCTGTTTTCTCACCTTAATTAGCAGTGGCTGCCCCATCCCTGGAAGTGTTCAAGACTGGGTCGGACGGGGTTTTGAGCAACCATTCCATGATTCCATGATTCAGAGATCTGTTATGGGCAAGTTGCTGCAGCCCTGTGGGTGCCCTGGGCTGAGGACAATTCCAGAGCTCTCTTTATTCTCAGGAAGTTGATCCTCAGAGCACTCAAGCTGAGCAGATCCCTGTCTCCTTACACTTTTCTCTGTCCCAGGAACGCTGACATTTCCAACTGAAAAACAGAAAAAGGGAGCAAAATTCTTTACAATGTCTGAAAACAAAAATTCAGGCACAGCTACAACTGAGTCACTATTTACGACTATTTTTATGTCCATAAAAAGGAACTGGTACAAGAAACCTCACGAAAGGGTGTTGGCTTTTTATCTGAAAAAGACAAAGACCTCTCCAAGGGTGGAGCTCCCAGGAGAGGGATTGCTCAGTGCTGGAGCTGTGAGGGCTGGAGAGGCAGCTGCCTGCAGGAAGCCTGTCCAATCCTGCCTATCCATGCTGCCCAGTCCTGCCTGCCCATGCACTTCCCAGTCTCAGCAGGCTCCTGGATTTGTGCTCTTGGCTGGGGATGGGCAGGGAATGTGGTGTATTCCACATAAAATACCAGCCAGGTAGATTTTCTGGCCCCTGTAAAACCCACTTTCAGAGACTTTTCTAGAGCTCAAATACCCACAGCAAAAAATGCAAACCTCACTTCTTTTCCTAGTTTTTCCACAATAATTTCAACTAGAAAAAGAAAACACTCCACCAGGAAAGTACTGTGTGAAACAAAAAGGCTGAAGGGAAGCAAAATCAAAAGAGAGATGAAATCTATATACTCAGGCATTGTGTTTTGGGGAAGTGCCTGTTGGCAAGGGTCAGGAGGAGGATGCTGGGATGGCTGACTCTGAAATTCTGCTGTGATATCAAATGCTGGAACTCAGTACAATATTTACAGTGATAATTTTGTATTGCAGTTCAGAAATAACTGTGGAATACATAATAAGGGGATTTTGCAGAAGTAAAATTGAACCAGAAGGTAAGGGGGAAAAAAAGGTACTGCCTCTGAAATATCCTTCTTTTGTCCCCATTCATGCCTCAGCTTTCCCACAAAGTGCTCTTTCTTCCACCATCTCCCCCTTCCCAGGTAATGTCACCTGCTTTGGAGTATGATTTCTTCTTGCAGAAGAAAAACCCCATTGTTCCACATCTTCCTCTGCTGAATTATGCCGGTGGCACCTACTTTGACAGAGTCTTCAGAGTTTCCTCATATCTGACTAATAAGAGATGGTGAAAACCACTATTCACTAAAAACCCCACAGATATGACCAAATGCAATGTATATCTGTAAATGTGGCTGAATTTTCTTAAATAACAACTAAACCTCAAACAAATGGTTTAATCTCAAGGCTCCATCTTGTGGCCAAGTAAAGCAAAGTCACTGATTGAGAAATTAATATTTGGTCTTCCTTAATATTTGTTCTTCCTTAATATTTGGTCTTCCTTAATCTCCCCCGGTTCTTCTGTAATAACCTCATCGTTCTGCTCACTCCTGTACAGGATAAGTTTGATTTAACACCCTTGAAAGCTCAGAGGAGCATTCAGAGCTGTGGTAATTGTGAAATAACCTGAGTATCCTGATTTTCTAAGTGTTTGTGTCTGATATTATTGTCCTTTTGTGTGTTTGCAGGAAAATCTCTTGCAAAGATGTAGGATTTGGCATCATTAAGTTTCACTAAGTCCTTCATTTAGAAGTGTATCAATTGTGCAAAGCAGAGAAAAGGTGTTGTTATTGCTGTGAGTGATTTTTGATCTGCAAACAGAAACTGTGATTACAAAGATGGTTTACAAGGGGGAAGGGGTAACCTGATTTTTGATCAGTTAGTAGGAATTCTGATTAAAAATATCACAGAATCATTAAGGTTGAAAAAGCCCTCTGAGGCCATCGAGTCCCCCCTGTGCCCAACGCCCACTATGTCACCCAGCCCAGAGCACTGAGTGCCACGGCCAGGCCTTCCTGGGACACCTCCAGGGCTGGGGACTCCAAACCTCCCTGGGCAGCCCCTGCCAAGGCCCGACCACCCTTTCCAGCAAGAAATTCCTCCTGATGTCCCACCTGACCCTCCCCTGGCACAGCCTGAGGTCGTTCCCTCTCCTCCTGTCCCTTGTTCCCTGGGAGCAGAGCCCGACCCCCCCCGGCTCCCCCCTCCTGTCAGGGGGTTGCAGAGCCAGAAGGTCCCCCCTGAGCCTCCTTTTCTCCAGGCTGAGCCCCCCCAGCTCCCTCAGCCACTCCTGCTGCTCCAGACCCTTTCCCAGCTCCCCTCCCTGGACGTGCTCCAGCCCCTCAATGTCTTTCCCTAAAAGCACCATATCCAGCTCTGTGCCGGTCCCGCAGTGGGACAGGCGGTGCTGCCTCGGCCAGATAAAGCCCCGGCTTTCCCTTGGCTTTCCCTGGGGGCAGAAGGAGAACGGCTGCTCCTTATCTGCTTCCTCCAGCTCCCCCACCAGTGCGTCAGCAGTTTTTTTATTTTTTTTTTTCTAAATATAAAGTAAAGCTGGTTTTCAGCAAGCAGAGGCTGGCAAGCTTCCAGGAGGATGTTCTGGGCGTGAGAGACAGCACCCATGGGTGCTCCCTGCCTGTCACCCACCCCAGCCAGCCAGGGAGCCCTGGGAGCTCCAGGGTGTGTGCCCGGGACAGGAAGGAGCAGCTCTTGCTTTGGGCTGTTCCTGCTGATCCCCGAGTGTAGATTCCTGCTAATTCTCTGTGACTGAATCCCAGAATCATTAAGGTTGGAAAAGCCCTCCGAGATCATCAAATCCACCCTGTGCCCGATGCCCACCTCGTCCCCCAGCCCAGAGCACTGAGTGCCACAGCCAGGCCTTCCTTGGGCATCTCCAGGGGTAGGGACTCCAAACCTCCCTGGGCAGCCCCTTCCAATGCCCCACCACCCTTTCCAGGCTTTGAGCCTTTCAAGAGATCCCTCTGCTATTTGCAACAGAGTTTGCAGTTCAATTTTATTAGATTGTCAGTAAACCTGCAGAGCTTAATTACACCCCAAAATTCTCTAGGTTTGAAGGCCCAGTCACCACTTCATTGTTCTCCACGAGCTGTAACTTAATGCAAACCCCTCTGTCGCTCTTCATTTTCTGGTTGTTTCATTCTCTCCTGCTGAGTACTTAAAAATGGCTTATAAATAAACACGGGGGATGATTTCCGAAATGTTCTGTATTTCCTTGCAAGGCTGATACTTCTGTCATTGGTCCCCTTAAGTGGTTTTGAAAGCTTGTATACAGGTTCCTTTTACAATGTATTTGAAGTTTGTAATCCTGCTTAAATACACAAAAATAGAAAGGATTAACGAACTGCCACGCTGAGGCCAAAAGGAGACAGAACTAAAAGCAATCAAGGAGCAGCCTATCAGATACATGAAATAAATTGGGGGGAAAGTGGGAAACTGTCAACAAAAATAATATGTTACGGATCCTCAAGACTTTGTGTTTATGCTGGAGGGAGCCTAAAATCATCTGTGGTTTCTGATGCTTGATTTAGTTTTCCACAAGCCTAATTAACACCAGATTAAGTTTGCTGCCACTATAGGTTATTGCTGAGATCGACAAATCCTTGCTGTTCATTTGTTTCCTAAAAAAATGACTGGAGGCAATAACAGCATGACACAGTCAATAAGGTTGAAAACAATGCTGTAATATTCATCTTTATAAACTTCATCTTTAGGAGAAACCTCAATGACTTTCCATATTAAATTCTGGCCCCAGAGTCCTTACGAAGGGAAAAATCCCACTGATCGAGTGTCCCATTGATTTAAGGTACAGCCCTGTGAATTTAAGCTAAAAATTACGGGTTTGCTGGACTAGATGGGTTGTTCCAGATGTTTAAAGCAACTCACCTGCTCTGGGGCTTGGCCAGGTGTGGGCCAGCAGCTCAGGGAAAGGAGCTGAGCAGGGCAGTGACTTACAGAGGGAAAATCCATCACGATGGACATCGACCTGTAATATGGATTTTTATGTGGAAAATATCCCGGAGTGGCATCAGCCATTAAATGACTCTGTCAATACAAATGTGGCAACATCAGGAACCTGATTCCCAGAAATAGGGATAGGACAAGGGGGAATGGCTTCAAACTGTCAGAGGGCAGGGTTAGATGGGATATTGGGAAGGGATTCTTGGCTGTGAGGGTGGGGAGGCCCTGGCACAGGTTGCCCAGAGAAGCTGTGGCTGCCCCAGCCCTGGAAGTGTCCAAGGCCAGGTTGGACAGGGCTTGGAGCAACCTGGGATAGCAACCTGATGCTTTTTGTGGGCTCCTGGCAGACCATCACTCTCTGAAAAAATCATCCAGGCTGAGGGAACAGATTCTCTCTGTGTGACTAAAATGTGGGATGGACATGGATGAACAAATATGGATTTTCACTGCAAGGCAGAGCCAACCCAGTCCCCAGGTTTTCATCCTTGAATCTTCATTCCTGAAAGCAAAGGTCAAAGTACTCTTGTCTTCATGCTGACCTAAACTTGGGCTATTTTTGGAAGGGCTGAACAGCTGAAGTGCCTGTTCAGTAACACAGCTGGAGATAAACAGAAAGTCCTAAGCCAGTGCAAATATCGGATGATGAGGGTCCAATGTCAGGATTTAGTGGCTTTCTGCTCCTTTCTGCTCTGTTATAAATCACTGATGGCAGCAGTGTGACACTGGGGGACAGCTCACACCTCTCCCTGGCCATCTGAGGATGCTCAGGGACCACGGTCCTGCACGATACCTGCTCAGTGTATCTTATAGTGTGTCTGAAATTCACCTTTTAAGGGATTTTTTTTGCAGCAAACCCCTCCTCCAAATTTCTCTGCTGAGTTCTGATTCGTGCCAGTGGCAGGGGCAGCCCCAGGCTTGCTCTGAAACCACCATCCTGCCACAGCCACCCGAGCAGAAAAGGACAGGACTTACAGGAATTGCACCAAAATGGAAGACAAATGATGAAGATTTCTCTTTTCTTCTATCATGCAGAAAAATATCTCCCTGAAAAAGCTCCTGCTGTGTTTAAGGAGCACTTGGGGAGCAGCTTTTGCAGTGCTGCACTTTGTCATGCCCCGAAATATCGTGAAGTTTGCTGGTTAGCAAGTCAGACAGGTCTGGGCTGTGGAGCCATTTGGATTCAATAATCCACTTCCAGACCTCCTTAGCCCGGATTTCTCCACCAGCTGTGTGAGGATTTATCATTTTCTGGCTGTAGGTGAGTTGCTACAGGGTGACACAATCCCAGGAATGCCGAGGAGGAACGATGCCTTTCCTATGGCTGGGGACAGCCACGGCTGGGGTCGGGGTTGGGGCTGTGGCTGCAGGTACCTCCTGCTGCGGGGACACCATTTCCTTCAAGATGAGGCAAAAAAGACAAAAAGCCTTTTTTGAATGTTTAAATCATGCAAAATGCAACTGTAACTTGCGTGATTATTTTGGAATGGCTTTCAGAGGGAAAACTCCCAATGTGCTGAACGGATGCCTCGGTGATTTTTCCTTGAATATACCTTCTTAGAGGCCGAGTTCTCCTGCTCTTTGCTCTCCCTCTTGGCTCCTGAGCTGCTGTCTGTGGCTCTCATGTCAGGTCACAGTGATTCCCCTCCTGCCCAGCTGCTGCATCCCGACTGGAACAGGAAAACCACGGTGCCTCCTCCTGCTTCCCCGGGAGGATGTGAGGCTGGGGCAGCTCTGGCACTGCTTGGAGGACAGGAAGGATCCAGCCTCACCAAAGCCCACAGTTTTTTGGAAACCCGTGATCCTACAGCTGCCTCTGCTGAGCAGGAAGTGTTTTGGTTGTGTTTATTCACAGCCTCAGAAACGAGCAGCTGAGCCACAGACCCGAGGCAGAGGGGTTTCCCTGGATGCACACGTGGGTTTTAAATCCCATTCCCATCTGCCACAGGGCTGCTCAGGGCAGGGGTCAGTCCCTTTTTCCCCACTTCCCTTTTCCCACTTTCTTCCCTTTCCCCAGTTCCTTTCCTTTTTCACCACTTCCCTCTCCCCAGGTCCTTTTCCCTTTTCCTTTCTTCCCCCTCCCTCCTTTCCTTTCCCCACTTCCTTTCCTTTTTTTCCACTTCCCTTCCTTTTTCTTCATTTCCCTCTCCCCACTTTCTTTCCTCTCTCCAAACTCCTTTCCCTTTTCCCTGTTTCACTTTCCCCATTTTTCTTCTCCCACTTCCTTTCCCCCCTTTTCCCTTTCCCCATTCCCTTTCTGTTTCCCCCGCTTCCCTCTCTCCACTTTCTTTCCTCTATCTCTACTTTCTTTCCCCTTTCTTCACTTCCTTTCTTTTTCCCCATTTTCCTTTGCCCCCCTTCCCTTTCCAGGGACCCCTTCCTGTTCAAGCAGGGAGGTTGTCCCAGCTGACCCCTGGATGGTCCCTTCCATGATTCCAAGCCTGTCACGCTGTGCCCGAGGTTGGGATGTGCCCCCCAGCTCCTCCCCATCCCCTCAGAGCTCCCCTTGTGCCTGTAACTTGTCCCAGCACTTTGCCACGAGGTGGATTTAAGGTAAAGGAGATTTCAACTAAATCCTAAATCCACGTCAAAGTTCCTTCTTCTGCTAATCCAGATTTATCTCTGGATCACAGCTCCTGAGAGCAGGACTCAGGTGTTTGTGAGCACCACGAGCTCCGTGAGGCCTCAGGTGAAAACAACGTGTCCCAGAGTGACGTATTTTGTGGGACAACATTCCATAGGGACAATTCCTGCAGGCCTTCCAACCCAGTGTGACTTGTTCCCTGCTGCCCATCCCTGTGCTCCATCCCTTCATTAATTGACTTGGAAATTTGATTATTTCATCCAAAAGGAGAGTTGAGGAAAACTCAGGAAGAGCTCGGATTACTGAAAACTGGAAAAAGTTAATCTTGATTAAAGCACTTCCCCAGGAAAATAAGGATCTCCTGAATCCTGATTGCTCAGGAGCAGCTCTTTGGGAAGCACCAAGCTGGGATGAGGCCACTTGGTCCTAAACAGCCTTAGAAAAGGGAGGAAAAAATCCCTTTGGAGGTGTCATTTGGAGGGCTTTTGGCTCCATCCCATTCAGGAGAAGTGCCAGAATAGGGATATTTCCCTCCCATGGCCATGATGGTCCTGTCACTCCCACGGGGTTCCTGGGAGGGAAAATAGGGATGGGGCAGCAAAGGTGAGTTCATTCCTCTTTTTAATTAAATACTGTTCTTATTTCCATGGAGACCCCTTTTGCTGACACTTCACAGAGCACACACAATGTTGACTCTTCCCAGTGACTCCACCACACCCCAGGCAGCCTCTCCCAGGGCTTGACCTTTTGGGGGAGAAATTTTCCCTGATCTCCAATTAAACCTCCCCTGGCACAAAACAGCCTGTTTGCTTTTGTCCTATCACTTGTTACCTGGGAGAAGAGGCCACCACCCAGCTGGTGGTTGTAGAGATCCCAGAATCCCTGAGGTGGGAAAAGCCCTCCCAGACCATGGAGTCCAACCTGTGCCCGATCCCCACCTTGTCCCCCAGCCCAGAGCACTGAGTGCCACCTCCAGATAACAAAGGCCATCCCCTCCTCGTGTCCATGACGTTGCTGATGGTCCACACTTGGTCCTCCTGACGTCCCATCCCACCTTTGCACCCTCATCCCCCCCCACTCCCGTGCATCCCAAAAGGATGTCCCAGGGGGCTCTGCTTCCCCTGGTCCTCATTATCCCATTGACAGCAGCCAATATCTCCCTGCTCAGGACCGTATTTACTCATGGGCACATAAGTAACTCATTTCCTAAACTGAATTCTCTGCCTGTGGAGATTGTGTGTTTTGATTGTGTCTCAGCACTTCTGGAATCGACTCAGGGTTGATAAAAGCCAGATGGGAAGCGGAAACAGCCCATTTCATGACTCTTTAAAACGTTTAAGTTGGTTAACCCTTGTACTGCACCAGGTTTGAAGTTGGGCTGGAGTGTGGAAGCAATTTGTTGGTGAGTTCTCAGGTTGCAAAGTGGGCTGAGAGTGCTCTGCAGGTTCTGTGCCGAGGGGGAAAGGAGTCTCTGCAAGGGCTCCCAGGAGGGATAAGGACTTAGGAAAGAGATGTGTCATTGTGGGAGTTGTTAGAATTCTAAGAGAACGGGGTAAAATCCCAACTGAAGGGTGTTTGGGACCAGGGAAGGTTGCTGAGGGTGTGGGATGAGAAGTAAATCACCCAGTGAGCCCCAGCTGTGGGGACAGCAAAACCCAGCCAGCACATGGACAGGAACTGAGAAGCCCAAGGTCTGTCCCTGCTGTTTGTAACCACAAGGGGAGTCACAGGCTGTGGTTCCATCCGTGCCAGTGACAGCATCAGCACTGCTGAGAATCGTTTTATTTCAATTTAAAACGCACAGGTCTACTTATTAAACCATTTTGCGTATGGAATACTTTCTATATAGGAAAAACAAAACAGAGAGAAAATTATTTTCCTTCACCCTGCTCAAGTTTCAGAAGAAATTCTGCGCTACCACTCAAGAGCATCCACAAGAGAAAACAGGGAGACAAATCCTTTTTTTCGATCCTAAAATTAACCCCAGTGTGGTGTTGCCTCCCCTCGGCTGAGCAGGCTGGGATGCGCTGCACATGCTGCCTTTGGGGTTCACTGGAAAATTGTATTTGCTAGAAGCCAGAAAAGCAGAAGATTTTCTCTTTCCATCTGCCCGATCCCCCCCCCTCCCCGGATCACGTTGAGCTGCTTGAGCAGCAAACATGGAAAGGACGAGGGCAGGGCCGTGGGGTGCTGCAGGGAAATCAGCCGGCTCCTGGCAGGATTTGGAGGCTGAGGAAAAGCAGGATCTTGCCTCAAGATGGCAGGAGGGAGGCTTGGATCAGCGGCCGGGTGGGATGAGACCTCCAGAGGGCCGGCCTGGGAGCGTTGTGTTATTTGTTATTAATGACATCCCCCACGTGCACCCAAACTGTGCCTCATTTCATGTGTCCCACTGCGGGAGCATCATGTGCCACGGCCCCTCTGGGCCTTCTTTGGGAGCCCCCCCGAAGCACAGGGGTCCTTGTGAGACTGATAAAGACCAGTTTGGGGTGGCTGGGAATGGGGGGGCACTGCTCCCCAGGCAAACCCAAGAAGGACACCTTATATATATGTTTTCTAAGTGCTAAACCCAAGGGAAATTACTTCATCAAGCCCCGCTCCAGAGCCCAATAACGAGGCTGTGATGTATCCAGTGTTGGACCATGTTGGCTTTCCAGTGCTGGAATTAATCCCCGTGCATTGCAGCTCGGTGAAATCACTTCCAGCCCGTGGAGGCTCCAGGGCTGACTTCATCCTCCCAGCCCCAGATGCAGAGCCCCGGGAGTGGGGAAATCAGGGAGAGGACCGAGAGCCTGCTCCCTGTGCACCCGATGGCTCTCTGTCCTCACGGGGATGTTGGATGTGTCTCGGGGATGATCCGGACCCCACGGCTCCGCGAGGCTCATTCCACTCATCTGCTCCCGTGGCTGTGCTTCCCACAGGGCTGGAGACAGGGGGATTTGCTGCTTTGCTCTCTCCTGATGAGATTAGTCCCTTTTAACCCCTATAAAAATCCCCAGTAATCTCCCCGTGGCCACGGTATCTTGGGGGGCATGTCCAGGCCGATGCTCTCAGCCGTGTCTTGGGCTTCCTTGGAAAGGGGGGAGCCCGAGAACTTGGGGTCCTGCAGCCAGGCCAGGAGCGGGCACAGGGAGCCTGGGAGTGAGGGATCCTGCAGCAGGGCTTGGGAGCAGAGGGAGCCCAGGAGTGGAGAGTCCTGGGAGCAGAGGGAGCCCAGGAGTGGAGAGTCCTGGGAGCAGAGGGAACCTGGGAGCCAGGGGAGCCTGGGATCAGGGGGAGCCTGGAGCGAGGGGAGCCTGGGGTCAGGAGGAGCCCAGGATCGGGGGAAGCCCAGGATTGGGGGGAGCCCAGGATTGGGGGGAGCCCAGGAGCAGTGCGAGCCCAGGAATGGGGGGGAGCCTGGGTTTGGGGGGGAGCCCAGGAATGGGGGCTCCTGCAGCTGGGGTTTGCTGTCGTGTCCATGGCAGTGCATATCAGCAGTCGCTCCTCAGGTCCAAAGGTCACCTGTGCCAGGTGTGCCAGAGCATCCATCATCCCTGTCTTGAAAACTCCGAAGGAGCAGTGCCAGGCAGGGATTGGGATCCTCCTCGTTAGCAACAGGGGAAAAAAAATCAGCAGAGACTCTTCGATGGCAGAACAAAGAACCTGGAAGAACAGTTTTGTTCCCTTGCATCTTCTCAAGAGGATGATTTTCAAGGAGCAAAATGCGGTTAAAAGGCCGTGTTCAGCATCTAACAATAAACCATGAGCTCTTCGGTGGTGGGGCCCCAGTTCTGGGGCAAGCTGCCGAGGCTGTGCTGCTGGAAGTGTTCCTCGCCAAGGGCCG
This sequence comes from Pseudopipra pipra, assembly GCF_036250125.1. Lineage (NCBI taxonomy): Eukaryota > Metazoa > Chordata > Aves > Passeriformes > Pipridae > Pseudopipra > Pseudopipra pipra. The sequence goes on from NC_087561.1 coordinate 1,767,232, forward strand.
AGAATGACGCGCCCGTGGCTCCCACGAACTAAAGGACCTGAACACCCCCCCTTGTGGGCAAAATCCAGAGTGTCACCAAAGCCATCGGATCTTCGGCAATCGAGCAGTTCTGGCAGAGGGTAGAAAGCTTCCATCCCCTCGGATACAAATGTGTGCTCAAAGATGCCAAACGTTTCCTGACACGTATTCCTACAGCAACCCAGGCTTAGACCCCAAGAAATAAAAAGAGAGAAAAACCCCAAATATTTATTTGCAATTTCGTCGTTTGAATTGGCTACAATTGCAATTGTAATTTTGGGTCTGTTTCACTGGATAGTTTGCTATTATTTACTAAATAACTGCCATATGAGGGTCTTTATTTTTGCTACCTAAAAGAAACAGAAACTGCTGAAGAAAATACAATCATAGAATCATTAGGGTTGGAAAAGACCTGCAGGGTCACCAAGTCAGACCATCAACCCAACACCACCATCACGTTCACCACTAAACCATATCCTCAAGTGCCATATCCAACTATTTTTTGACCACTTCCAGGGATGGTGAACTTCCCTGGGCAGCCTGTTCCAATGCTTGGCAACCCTTTCCATGAAGAAGTGTGTCAGAGAGCCCTACCAAGTTCAAAAATAGAGAAAGGAAATAGTTTCAAAACTATTTTCAGTCTTGAAAGGAAGATTAGATTTCACAAATAGTTCTTCTAAATGCACCTTCCCCCTCCCAGCAATTGTAATTTGATTTTTCCTGTGACAGCCCCGCTGCAGCTGTGAGAGTACAAGGTGCCCAATGCAATCCTAATTTGCCATCTCGTGGCATGTTTGTGAATTACCACAGTTAAATTTCTTGGAGTCAGTTCAGGATCACATTTGTTTCTTTAGGAGAGGATTCCTGTTTGCCCATTCATCATTCCCACAAGGGGAAAGCTCCTGGGGCAGTGCTGGAGGCTGTTCTGCAGCAGGGAAGAACAACTCCAAGGAGTCACCTATAGCTCTCCTCGCTCCTGCTTGGCTTAGAAGTGCAAATTCAAAGATTTTTTGCAAATATGTGTAGCTCAACAGAATTCTGCTTTCTCCCTAATATTGTGGTTGATATTATTGAGTTGGAGGGGGCTTCTGCTTTGTTTATTTGTTTTAATAACAGTTCTAAAAATTGCTGGTTTCTTCTTTCTGTTCACTAACACATTTGGTTTTGTTTTCCCTGGTGAGAGAGCAGACAACATGCCAAGGGGAGTTCCTAAATGTCTGCTCATCACTGGGCTCTGCTAGACTATGACTTAAATTGTACTTAAAAGGTACAAATTATTTTCAAGCGAATATCCAGCTTTAAACTTTTTCATCAGCATTCAAATGACTTACTGAGCCTGATGAATCAGCTTATATTAATTTTTCACGTGTGCCTTTTCACTTGCTCCTAATAAATATGAAAATATATGGGAACAGAATGCAGAGATATATATTATGTATTATATAGGACATATTACAGATCTAAGAAAGAAATGTTTTACAGTGAGGGTGATGAGGCCCTGGCACAGGTTGATCAGAGAGGTGGTGGATGCCCCATCCCTGAAAGTGTTCAAGGCCAGGTTGGACAGGGCTCTGAGCAACCTGATCTAGTTGAAGAGGTTGCTTCTCATTGCAGGGTGGTTGGACTAGATGACCTTTAAATGTCCCTTCCACCCCAAAATATTCTATGATTCCACATGATTCTATGATTCTATGATTCCCTGAACCCTAACGAGGTAAATAATTAAATGAACATCTGTTTGCTCGGTAGCCCAAGAGCCCAGTAAGGCTTCCTACTTCTGAGAGGTAAGGGCAATGAGACTCTGCCAGTTCTTCCCATTTCCTTCCTTATCACACCTCCTCAGGTCTTAACCGATTCTAGCATTTAGTTTGGAAGCCCGAGAAGAAGAAATCTAAAAGAAAAAAAGAGATGAGAGGAAAACGTTCCAAAACCAAAATGAACAAAGAATGAAACCTGTCTGAACCAAAGAGGGACAACTGGGCAGGTGGCCATCCAAAAGTCGAGTGTTAGAGGCATCAATCAAGAGCTTTATCTGCTCTGAAGGTGTTCATGCGACATATCTTCCCAGTGTTTCAGTTCCCTTGCCTTCACTGTCCCTATCCCTGTGTATCCTGCATAATATCCCTGTGTATCTCCTGAGGCTGGAGACCTCAGTGTTGCAAAGATGAGCCTTAAAATTGCAATGTGAGCAGACTTGTAAAGGAAGTGACAATAAAAAAAGCTCCTAAACTATAAGTAGCCTTAGCTTCAAGACGAACATTAGATATGTGCAGTCACTGAGGCTGTGACAGGAATGATGAAATGCTCTTATTTATGGTACAGCTCTAGCAGAGACTCAGAATACCCTGATCTGAAATGATGGGAAAATGAGGTTTGTTGTATCAGCTAAACAGAAGAGCAGCCAAAATGTGTTCTTCTTCAAGGACACTGTGATCAAATCCTCAAGCAGCAAAATGATTTTGGCAGCAGCATTCCGAGTGATCATTAGCACAAAAAGTTACAGCAGAGCTTCCAGAGGGAATGATTATTTAGAACAGCTTCTTTCCTGTGGAGGAGCCTAAAAACTGGATTCACCAGTCCTGAAAGTAATCTGATTCTTCATTCTTTTATTTCTCGTCTTCCTCCTCTCCCCTTTCCCTTCCAAAACAAAGCACCGACCCTCCCGAGCTTTGTTTGGAGAAACTAACAAGTTCGAACACGGTGTTGATACAAACGGTAAGTAAATAATTAGCCGTGTTTGCCGGTCTGCTGGGGTGAAGTCTGCCCTGTAAATAAATTAACACAATGGAACTGCACTGAGACTGCTGGGATCAGGGGACAGATCCCTGCTGGATTCGCTGCTCTCCGGATGAGCCCCGGGGCACAGGAATCCCACCCCACAGCAGTGACTGCCCCTTCTCCTGCTGCTAATTGTTATTTCTTGCTTAGCTGAAGACTTAATAAGAAGATAAGAAGAGCAACATCATGTTGTGTTGTATCCCTTTTAATTTTTGTTTTGTTTTGTAATTTTTGTGATTTCTGTCTTTTTTCCTTTTTGGAAAAGAAAGACCTGGCTGCTGGCAGTGAGATTTTAATGTCACATTGCTCTGAAGGAGCAAGGCTTGCTGGATAGCTGGGACATTGCACAGTGTAAGAAATCATGTGCTTCTGATGATGGGACAGTTTTAGCAAGAATGAAAAACTGATGTAGTATCAATATATGCTGACAAATAATGCTTTGAAACACTGAACTAGACACTCCATTTATAATTCCTCCAAACCCCCAAAATTTTACTCTGAATGGATCTTTGGCTTGTGGGTTTTTTTGGGGTTTTTTGTTTGTTTTTTTTTTTTTGCTTGTTTGTTGGTTTTTGTATTGAACTGTTTAAGCTAATTTAAACACTCTTACTAAGAATTTATAATTTATGTTCCAGTGTTATGCTGCAGAAATGGTGTTGGGTTTGTCCCTTTGAAGGTTAAGGGGAGTGTTCCAGGGATTTCCTGGCTATCACAGAATATCCTGAGTTGGAAGGGACCCACAGGGAGCATCGAAATCCAGCTCCTGGATAGTCTCAAGAGTTTTCGGTGTAACCATGCAACGGGACCACAAGAGGTCAACAGTGATCCATAATGACTAATATCCTCTTATTTCTAGGCATGAAATACATTATAATAAAAATACCTAGTCAGACTAGATTTTCTGGTTATTTTAGAGAAGATTTTCCATTGCTTATAGAAATAGTGATAACAGGGTTGTTAACAATCTCTTTTTCTAAACGTATTTGAAGGATGATGATCTAATATTCTAGAACATTTATTCAGTGTTTGCTTTTAAACAAAAACCAAGTTGTCAAAAACTAAGTAAATCATCTAGAAATTTGTTTTCCACATGACGTGGATGTCTTCATTCATACAATAATAAAATAGGCCTACATTCATTGTGTGAAATTTGTCACCATATCCATAAATGTGCAAATTTATTTACAAAAAAATATTTCCCTGGCATGTTGAAGTGACAGGTTGGCTTCCTTCTTAAAAAATTGTGTCTGTTGTGTAGGGCTAAGACTTCCCAGCTGATCACCACATGACAGCTTTTATTGCAGCTATTTGTGTTGATACAAAGGCAGCATGAACACATGCCCATCATGCATTTTATTGGCCCCCAAACTTCAGTCCTTCACTCTCTGTGCAGTTGGAAAGTGCAATTTTTCCTCACAACCCCTTTTTTTTTTTTCTCATAATCAGTTTGTCCTTTAAAAACTAGATTAAGACCTCTGAAGTGGCTGTTTTGCAGAGTGTAAAGGCTCAGAGTGGTCATTTGGGATGGAACCTGCAGCTTCTCTGCCTGTCCACCCAAAATGGGCTCCCACAAGCCGGGTTTGCATCAGCAGCCCACCTTTCTCTGAATGAATCATCTCATCCACGGGATCACAGAATGGTTTGGGTTGGAAGGGACCTTAAAGCTCATCCAGTTCCTTCCACTCATCCAGGGACACCTTTCACTATCCCAGGTTGCTCCAACCCAGCCTTGGACACTTCCAGGGTTGAGGCAGCCACAGCTTCTCTGGGCAACATAGCACAACAGAAAATGGAAAATTAATTGCAATACTTTCCACCTCAATGACACAGGTATGATAATAACTAATGTAACGAGGAGATGCTGTTGCATTTTGCTGGTGATACAGAAAGCTCCTCTTAAGTTTTGAAAAGGAAAAAAAAAAAGAAAATCATGCACGTGCTTTCAGAAGCTTTAGAAACAGGGGACACCTCGAATAAAGAGAGTTCAATTAAAGGAAGTAATTTCAAAATACAATTGATAGTTTTTAAGTAAGTGTGGCCTTGCAACAGAATGCAGATGGCAAACCCACCACCCAGCTGACCCGGGGGTGTGATGGAGAAACAAGCAGGAGGTGCAATACATTCTATTAATTATTTTCACTGCTACAGTTGTTTGCTGTACAATACAGGTCAACAGGGGTTAGCCTGAAGCTTCTCCTAATATATTAGTAAATAAATTTGAACAGATATTAATTTGCTAATGGAAAGGTCTGAGCCAGTTGCAAATAAGAGCGGAGCTACTTTGTCTTGCTCATTACCATGCAACGTGGCTGCTCCCGGGCCATTCATACAAAATGTTACATTTCCATAAAGCACAATGTAATTTGTCACACGGAAGAGGGAGGGGGGGGAGGAAAAACAACAACAACAACAAAAAACCCAACCCTGTAAACTACATTAGATCAAAGATAAATGTGTATCACGGAGCAATTACTCTCATGGAGCCCACGGAGTAATGACATATTGAACACCTGCCCTCAAAGGCTTGCCAAAAAATCCAGGGTGGAATCTTTGTGATACTTACATGTTTCAGGGAGAAAAAAATTCAGATATGCTATTTCCAGAGGGTATAAACAAGAGTGAGCTTTTTTTTCACATTTCTCCCAGTGTTTGAAGCTTTGCTATGCCCCTGTTCCAACTCAGGCAGCTTCCAGTGCTCTGCATTCACACAAGTCTAACACAGCACGAGCTGCATGAGCTGCTGGTTTCTCACTCTTTTTCTGCTCATAATAACGATCCCTAGGGTGGGTTGTTATTTTTTCCTGTATGAACATTTGTAGGTGTTCTCATTTTACAGCTGCAGAGACAGAAGCATTACAGGTGTGCCTCGCCCAAGATCTACATCGGTTGGAGTGGAACTGGGAAGAGGCAGAGGCTGTTCCCAAGCCTGGCAGCATTTTCCTGCCTCCTTCTTTACACTGTTTAGAGCAGGACCGCCGCGAGCAGAGGGAATGAGCACTCTTTAAACACTGCAGCTGATCACCAGGTACAGCTGGGATGCTGCTGGCAGGGGTTTTAGCCTGGCAGTGCCACCTCATTGTTTCCTTTCACTGACTGTGCACCACAGCCATGGCACCTATCTCGAAGATCAACATTTCTTTAGCTCATGAAGCCTCACAGCTGCGCATCGTTATTTTAATCCCTTTAGCATCTCCCCCTCTGCTGCATTTTAAAACTTGGGTTGTCCAATTCACTCTTTCCAAGCTAACAAGATACAATAAATATAAATGCTGGAGTGGACAGAAAAACTGCCATCACTGATGTGTTCTTAAAACAGGCCTCTGATGGAGAGAAGGGTAATTTCTTGTCGGGGAGGGTTGATGCAGGCAGGCATTTGAGGATTCACAAACTGGCAGCTTAAAAGGTGTGTCCTTAAGTTGCATTTACCTTACCTGCACCCAGAATTTTTCTTTCCATCGAGACTTTTCTCCATGTATAAAACCTTTCTTGGTTTTTATCGGTGTCCTTTTTTTTTTTTTTTGGGGGGGGGGTGGAGTTCCATCTGTTCGGTTTGGTTTGTATTGCTCAGATGAATGAAGGGACAGGAAAAGCTGTTAATGTTTAAACCTTTGGCATTTTTCACCTCTTCTTCTCTCTTTTGTGATGAAAGAAGTGGTACTCGATTTTAAAACGGACACAAATTAAGAAGCATCTAAGGATTAGTCCCTTAATTACAATAATCCTTAAAGGATTATTCAGAGATAAGGATCTCCCAAACCTTCTAAATGGCAGTGGTAACTTCACTGACTGTCCCTGTCTGGACAACAGCAAAAAACATTTATTGAACTTTTATAAGCAACATACTTCATATATATTAATTATTCAAGATTTCAGAAGCTCAATTCACTCAATTCTTTTCATATTCTGGCCTGAAATTGTAAACAACTTTAATTTGACTGTCCCAGGCAGAGAGAGGGGCAGGGAAGGAAAGAAGGAAGGGCAAAAGATAGGTTATCTTCTACTTTTTTCATAAAGTGCTGTGTAACCCACAGTGTTTTCCTTGACTCCTTCCAGAAACAGATAGAGCTACTGTCAAAAGGCTGAGCAGATAAGTCAAATGAAGAACACATATATGATTCCACCCATTTAGGCTCAATGAATGAATAGTAAAATAATTCATAAAAATATTTAATTCCACTGTCTTTTTGTCCTAAACGTCTTTATTCTAATCTGCATCTTTTATTCTGTCCAGATCTCATTCTAGTTACTCCATGTTTACTATTTAATTTCTTTTTTCTTTTTTAGGTTTTCCTAGGAAACCATTTCCCACAGCAAGAAAGAAAAATCATTATGTCAAGGTTTAACAGTGGGGCTCAAGGGGATCAGAGGGGAACACCTCTCCTATAAACCAAGGCTGAGAGAGTTGGGGTTGTTCAGCCTGGAGAAGAGAAGGCTCCAGGGAGACCTCAGAGCAGCCTCCCAGGACTCCCAATAAGAAAGATGAGGACAGACTTTTCAGCAAGGCCTGTTGCAACAGAACAAGGTCTTAAACTAAAAAAGGGTAGATTTAGCCTAGATAAAGACATTTCTTACAATGAGGGTGGGGAGGCCCTGGCACAGGTTGCCCAGAGAAGCTGTGGCTGCTCCAGCCCTGGAAACCTTCAGGGTCAGGTTGGATGTTCTGAGCAGGCTGAGCCAGGGGAAGGGGTCCCTGCTCATCACAGGAGGGTTGGATGGGTGGACTTTAAAGGTCCCTTCCAACCCAAACTGTTCTGGGATTCCATGAAAACAACTCAGCCTGCATTGTCCTTTGCAAAACGCTGTTCCCAGACAAAACCGAGGGAACAGAAAATAATAGTAAATAGCACCAAGTATTGAAACTAATTTTCCTGTTCAGATTAATGTTCTGCTGGGATTCTCTTCACATGCTGCCCCCTGTCACACCAGAGAATTTTTCTGCGTTCATTTCCACCCAGGAATGTCTTTGCCTCCAAAAGAAATTATACTATTCCTTTGTAGTTGCTGAATACAGCTACTGTTATTATAGAGCAGCTTAACCCGAGGGCTGTGTATCTGCAATTTTAATAACTTCATTGTACAGGAGCAGTTCATATTTTAGAGGACTTTCTATTTCCTTTTCTCTGCAGCATTTATGGGTAAACCAGTGCAAAGAAAGGCAGGCACCTGAAAGTTTCTAAAGTGTCATTGTTACATCTCAGCTCAATAAAACAGTCGTATGAAAATTAAACACCAACAAGTATTGAGGGGAGAAAAATTAATTTCAAAACTATGGGAAATATTAAGCTTATAAATTATTGTGTTAAAAAACGATCCTGAGAGAGCTCTGTCTTCCACGGAAACAAATCATTGTGTGATCAGAACTTTTTAATCACTAAGCTTGTTAAGTTGTGAACACTGTGCCTATATGCTCGTTCTGCTGCAATCTTGATTAGTTCCCTTCTGCTCTGATTATCTCCTTTGAAAGCTCACACGAAGGGGTTGGAAGCCAAGGATAGCAATAAAAATTAAAAATCAAAATCTACGCAGCCAAAGCTCGAGAATCGAGCTTTGCAACTGTGACAAATGTTTTATTGCATTTTAGAGAGTGGCTGAATATTTTTTCTGTGAATAGAAACGATTAATTTGAGTGTGTCTAATTGTAGATACAGCACACTGAAAACTTTTTGGCACATTATTCCATGAGAAATCCTGACTAGAAATAAAGTGATAAAGCAATGAAGCAATGTTTTGTGACTGTTTTAGAAGTTACTTATATTTTTTGCTAGTACACAGTGTAATAAAGGACTTTATGCAGGGTGATAAAGGAATTACCTTTACGTTTATTATTCAAACCTTAAGAATAAAAGCAGTTGCTTTGGTAATAAGCTTAAAGAAAGTTCTTTTGAAAATTAGTTACACATGTCAGCTCCTTATTTAGGATAAGATTCCAGTCATTGATACTTGAGATTAAGGAAGAATAATCCACACATCCACAAGGAAATCTGCATTCTGGAGAGCATTTCCCTTACATGCTGCAGGAATTTGGAGGAAGTATGTGGCAAAGGGAATAAGCTCTCAAAAGCAAAACTTATTTTAAATGTCCTTCAAAACTAAACAATAACATTCTTAAGACTTTTAATGCATTGTTGTATGTTTGTAAAAATTTAGTTGCATTTCTCTTTTCTTTACATCATTAAAGAAAGATGCAATCTTAAGGCAACCTTACAGTGCCATGATTTGGTTTTAAAAGTAATTCCTCTTACTGTGGAAATGCTTTGCTTTCTCATGTCAGTGCACAGATATTCAAAACGAATTAAAATATATTTACTAATATTATTTTTTTGAAAAACAACAACAAATCAAAAACGAACAAACACACACACACACCCTGACTTGAAATTCACTCATTTTTGTCATTTTTTTATGTGTGTACCTAAAATGTGTTACTTCATTTCAAGGAAAAGATATTGCAGGGTCAGTTTCTAAAATAACTAAAACTGCCTGATTTCTTTTAATCAAGCACTTTCGTATCAGAGATCTTTCTTTTGTGTCAGAAATCTTTCTGCACTAAAATATATATTTCTGGGCATGGTTTTGAGAGCTTTGCTTCTCTGCCCTGTTCTCCTTGTCAGCAGCAATTGTTGGGTTTGTTTGCCCATCCGTTTTCTGCATTAATACAAGAGCAGAAAAGAGAAGTAAATAAACCCCCCTTGAAGTGGGTGGAAAGGGAGGGGTGCAGATCTAAGCCCTGGGGGGTGATCTGAGGGTTCTGGGCTCTCAGAGGGGAAGAAAGTGTGGCTTTTTTCATTGACTTCTCATCCATGAAAGTTTAGAAAGGCAGAACACCTGAGAATTCTGCCACTGCACGAGATCTGTCTGAGCTTCAAGAGCAGGGAGGGAATGGGCTGGTTGCTTTTCTCTGCCTTTTTCCCCTCGTGGACACCTCTACAAGCAGCACACTTGACCTCAGGATTTATTTCTTGAGGAATGCAGGCTAAAATCTAGACAGCAGGAAGGGGATAAGATCAAGCATTTCCATTTTCCAAACAACTTCAGGAGTTTCTGTATTTGGACAACAATTTGGAGGCATTGCAGAAAAAGGCAAAATTCAGTGGTTCTGTTAAGTTTGTCTGTGTTTCTTTGGGACATAGAGACAAACTTTGCTTTCTGCTTTGCCTCGTGACTCCTGAAAAACCTCCTCATTCCACTGCCCCTCTTTGCTTGTCTCCCACATCCCAGAGGTTCCTCACCACAGAAACTTTCTCCTACTCTCCAATTTTACAGCATCCATCGCAACGGGATTTTGATTTTGGAATGGAAATCTTTTTAAAAATGCAATGTAGTACTAATAATAATAAGAAATAATATGGAATACATCATTCCCTAGGAGTAGAATAAGAGGTTACTACAAACTCGTTGCATTCAGTTGTGCCTGCCCTTTCCAAATCCACAGAATACAAATAACATTTTCCTGCACTTCCTGACCTATTTTCTAATCTGCTTCTGCTTTCAGAAAAGACATAATAACTGTCTTATTTTTACTCACCTTTCTGACCTTGATTCATCTGTGCTATTCCTTTTGTCCTCAACAAATCAGCCTTAGCACTGAGAACGACTCTTTAAAGAGAGGACTTGTCCTGCATGTGTTGCTTTTTCATTCCAGGCTGTCTGTGGGTCTTTGTGTCTGTGTGTCTTCATCACCTTATCTGCCATAACAATTAATTACTTTTTTTTTTGTCAGCTGACAGCAGGAATGTCAATGTCAGTATTCATAGGATTGATATCCTGTAATGCCTCTCTTAATTTTCTCTATAGCTGTTAATTGTCACCAGACTGCTCAGCTTTTTGTAGGAAGATCATTTACTGTGATGAACACCTCGTTATCTCCCAGCACCATCCTAAAAATTCTGTGTCAGTTTATTTTAAAATTTAACCCATGATCTAGGAATGCTCATAAAATGCCTAGGACATGAGAGGGGGAAGATGCCCAGAGATGCTTCCTAAGATGAACACCAGTGGTAAGAGTTGGGCTCTTTGTGCAATGGGAGGATGAGAATTTTGTTTCAGTATTCCTATCTTGAGTTTTAGCTTCTGGAGAAAAACTGATGTTTTCCTGGCTTTCTGTTCCACAGTTTCCCCCTATTTTCTTTAAATTTAAATATTCTAAGGTTTAGTTTTTTAAATCTAGGAGGCTACTAAGGATATAGCAAATGGCTTCCTTCTTGGGTGCCAGAACAGAAGTGCATTAACAGGCCAGAAAAAATTACAGCTGAATTTTCATATTGAAGTTGGAGTCTTGAAGTACTCCAAGCATACTGGGCTGCAGATCACTTTCCATGGGGGTGTTTAGTGAAAATAAGCAATGATGCCCCAGTGTGACCTCAATGCAAAAGATGGAAGTGAAGCAGAGTTAATACTTATTCAGAGCAATTTTAATGTGGGTGTCACAGTCTTCAAGAAATTTTTTACTGCCTTGGTCTTATTTCTCTGAAATGCAAATATGGGTTTGTCCCTGGTCAGATGTAAGTATTTGACTCTTACTTCCAAACTGGTGGACTACAAATCTATTTCAAAGCACAAGTTCATATGTTGGCCCTTAATCTTATTTTAAGGTCCTACATGTGGCAGTTCCATTTGAGCTGTACCAGCTGAGAGAGCAAGTGAACCTCATACATGATTGTCTCTATTGGAATGTGCAGGTACAGGTGTCACCTGTTGCAGGCTGAAAACTGGGGGGGAATCGAGAGGGGATTTCTCAGCTTTCACAGGAAAGTTGAGTAAAATCAGAGAACTATCCCCAAAGTGGCTTAACAGCCTCCTCATCAGATGTGATGCCGTATCTGACACTGAGGTGAGGCCCTTTAATGCAGATGACACTTGAAATTATTGCTGTGAGCTCAGATTTGTGGGGTTTGGTGCTGGTTTGCCTCACTCTGTTCAGTCATTATCAGACCATGTGCGGTAGTTTGGTCTGGGCCTTCCTTGGTGACCAGTTTGTAACCAAGGAAGGGTCCAGATTTACCCAGTATTCCCTGCGATTTTTACGTAAGCCAGACTATAAGAAGAAAGGAGGAGAGGCCTTTGCTTTTTTTTCCTTCTGGCAGCTTGGAGGTGCAGGTTCCCTGCTGTTGATCTGCCGTGTTGGGGAGCGAGGCCTGGTAAGGCCTTGCCGACCTTGGGAGACGGAGGTTGCCGGCGATCGTTCCGGAGCGACTCTCGGCTGTCCCAAGGAGAGTGGTGAGATATTTCTTTGCTAACTCTTTTAGTTGCTAGATATTGGGCTACTAATTGGGATATATATATATATGTATTTTATTTTGGTTTTGTTCCTTTCCCCCTTCCTTTTCCCTTGTGAAATTGTATATATGTTTCAATTGTATATAACTGTAACATAAGTGTAAATATATTTATATATATATATCCTTTAGCTGTCTCTCTCTCGTTTCGGGTTTTCTTGGTTGTTTTTCTCCCTCTTCTCCCTGAGGTTTGGGGGGGGGATGGACACGACTTCTTGTGGTAAGGTTTGGAGATTTGGCAGGGAGCCAGCTTCGAACTATATCACCATGTCATCCTCACGTGGAAAGTTAGATGGGACTAATGCATAATCCAGGACACCTTTGCATATCCTTTCAGAAGGTAAGGGCAGCCCAAAATTCCTGCTGAGGAGATGCTCCATTGGGCAGGAAAGTCATGTGAAGCACCCGCTATTCACTCAACAGAAACACTTAAGACAGGGGGCAAAAGTGCTGCAGAAAAGCTTGTTTTGCCACAAGCAGCTACAGACACTTCTCATTCCAACTTTCACCCAAACCTTTCCCATCAGGGCACTGCTATTCAACTGTGATAGGAGATTAGCTCTCTCCTGAGAACGTGTTTTCAGCCTGTTTGCTGATGTCAAGAAGGTTGAGCTGGTGTATCTCTATTGCACCTTTACAGAGGTGGAGTCAGCCTTTTCTAATTAAAAAAAAAAAAAGAAACAAAACATACACATTTAAAGACTCAATTTTAAAATGAACTCTGCTGTATATGTCAATCTAGATGCCTCAACTTAGTTCTCAGTTTATTTACAGTGGGATTTTTATTTGACTTTCCTGTGCTACATCAAGTAAAAAGGAAAGAACTTAGAAAAGTTTCAGGATCTGGGGGAGTTTTTGCTTCTAGATTGGTAATGGTTATCATCACCAAGGAGTAAAAGCTGCATCAGAGTAGAATTACAAGAAATCATGTGAAATGTCATTATGTGCATAAAATCATCCAACTTAGGTACTGTGTGTGGTTCTGGGAAACCACAGTGTTCAAAACAAGTGTCCTCAAAGAAGCCATCAAACAAGCAGAAGTCAGCTTGGTCATTTGAAGTGTTTTATTCAACAACAATCCCTTCCCATTGCTCCATTTTTCAGATGGACATGGATCCCCTTTCTCCACAGGATCATGGCAGAGAGGAATGGAGGCTGTGCAAGCACTCTCATACTCCAGATTTATGGCAGCCCCAGACATCATTAATTGTTCTGCTGAATTAATTATTGTCTTTCTTTGGTTTTGCCCTTTTCTTTTGGTTTTTCTTTGGTCTTTCATGTTTTCCTAAAATAGTCTGTCAGGCTTGAAAGAAGACCCACCTCAGAGGCAGAAGTCAAGGAGAGCTGTGGAAAGGAGTCACCAAAGCAGTAGGATGGACATTATATTTTAAAAACCATTTTTCCCATTTACTCCCTTCAAAAAGAGTTGGGTGAGGTTCAGTGCAGTGCTCAAGCTGCCTTTGCTGTACGTGTTCCCTCAGCCCTGGCCCCGGGTCAGCAGTGCTCAGAAAACCCTCCCTTGTTAGAGGCTGTGCTGGGCCCCGTATGGAAAAAAAAAAGCTGGTGTTCCCAGTTCAGTTCTTAATGGACAGGTGTTCACAGCACAAAACCCTCCATCACAATTGGCCCTAATTAGCACCTTTATCAGCAGCCTCCCCAGAGAGGCCAGAGAATGAAGGGGCTTGGAAAGTGAGTCCCCAGCCCTGCTCATCGCTGGAGGTGAGCCCTGCAGGTCAAGGTTGAGGGGCAGGGTGACGAAACTTTCCCTGGGCTCTGGCTGCTCTATGAATAAAGTACTTCAGTCCCAGGATTGTCAATCTGGCACCTTTCAAAAGCACTAAATTCACTTAATTAAGAGACAGGGGAAAAAAAAAATAGCCTTCCCTAGCAACTCTTGCATCAAATGGCACTTATGTTACCTTATATCCTGAGCACCTAACCCTATTAGCATGGCTTTGTGTGTTGCTGTTGGAGTGCCTTTATGGACACACCAATCTTAACATGCACACTAATGTACACTGGGAGACTTAGCAGCATTTTAAATTAAACTGACATTATCAAGTCAAATTTATGGCTTTTTTTAAAAAAAATTATTTTTCGTTACCTGTTATAAACCTTCAATTCCGCAGAAGAGCTTTTTTTTTTCCATATGACCATTGGTTTTTTTCCCCTCACACAATTAAATCACTTTCTCCATTGAATTCCATGCTTTCCCTGATCATTTTGTCCTTTTTCTTCTTCTTTTTCCTTCTCTTTCTTTGTTGGCACAAGGCAACACTTGGCATTGCTGTGTTCTCATGAGAGATCAGTTTATTGTCTGCTGAATCTACAACACAGCAGAAAACCACACGCCTCATTTTCTTTTCAGAGAGATGCAGGATATACTAATTTGTACAATAGCATCATGTAGAGATAGTAATTACCTACTTTTGCCCTGTCCTGAGTGTGTGTAATTCTCAGGGCTGCAGGCTCAGCTTGATGGCATGAAGGAGGCTGCACTCCACAAATGTGAACATTTCACAGTAGATAAGTGGACTTTTCCTGGTACAAAGCTCTGATTTCTTGGAAATCTCTTAATCTGCTCTCTTAATACTGTTATAAGTTCCTATATTTATTCCACTGGATAATGTTTCCCAATGATAATGTATTTACTCTTCAGGTAGGACTAGGTGATTATGCTCTAAATTATCTATCAGTGAATAACCAATTTATACTCAGCAACTTCGATTTTTCATCTTAGAACATCCTTTAGCATCTCCATTTTAATTCCACTTTCTAGAACTCTCTCTATTCTCTGTCTTTCCGCAGATGAAAATCTGGAAAACTGAAAGTTCTGGGTGAAAACTATTCTAAATATAAGAAGTAATTTTGTGAGGCTGTGTGGTCTGTGTGGCATCCTATGAGGTAAAGTTTACTGTGCATAGGTGTATCTGTGGGTTTTTTCCTTCCTTGGTGTCTTTTTCTTGGAAGTTTTGTGGATCAGGAACCCTTTTGCTCTCAGTTTGTACAGAATCTGCCATAAAAGTCTCCAGGGTGAGCCAGACCTCGGTGTTACATGGTCCAAATGAGTGTTGGGGAACAACCCAGTATTCCAGAGGAGTTTTAAAAAATGAGCTCCTGACCTTTGTTTGTGTAAGGAATCCAAGCTGGCTGCTCACAGACCTGTGGTATCAAACACTCAGATGTCCTTTCCTGAGTGGTGGAGGAGGTTTTCCTCTAAGAAAGCAAGCTTGTCTTCCAGATAAATTATGAATTTATCTTAAAGATGGCAGAGCAGTACTTTCCTTAGTGGAGCTCTTTGCTGCTGTGGTCAAAAACAACCCAAGTTTTGCAATACTCCCTTGGGTTGTTCTTTCAGAAAATCACTCTCAGCTCTTTGGGAGGTGTGGCCAGAGTGTTCAGAACCTGAGCCAGGCTGGAATTGCTCATTCACAGCTCAGCGCTGTCTCCACTCAGAAACAGTGGAGAAATAAGGAGGAGCAACACAAAGAGGAGGGAGATGATGGCACATATAAGGTGCTAACAGGGCTGAGGGAAAGCCTTCTGCTCTTAAGATTGGATTTTAGCTAATATTTCCTGTACTTTGTTTCTGACATGATGTATCATGTTCCAATCCACTGCAAAGAAAGCAATTGGCACCTGGCTAAAATCAGTGAATTAGCACTGCTAATCTGCATGTATCCAATAGATTAGTACAGAATTTTTCATATGTCTGCAAACAAATGTGCTGATTATTAGTGAGGCTACAGCTGTTGTTCAGAGCGGGCACTACCTCACAGCAGCTAACACACATCAGGTATCTTAAGATAAAATCACAATCAATATAAAATACCTTGATTTTACTGCATAATAAACCTAGGTATAGCAGCATTGACCCTCAGTGAGTCAACTCTGGGGCTGACTAGACCTAATTAGCTCCTGATCTTTTTCTTTTTAATGAGCTATCTTCCTTTTCATTTTTTCCCCTCCCAGAAAATCCACTTTACATTAATTAATCTTGTGTAAAAGTTCAGTTAATTTTTAAGCAACGAAGAATGGCATCAAGCTACAGGAATATACTGTCACTGGCACAACTCACTTCCTTGTCTGGGATTTTAACACCAGACAATGCCAAGAGCAAAAGTCTTAGAATTATGTTGTAAAATACTTGTTAGCGAATTTTAATTAGAGAATCATTACTGGTCCAGGATTCCACATCAGCGTTGTTCAGCAAATGGTCATCAGGATTTCTTTCTAAAATGTGGTTTGGCTGCCCACTCAGGCTCAGTTTTGTGACCAATTCCACCAGCAATGTGTCTTTGGTCGCAGGGCTCTGTGTCCCATGACAGAGGGGCTTTCCTTGGATCCTTTGTGTTTGACAATCCATCAGTGCCCCGGGAAGGACGAGTTCCTTGTGCCTGAGCAGCCTGGCAGTGCCCCGTTTTAGGGACCCCCCTGAGCAGCCCCTGCTGTGGGGCGGCTCCACTGACCTGTCCAGGGTCCCACTCTCGATGCTCTCCCAGTTTTGTCGAGTCCCTCATCCTCTGTCTCACCGGGCAACGGCGACATTTACATTTGCAAGAGAATGATGGGTGAGCTCTGAGCAGGATGCAACAGGTTTCCAGCTCTGCCCATCAGAGGCAGCCCCAGGTATGCATGCCCTGAGGGACCAGAGATTTCCTGCTGTAATGGTTTGAGAGCCCCAAAATCCAATTCTCCACTCTACTATGTACCTTAGACAATGTGCTCTCTACATTAGAGATATTGTGCATCTCTTGCTTTAGGCTGCTCTCTAAATTGTGCTTCTATGAGACTAACAGAGAGCAATTTGAGCTCAACACCATCAATTATTTTAAGCACCTTAATTTTGGTTAATATTTTTTCTTGGTTAATTTTGAACTTTAAGCTGTGCTCACTGTAGACCTGGGATTGCAGAAGATAAATAATGTACTAATTAAATGGCAAGGCACAGATAACTTTTATTCCTGCACACGAAACTCATATGACTGACATGATTTTAGCAGATTGACCTCTAGGATAACACTGGGTATTGGGAGAAAACTCCTCCAGCAAGGAGCACAGGCCTGAGCACTGCAGACCTGTGTTATCTTCTCTTGCTGCCACGAGAGGCTTCCTTATGTCTGTTGGTCCAGTCATTTTACCACTGCAGCCTTGACTAAATTTGGAATGAATTTGCCTGTGCATGTGAAATCACACCTGTCTACTGCAACCTAAGGAAAAGGGGGTTCTGATTTGCCTCCAGGAGGAGGATGAGCAGAACTCAGGCACGTTGCCTTCAAATGCGATTTTTTCCTTTTGTTTGTGGCAGAGCACACAGTAACTGAATTTTACAACTCTGGCAACTATTAGAACTTTTCTTTAAAGCAGGAAAGCCTAAGAGGAACCAATAAAAGGTTTTGGAAAGGGTCTGATCAGCTGAAATTGCACACAACCTTGGTACTGTAGAAGCCCAAGAAATGAGATTTTTGTGCCTACTGTGGGCTTCTCTTGGGCTGAAATTGGATGCATTCTTTGATAAATGGGCCCCCAAAGAAGACATATGGACACAGTTGTGATAAACCTGCTTATTTTTAAGTCAGATTTATGAGTCTGAATCCACAGCTGAAAACAAGGCCACGCAGTGGGAATGAAGACGAATATTTAACACCAAGTCAGAAATAGGTTTCTGAAAATAAGAGATTGTTAAAGTTATGGTGACCATGTGCAAATTGCAAAATATCAGCAGGTCTTCTCTGCTGCAAACTGACCTAAAGCAGCTTTCCTGTTTCCCCAGCAACCTTGAGCAATGCTAGCTTGTTTCTTTGGAAGTAAATTAAATGTGACTTTCAAGTAGTTCATTATTTCAGTAGCCACAATGCCTTTCGGAAGCAAGGACATCCGATAAATCATATTGGGATTTGCTGCACTTCTGAAGGGAGGCAGATAAAGGATTTTTGCAGAAACAGTTTTCAAATCTAGAGCATTTTTTTTTTTTTTAGAAATTACAAAAACTACGTTCCTATCGATACAGGGGGAGAAAAAAAAAAAGGAATAAATTGTATTGGCCGTGTGTAAAGAAAGCTCAATGTTGTTTAGTGCTGTGTGGTGGTGCTGCTGGGTTGGCAGGTTGCACTTGATGGTCTTAAAGGTCTTTTCCAGCCTTCACAATTCTCTGATTCCCTGATGAAGGGCAGCCCCTCAGGTGTTCAGACAGTCTTGGCTTCTCCCAAAGAAAGCCACTCCAGCCCTGCTGTACCACCTGGGCATTCATTCATGTTCTGTCTCGGCTGTGTGGATTGGAGGCTGAGATTCCAGGTGCAGGTGAACACCACGGGCATGTGGCAGCTGAAAGAGTCCCAGAATGGCAGAATGGTCCTGGTGGGAAGGGACCTTAAAGATCATCCACTTCCAACCCCCCTGTCATGGGCAAGGACACCGTCCATGGGAAGATCACATTGCCAAGTGCCCTTAACTGGTAAAACTCAAGTCATGGGGAGCAAACTCTGCCTCCAAATTATGCTGCCAGTGGGACACCAATGGCTCTGCCCTGCTTTCACCCTCACCCACAAACCCCAAGTGTAACAGTGTCCCCCAGCAGGAGTATTTTTTCACAGTGTTCTTATAAGTGATTGCTGGTGGCATCTTCTGTTCTTATCTCGGCTTGTGCAGCCCCCTCATGAATATTCTGTACATATGGAAGAGTTTTCTATATCATTGCCCATTAACAAGGGGGATAATCACTCATCCAGTTATCAGGAAGTCCGTGAAGGCCTTTCCTTGAGCCCTTAGTGCAGAGAATCCTGGGAGATCAAAGGAGGTTAAATGTGGCTGACGTTGTGATCCTTACTTTTCTTTCCTGTGTAATTACTGTGTTATAATAAAGTTGATCTAAGATAAGGAAATGGGCTATTAAACTCTTTTAGGGGCTAAAAGACCATATTAGTGACTCTTTTTGCCTTTTTTAGCCACGGGGCAAAATGCACATTTCAGCTGGGGGACTAAAGTCATTCCTACCAGGAAAGCTTTCGGGAGGAACAGAGTAAAAAAAAAACTGGATGTGTTTCCTATTAAAAATTATATTCTTTCCTAACCAGGGATCAGTGGGACGTGGTAGCTCAGGTGCCATCACACCAGAACCAACACTAAATTTAAGTCTGAGGAAATGATGACATGAGGCAAACAAGAAAAGACAGAGACAGCCTGAAGCTGCCCAAGTTGACTTCAAGGTCCCTTCCAACCCTCACCATTCCATGATTCTGTGACTGCTTAACTGGTAATAACTTGGAACAGTATACATATTATTTCACTCCACCTCTTGATGGAAAAAAGCCTCATCTGAGAGAGAGATGATGTTCCTCGCATGTTGTCCCCTTTCCCTGGCAAGCTTAGCCTCAGTTTTCTATTTTTTTTTTCTGAGCTTTCTCTTCTGGTTCTCAATCTTCTTTCCCAGTTTCTAGTCTACCATTTATATTGTTAAATAACTCACCAGGTGAAACAGAGAAATTGCTGTTCATTATTCTGCTTATCAAAAATTGGGTTTCTATATACTGTTGTTTTGGTATGACTATACCTCCCCTGAATCTGTGCAGCCTTCTCTCTGACTAAATATTCATGGGCTTCATGTGAAAGGCAAAATATTAGGCCACTCGGCAGGCAGGTTGAGCACCCTTATACAAATAATTTATATTAATAAAACGTGCCACGATCAATTTTCAGAACTGTCTGCAGCTCTGAGGTTCCATGCTCGGCTGATGGAAAACATGACAGAAAATAAGGCTTCTTTAACAATGCTATCAAGTAAATTTTATTTGCAGAAATATCAATGAAGGTTGTCTTCTAAAAAAAGGGAAATATCAATTATGTACTCAGGAAGTGGTTGAGATTGTAGGCTGGAAAACAAATACACTCGAACACACAAATCCGTTTGATGTGATTGTGAATAATCACTTTCCCAACTAATATTGCTGTAATTAAAACAGTCAGATGTTCCCTTGGCTCTACAGGTTTTACAAGAGCCTTCACAGATTGCCTCTGTCCCGCATTTCTCCCTTCCTTAAAAATCAGCCTTCAGGATTGAACTACAGCTCCCATCAGGCAGTGCAGGCTCCTCCCTGGCTCTGGGAAGTGCAGGACTGCAGGCACAGCTGAGAGGTTTTTTCCAGTTTTTTCCATCTTTTATCAGAAATGGAAATTTGTCCCACAGACTCCTTTGTGTTTGGAAACATATTGTCTGAATTTCCCTCTCTTCTGTAGGTTTTTCTGTAGCAGGTCTGGGCAGCTACACGTGAACATCCATTAAATTGGGTGAGCTGGACAGGGAAACAAAATTATGTGTGTATTATTAACTCTGCCTTAAGTGCTAATACTGAGGAGAGTTGGTGTGTTTTGTAGGAAGAGATGGGCTGGAAAGCATCCTGTGAAAACGGATCAGAGGCCTTTTATGTGTCAGGAGCTGCTCAGGAGCTCTTCCCTGGGAATCACAGTCAAATATGTGTCTGCCACACATTCAACATTCAGCACAACTTCACGCAGACCAGCATGGTGGGACAGTCACTGATATTTGGCCTGCTTGAAAAGTTTAGTTACCCTTATTCCTGCGGATTTATACCTCAAAATAACCTCTGGACAACAAGAAAAAGAGATGTCAGTAAAGTTCATCCTAAGGGCTTCTTGAGAATGCATCCAATCATTTCCACATTTCTGTAGCAGCAATCACTGAATTATTGAGGCACATTTTAGTTTTGCTTGAAGCCTTTATGTAAATAGCCCCATTTAGGGACAGGCTTTTGGGTTGGTTTGGTTTTTGATCCTTTTGTGCCTCTGATGGGGACCTTTTGCACCTCTGATGGGGACCTTTTGCCTCTGACTTTTCAACCTGCAGGCTGAGGAATAAGTCCAGCATCCTGCTGCTCTTGGTGCCTCCCCACATGGATTCAGCATCTGCAGCAGCACCGACTTCCTGGGCAGTTCCCCTTCTTAAAGCCATAAGTCAGTGGGACTGTGCTCCATGGAAGTGTTCCATGGAAGCAAGACAATCTGATGGAGTGGCCTTCAAATTCTACTTTTGAAATGCTAAAAGTTAAGAAATATAATTAAACTGCGGCCGCATTAACATTTATATAAAATATAAACCAAATGCTTATCCTGATTCACCAAACAAATTACAGTTTGAACATTATGGAAAAAAAAAAAACCAGCTACTTATCAACGGCACCATTTGAAATTATTGCCAGTACTACAACTCTAAATGCATAAGATGCCTTAAATACAAACCCTGAACATTTACATACTGATTTCATGAGCAAAGCAAAAGGTATTTGCCAGTAACAGTACAGGACTCAGCATTTTTATTGTCTGAGTAATCCTGGTTCGCTCTGATATGAAAATTCAATTATTTTAGAACTGGTCGTCTCATTAAATTTTGACAAGGAGCACAAGCTCAGGACCAGCTCCAGCTCTAAGAGGCTGTGGGAGCCTGACAGCTCCACGGTGAATTTTAAAATGTAGTATTTTTGCGGGACAAGATTATCTGACAATTTTATATTAAAAAAAGAAAAAATTAATCAAATACATTGTAATATCCAACACTGCTAACTTGGCCTTTTTGTAGATATTTTTATGAAAATTCATTGTAAAAAAAGGGAGTCCACTGTTTATTGCATCTTTTCCCCCCGAGCCCACCTCCCATGTCTGAGGCTCCACAATTGTGCCAGGAAAAAAAAGTGTGTCTTTATGTGAGCAGCAAGTCTTTAGCCACTCATTGTTAGCAATTTCTCCCTTCCCATAATTGAAACGTATTTGCAATCATTTTTATAAATATGGCTTTTAGCAGTGGCAAATCTTTTATTTAACCTATATATATATACATACATACATATATATGTGTATATATATATATACACACACACACCATTAGTGCTATCAAGGAGTGTTTAGACAAAATGTTTTTTCATCAGAAAATGTCAGTTCATTGAAACTAAAGCTTTTTACAGGATCATAACACTTTGGCAAGACTTAGACTGGAAAAGGCTTCTCAAATTTAAGATGCCATTCCATAGAACACCAGTTAGTCCTCAGACTGTTGGAATATTTTGGCTAATGGCTCTTGTACACTGACCTCCCACCACCTGGAACTACAGCCTGACCATGAAGTTGTTTATTGTGTCATAGATTCCCCTTAGTCAACCCTTCTGAAACTGTTCCAACTTTGTTCTTATTGCTGTGAAAGAATTCAGTAAACCAGGGAGTCTGTGTACTTACCACTGCAATGTACTTATTACTGGGAATTTAAGATAGTGACATTAAGGAAAAAAATCATTAGACAGAAGTAACAGTTTCACTCAATTATCTTAAAGGTCTTTTCCAACCTAAACAATTCTAAGATTCTATTGATAAAATGTTCAAAGCCTAGACCAATGTCACATCTGGACCAGCAAAAGAGAATTTCTGTTAAACATGTAAAAATCAGAGTGTCAGAGGCATCCTCAATGTGCCAATCTCCAGAGGGAAGTTATTCAAGGGGACCTTGTATGGGAAATAGCAGATTTGTTGCACTACCCCATCTCTTGGTTAGGGCCAGGGACATTTGAAATACACACTTCCTAGAAAAAAAAAAAAAAGCAGTTTGATTTTTTTTTCCTCCATATTTTAATTAACTTCTGTGAAGGTCACACATATCTCTATCTCTGAAATGCACGGTGTGTCACTCATTTTAAAAATCTGGATATTTAGCATTATCTTGCCATTATAGTCCAACTTTAATCTGAAATTTTACTTTAGTGATCAAATTAAAGAGGTGACAAGTTCCCTATCCTTACAAGCTAAGCATTTTATGTTTTATACTCAGATATACTCTGTGTGATATAAGATGAGACTTCATAATGGGATTCAGTGCAGTTGAGTGCTAAATTATAGCAGGCTTATATCACAGAAAATTATAACAATGAGAGGGGAATCCGTATCATGGCTTTAGTAAGAGGGGAAAATTAAGACTTTGCAATTAAAGCAGTAACCTAAAACTTTTAAAATAATTTAAACAGTTTCTGAATACATGTAATGTCCTGTACTTATCTGGAAGTGGGATTGGCAGTGGTTTGAAAGGATCCCAATGAAATGTGGACAAGGTGGATGTTATGTCCTCAGAACGCAGATCTGTCATTTTCTGCATTGTTCAGGAGTACATTGGGATTGAATATCTCTTTCCCACCAATTCACAGGCTCCATGCAGGACCAGGGAGAAAACCAGTGTAATGTTATCGTTAAATTGATGTTGCATACAACTTTATGATAGCCCTGACAACTGCAGTTTGTGAATTTGAGCAACCTAATAAGTGATTTTCAGAGGTGAACACTGGACTGTGTGGTAAAATAATCCTTCCCTTCAGAAGGGTAAAACTGCAATTTTCTTGTAGACATAATTTACAGAATTATTACTGACAATTTTAGAATTCCACTGGGTGAAACACTGGGGGCTTGAGAACAGAATTTCTTATCCTTTTAAGAACAGGCAAATTTTAAACAGACAGTGTGTCTGTAGCGTCTGTGTAATAACACAGGAGGAACCTGACCTGGAAAACTAATGGTGGATTCCTTTCCTTATTTAAAGTCTTCTGCCTGTCTGAAAGCTCAGGTGCTCTGTGGTTCACAGCTTTGGATAAGGTGTAAAAAGAGCTCAGGTTCATATCCCAATTTCTTCTCACGTACCTTTGGAGTGCAGTCGAGTGCATTTAGAACTGGGTTTTTCACAGGAGTGCTGCTGCACAAAAAGACCTTGCCAGAGCTGCTTAGATTTCCTGCCCTGATGAAACCCAGACGTTCATGTAATTGCTTAGATTGCAAAGCACAGTGAAAATTGTTCAGTTGGAGTGTCAAGAAGGAAGAGAGGCATCTAAAAAGGTATCGCAAATTACTCTGATATGATGTTTAGATTTCCTGTGGAAAGTTGTTTAGTGATCTCACAGGAACAAGGAGAGAAGGAACAGTGTTCAACAGAGGTGTCATATCTCCTGTTGGTTTAAACCCAATCCTGCAGACTTATTGCAAGCACACGAAGATTTCCACCATCACCAATGAACTGATTGAAAATCAGGGCTGGTGATTTCAGTGAAATGGGGGTGGGTGGAGTTGTGGGACTCACACTTGAAGGCCATCATCATCATCATCATCATCATGGCTAGGCTTTGGGAACAAAGATTTGGGAAGGGCTCTACTCACACTTGAAGGCCATCATCATCATCATCATGGCTAGGCTTTGGGAACAAAGATTTGGGAAGGGCTCTACCCCTGTCTGTTGTAAGGGCATTGACTTGAAGGCCACTTGTACAGCAAAGCACCCTGTGCTTGATTTCTTTGTGATACAAATGAAGGCATCAAACTTGTTTCTTTTTTTTTTACTTGGAAAATGTCTTTCACCTTGGGCTGGACACCCTGCAGGATTCAGTACGAGTTAGCTTTAGGAAAACCTGTACAGTTGTATCTGTTCTTTGTAAATTCTGACATCCAAGGGTGCATCAAGTGGACTGCCAGGACAATTCCAGGTGCAAGGATGTCAGGCCTGGCAGTTTTCATTCCAGCTCTTGTGGCTTTCTGTGGTTGAGGGAGTGATTTGGCCACTCCTGTTCACAGCTCCTGCTCACAAGGTCAGGGCACACCTGGTTTGTAGCGATGCCCTGTAATGGACTCTGAACCAAAGGGGGGTAAAATCAACCTGTTCCCACTCTGCTGGTGACTTCTGCAGAAAGTCAGCATGGATAATTTGTCAAATACAACCAAAATGGGCACTTTCCTAGAGGCCCCTCTGACTCACAAAAGGGCTGCAGCCCCAGGGCTTTGCAGGAGTGCAAAGTATTCATCAGCTGGTTTCAGTCCCTGCCTTTAGGGGAAGCACTTTGAGGGGAACTCAGTAAGAGTCATTTAGAAGGAAGTACTCGAGCCTTCCCTTCCCTGCTCAGAATTCCTCCCCTGGCACTCTGCTCACAGTCATCTGCTGAGCAATTCTTGCATTAGTCATACTCACCTGAAAATATGTTTTTTAACAAAAATATATATTCTTGGTGCCAAGATTTTCAGATATTTGCTAGAATGAGCAGCCCAGATATAGCAAAGACACAAACCAAGTAAAGTCCTTTCTTCAAGGAAGTCTAAATAACGTAGGTGATGTCTAAAATCAAGCAGCACACCTAACAGGACTAGCTGAAAACAAGAGGAGAAAATGCACTTTAAAAGGCAGTTACCTTCCACATTCTAAACTCAGGAGCAGAATTAGTGGATAATACAACAGGGTTAACAAACAAAAAAACCCCAACATGTTAAACTGATCATCCAACGTTCATCATCATAACCTGCTTGGTCTGGCCTGAAATAACCTGACAGTTCTTCATTAAAAAAGAAATGGTTAAAACAATACTGAGTATAAATTGCTTGGGTGAAGCAGCACACAATGAAAATCAAAGCAGAGCTGGAGAAAAACATAGTCCTGAGCCAGAGTAAAGTAGAATGTTTTGCTGGAATATCTAGGTTATCAAAAATTAAAATTGTTTAAACTCATCCTTTGCTGGCTGCTAACCATACTGGTTTTAATATGATCCACACGAGGTGTTTCAGGTGTGCCAGTGGAAAAAAAATGAGGTTTGTTTATCATAATACAGTTTTACAGAGTTATACAAGGTAGAATTTTCCCCTTTTGGCACTGAAACCTGAACCAGTCCAAACTCAACACCACCAGTTGTTAGAATAAGGCTTTGTTTGCTGTGTGCAAGCTCTCTAACATGTTATGAATTTTCAGGATACTGTGATCTGACCTCTTTTAATTGAGGAAATAAATAGGGGCCTCAGAGACAGCAACAGGAAATGCTGATTTTTCACTATTTCAAAAAGCATTTCCCATGAATCCTTTTTCTGATATAAGGACTGAAATGTATGTTCTCCTCAGCTTAGATAGAGGGGTCTAACAATGAATGGGAGGATCTTCCAGTGATTTTACAAATTCCTTAATTTCCATTAGCTCGTGGTGGATGTGAACCATGGAAACATGTGTCTCACTCAGTGCCAACATTTAAAACTGCACCCAGACTTTATTAGATGGGGGGAAAAAATGGTTCATATTTTATTCTTCCTTTAAAACTGGTGGAATTTCAGCCTGGTAAAGATCAGCTAATTGACACACAGGTGGGCAAAAAACGGGCATCACATATTTATTGTCCATTTTTAGTGGTTTTTTTTCCTTTCTGAACCCAGACTCCAGGCCAGCCTCCTGTCCGAGTTTTCCTTCGTGCCTTATTGTCTATTCTGTTCAGCTATTTAAAAAATGTTGAATATCAACAATGGCTTTCAGTGGTGTATTGTCAACTTTTGTATGAAGCAATCTTGGTTGAATGAGAAGATCCCAGAGCTTATAGTTCTATCTACTGTGCTGCACTGGCTTTCTGCTTGAATGTGTGTGACTGATAACGGGACACATTTCTACCTTCGTTATTCCATTTCAGCTCCAGAATTCATTGGCCAAAAATCTTTTAGGAAATATCTTTATAACACGTTGCACGAGACATCAGGTAAGTGCTTGTAAGGTAAAAATAAGTACAGATCCAGCAGCTGCCTGGTCAAATTTGTTTGTTAATTGTGGGTCTGCTCCTGCTCGGTTGTTTTGCAGCCTTTTCCCAGTTTTGGGGGTAGCTGTGTGTGCTGTGAAACATCTCCAGCAGAACACCTTTGCTCACAGAAAGAAATTTGTACTGGATCTGCGTTGCTTTTGAAGTCTAAAAGCAGTATTTTGAATCTGGGGGGAAGTGTTGCAAATGGATTTTTCAAGGAACAGGTTTTGCCAAAGTTATTGTCAGTGTGCAAGCTCATTTCTCCCTAGAGTTTGTGGTACTAAAACTGTTTAAAGCATCTTTTTGGCTTTTTAACTGGTTGGTGGCCTTCACAGCAGTATGTATTTTTATTTTGCATAGGGGATAATTGTAATTTAACTCCTATGAACTCAGTCACCAATGTATCTTTGAAAGCTGGTTTTCTAGACCCTCTTTTCAGGAAATCCAAGGATTCCCCAGCAGGGTTCAGTTTATTCATTCATTGCAGTTAACAGGTGGCAAAACAGGTAAAACACAAGCAGCTATTTTCCTTTCATTCTCCATCTCTTTTGTTGACAGTTAATGTGATTTTGGAAGGAATTAATTTGAGAGATCACTTTCCTAAGTTATTTGATTGTTACAGTGACATAAAGGGATGCTGCTGTGTAGGATTTGCTCCAGCTGAAGTAAAAGAAGCAGAATTTCCATTGCAGCCTGTATTTTGCCCAGGTTAGGAGAGCAGGACCCAGCCCATCATCTTGTACATAAAAAAATTAATTAATGCCTTCACCATGCATCCCATTTAATAGGCTTTACTTGGACCTTTTGGGTTTTTATGCAGTAAGAAAAGGTAAAGACAAATTCCCAAGGTACTCCTTATTTAGAGGTATTCATTCAGTTATATTCTTGTCAAATAGATGAAAGATTTCTCTGGTTTAGAAAGCGTATAAAAAACGTCTCAAAAGGCAATTTATTTGAGTGGAAATTCAAGCTTTAAGAAGAAAAACTGCCATTTTTATACCTGTACTCTGATACTGAGCAGTGGCAACAGAATTTTTGGAAACAACACATTAATGGTGAAGGTCTGCTTGCTAAATTGCTCATTGGTACCTTGTGTGTTTAGAGTTTTTATAGTTTTGAAACATTATGCACATGCTAATTCATGCCATTGTTATACTGATTACTGTAACACTCAAAGTAAGAGGATTTAATGAAAAGCTTAATAATAAAAATTTATTTTTACCTGAAGGAGTTAAGGATTTTTTTACAGGCAGCATTACATGGATGGGACAAGCGCTCAGGTAGGGTAAAATGTAGGACTATTTCACATAATAAACCAGATATAATAATAATAATAACAATAATAACAATAATAATAATAATAGTAATAATAAAAGCCATAATGTCACCGCAGAGTTTGCAGAGGAAAAGAACAAAACTTTTTCTGGTTTTTGTTTCTTGAATTACTCAAACAAAGCTCTCTGTAAAGACAAACAAAATTCCATTTCACTCTAAAATTGGACTTTCTTTATGTTTCAGTCTTGGTGTTTAAAGAAAGGAGATTCCAAAGTAAGAAAGCCCAAGAGAAAAGTTTCCTGAGCACCTTGAGGAAGATGTGAAAGCAGCAGCAAACAGAAAGGTACAGCTGACGTGTTTTACCCACACAACACAGAAACCCTTCCACCTTCTCACGAGTGTCCAACTGATGAGCCAATTGCTAATTTTATTGCAAAATCCTCTTCTGGATTTAATTAAGAGATTTACTAGTTGCTAAGTCAACACCTCAGCATTTCCTTAGCACACTGTAGTAATTTATACTCTTTTAAAATACAGGCATTTGTTAAGTGTCATGGTGATGCCTGTGGTTAAAACAACCCAAATACCCTGGCAATGGGTAGTTGTGACAAAATTGTGTGGGTTTAAGAATGTATTATTTTTCTATTTTATTATTTTTAATAGGCTCTGCAATGATCTTTTTATTTCAGCCAAGGCTAAAACTCATAGAACTTTATTAAGAGGATGAGATAGGTTAAATCTTATTTATTATAGGTTTAATCTTATAGGTTATAATCTTATTATAACCTATTATAGGTCAAATCTTATTAAATCTTTGTTGAATCTGCTTTACTCTGTACAATATTACATATAGGAGGTTTCTAGTCTGGTATTTTCCATTTTTAAAAATCTTTTTATTTGTATGGCGACAAGTTAATTGCCTTTTAAAAATAAGAGACTCTCTGTGGAATGTGATGTTTAGGAAGCTTGCAAGTCTGAATTACAACTTGATTCTCCTGTTCTCTTTAGCTACATGTGACCAGTTGTAGTTGTTCAGATGATGGACACTGGAAGCTTTTCCTTAGTTTGGCACTGTCCATATGTGCAAAGGAGGATGTTTAAAGTGTCCTGTAACCCTTGGGGTCTGCTGATCTCCAAGGGTGGCTCTTCCCTGCAGGCACCAGGCTGCCTCTGGGCCTCAGAACTCTCAAAACAACATGTTGCATTTTGATAGAATTGCTCTGTAGGAGTAACACTCACAGGCATTAGAAATTACTCATAATTATGAAGTAAGAAAGATGCTCCTTTTCATTTTACAAGAGGAGAAATTGAAGTGTGAGCTTTACTTGTCTGGGTCTTAAGCTGTGCCAGGGGAGGTTTAGGTTGGATATCAGGAAGAAATTTTTACAGAGGGAGTGCTCAGCCATTGGAATGGGCTGCCCAGGGAGGGGGTGGATTCACCATCTCTGGAGGTGTTGAGGGTGAGACTGGATCAGTGCCATGGGCTGGGAACCACGGCGGGGTTGGATCCAGGGTTGGACTTGATGATCCCAGAGGTCTTTTCCAACCTGGTTTATTCTATGATTCTATGAGAAGATTTAGATCCTGCCAGTGGAGGTGAGAGATCAGAACCCAGTTATAGAGTCCATCTCTCTAATTCCGTGTGATCTGTGTTCTCACTCATGGTGTGGAAAATGCTCTTTATCCTCCAAATGCCTTCACTGCCTCACTCCACACACAAACTCACTGTACATATTTCTTGCCTTTCCAATACTCTTTTTTTTCTCCTATACAATCTGATGTATATTCTGTGGCAGTTTTCAGTAGGGGATGATGTCTCACTCATTCAGTGTTTCCCTTATCCTAAAAGATCAGGAGAGCCCTTTGCCAGCCCAGCTGCCCCAGCCATTCTTTCTTTGTCCATGTAAAACCCCAGAGGTGGCACAGCCTCCTGCATGCAAAGGAATCATTGTTCCCTCCATCATTGTTCCCTTGGAGAGGGGAATACAAGGAGGGTTTGGAACTTTTTGGAGGGTGTGGTAGACATGCAAATCCAGGCTTTTAGATGGGTATCTGCCTTAGGCTGTAGAATTCCTGTGACTTGAAAAGGCAAAGATCTTCCCCCAAATTAGCAAGGAATCTCAGCAGGGCTAAGACAGCTCACACAAGTTGGGAGGATGAGCTAAATCCTTTCTTCTTTCTTTTTTCTGGATCCTGCCCACTTTGAAATTGTGATGGTTTGAGACCCCCAGAAATCCAATT
Source organism: Pseudopipra pipra (assembly GCF_036250125.1). Taxonomy (NCBI): domain Eukaryota; kingdom Metazoa; phylum Chordata; class Aves; order Passeriformes; family Pipridae; genus Pseudopipra; species Pseudopipra pipra. The sequence continues at coordinate 1,797,386 of NC_087561.1, forward strand.
GCCAAGTCCAAGCCCCCCCCTTCCCACAACTCAACCCAGTGTGAGAGGGGTTTTGCAGACACAAGATTCAATATGGGGGGAAGGGAATTATATTACAAATATTACACAAATAAATATTATAATACATTATATACACAATCTTAACTATCTCTCCTATGATAAAGCAGTATTTACATTGGATCAAATCTCTTTTCCCTCCAATAAAAGTCCAGAAGGGAAGAAGGAAAGATCCTTTCCACGTTCAGGGCAGCAGTGTCTCCCTTCTTCAACACAGCAGTCGTAGCTGGAGTTGTAGCTGGATCTCTCTCTCCATTACAGAAATAAACCAAGTTCCCCCCATGTGTTCCTGCCCAGGGGGTGTGGGGAGCAGGACAAGCTGCTCAGCCAGGTGTCCTTCCAGGGGAGCTGCCCAAGGTCACTGTTGTGCTCTTCTCACAGATTATCCATTATCCTGCCAACACACTGATACTGGACCTGTAGTTTTCTTATAAAATAAAAAACTGAGTTTAATTAAATCATCAGTAACTTGGACCTAATTATTTCAGACAGTATTTAATTAATGTTTCGTGGATACCTAATGTAATTAGGGTTCCTTTAATAAGACCTTCTATGACATTAAAATATATGACCTTTATCTTTCTTATCATCCATAGTCTGACAAGTCAGATTTGTCATTTTCACTATAGGTATAGTTTGATTAAATAGAGCAGAACATAAAATTAATCTGCCAAATTGTACTTGTTTGTTTCTCTTTTTTTTTTTGCTACTTAAAGACTAATAAGTTAAGTCTCTTAATTAGCAGTGTCGGTACAAATGTTCGTGCTGGCATTTTACCTTTGTGTTTTTTCAGGCTGTTTCTTTTGTATATCATTTTTTATGACAGAAGGAGATAACAACCAGACTTTATTAATCACCATGAAGGGTTCAATCTTTTAGATATGAAAAATAAGGGGCTATTCTTTATAGCAACAATGACTGGTGATTTTTTTTTTTTTTTTTTTTAATTTAAGACAATCCTGCAAGGCACTTAACTTTTCTGGTCACAAACTTCCCAAACGTAAAACTGTAGTTTTAATGTGAATGAACATAAGTGAGATTACCAGGCTGGCCAATACTTGCTTTTCAGGAGCTACAGGTTCTCTCTTCTTCACTGTTGGTTTGGGGTAATCACCAAGATCCAGCAAAAGAGCATTTGTAATATGCAAAACTTAAAGAGAATGTGGTTGAAGGGATATTATAAGCTTTGTTGGAACAACACTAATCTGATCTTGTTTCCTTACTCCCTAAAGAAATTTCCTATCTGACTTTCAAAAGTAGAGCTGCCCCAGTGAGTTCACTCCTGTTGGATTAAGTCCCACTCACTGAGTTAGGGCTTGCTAATGCCTGTAAAATTTACCTTATGGGTAAGAGTTTTGCTAAGTCTGACATCCATAAATCCTGTTACTTTAATTGAGGACGAGGGCAGCTCCTCAAGGTATGGGAAAAAAAGAGGCATTAGAAGTTAAACAGGCAGAATGCAACCCAGCTGCTTAAGAATAATGCTCCATGCACAACAGAAATACAGGTAGAAGGTACAGAAGTCTATAAATGAAACAGTTTCAATCTATTTCTATTTGTGTTTTGGTTATTTTGAATGTTGGATCTTTGGAATATGGGTAATGTCCATGAACTCTGTGCCTAGTAAAAATAGAAAATCAGAACTGATTTTTTGTTCAGGTGTAAAATAAAAGGGTTTGGTAAATTGGTAATTAAAAAGACAACACAAAGATTAAGAAGTTAAAGTGAAGTATAGTGCACTCTTTAGTCATTACACTAAGAAGAAACTGAGGAGTGATTCTTTAAAGAAAGGAAACAATTTATATTGTTTTGCCTTCTCCCACTCAATAAAAACTAGAAGGACGAAGCAAACTCTTGGCTCAGAACCAGTGCAGATGCTGAGGTGCAATATCCTTGCTTTGTTTCCAGCAGAGAAAGCAGAGAAGGAGCAGTTCACTGACTCAGGCTTTTATTCTCTTCATAGGAGTTTTAACACCACAGATGCTGTCAGGGGAGAGAACATGTTAAACAAATTATTGAACACTACAGAGTAGATTTCAGGCAATAGTCTTTGAGGAAGAGGGGAGTTCCCTCTGCTCCACTTCAGAGAAGAGCAGAAACTCATGCTGAAATTTAAGCCTCTGAAGAATCCCATTTAAATCTGTGAAGATATTCCCACACTTAAAATTAAACATGAGCTGAAGGGTTTTGCTCCACAGGCAAGAAAGGGGCTTAGTGAAATGTCTGGTCTACAAAGGTTGTGTCATTGTTGAGGAGAAATGAGCAAAAAGCTGTAGTTGTGGTAATTAAGGGTGGGAAAACTGCAGCCTAAAGGAATAAAGTGCCAAGAAAACACTGAACACCTCATTTCCTTGGATTAATTCTAATATTCTGCCTGGAGCAGTCAGCAGTTTAATATGTGTGTGACCCAAAATTTAACAGGAGGTTTATGCAGCAGCATCACCTGAGTGAGACTGCTATTAGTACATCTTCATTTCCTTTTGCAGCTCTGAGGTTTCTCTTACTGACATAGCCAGGCACTGCTTCAGATCTGTTAACGTCTCTAAAGATGAGCTGTAACCTTCTAGTAAGTCCTGTTCACTGTGGATTTGTAGCAAGGCCATCAAACTGTGGAAATATCTGATGTCCAAGAAAGAAAAAAAAAAAAAGCCATCAGGCACCAGAGAGAAAGAAACAGTATCTGAAAAAATGACACCAGCATCTTCTTATAAAAAATGACAGAAATCCTTGTCTAGAGCCCATGATCTCCTTCCCATTCCCATTAAAGCAGCCACACTCTGCACACAGCAACCCCTGACTTCATACATTGAATAAAATTGTCACTTTAATTCAATAAGTCCCTATTAGTACCTATAGGTTGTTTGCTGATTGCAGACTGTGATTAGTGTTGAGAACACAGTCACTAACCAGTACAAGCAGTATTCAATTAAGATTTAAAAATGTAATAAAGCCAGTGACCAAGATTCCTCCCACTTGCCCCAATTCCCAGTAGGGGAAGAGGATGGGAAGGGGTTAAGCCCAGGGAATTTATCACTCCACAAACAGGCAGCTGCACAATTCCACTCCCATTGCTGCCCTGAGTCTGTGCTGAGCAAAGTCTCCTACTGAAGAGGGTTTTGGGGATGGGAGAAGAGGAAAAGGATCTTTCCCCTGGTCCTTCCCCATTCCCCTGTTCTACAATCTTTTGCATTCCATATTGATGAACTGATCATTCTCTCCTTGCAGTTAGTCCTTGGTATTTTACATAACACATCTTCATAGTCACCACAGTTAGATTCCATTAACACAATGAAAATTGAATTACAGTGAGCCTCTATCTGAATAGAAACCACCCAATCTATCCATGGATATTCAAGCAAATATGATTAATACGAAAAAATCTACAGGATAAAAAATCTCAATCAAAGCATGTAAAAACAAATTAATCTGATTACACAGATTACTGAAAACTGGTCACCTTGGCTACATTAGGACCTTTAAAAGCAAACACAAATCAGTGAATCATTTTAATCAAATTTAATTTAGATTATACACTTTCACATAAAATCTAATTTAGTTGGAATTACTCGGTCATGACTTGTCTGCTCCCCACAGGACAAGGTTAAAGAGATTACATTTGGGTTCATGTCAGCAGCATCTGCTAGTTAGCTCCCTGAATGCTGATTTAATGAGAGAGGTTGTGCTCAGTCTCTTGGAAAGACTTCTGGTTTAGGCAGGTGCTTGAGAGATGTTATTAATTTAGTATGATACAAGGAGTGATGTTATCATGCTTGGAAAACTCTTGTATCATTATTTTCGTGTGCATAATAACCCTGGTGGTTTTGTTTACAACTGTTTAGCAGGTTTGGAGGGTTTCCCTCTAATCTGTCTCTAATACACTTCCTTAGAGTGAGAGAGGAGATTCCTAGTAAAGAAATAACAGCTCTTTTAATATGAGTAATTATCTTGGAGCTTGTCTATAAAGGGCTTGTCTATAAAGTGAGCATTAAGCTACAATATGAATTTACAGAGAACCAGAAGGTGCCAAATCTACAAGCAGGCAATGTCTTATTGCCTCTCACTGATGGAGAATCTCCACCTCCAGCCAATGCACAGAGAACACCTCCTGCCCCCCTGCTCTGCAAACAGACCTTTTAGTTCTGTGCACTCAGCAATCCAGAGTCAAATTCTATCCCACTTGGACAGGTGGCACAGAGTTTTTCTGTTGAAGTTAATAGGCAGCATTACAGTTAGTTACTAACTGATGACAAAAGAGTTTAAGTGAGTTCAGCCTTTGCTGCTGAACGTGGAGAGGGCAAGCTCTGTACTGATGGAGCAGAACCAGAGGCAACGGTCTCGATTTCTGCTTCTCCAGCCCTGTGGCTGAAGAGGAGGAGTCAAAATAGTTCTGCAAACCTGTTGCTCAGCACCTGGCTCTGAACCTGAAGATTTCCAGTGGCATTGTGAGTCCCCAGGGTTGCTAAAGGCATGGCCGTGGTTCTGCAGGCAGAAATCAGGGCACAGCCACGAGAGGCATCAGCTGCTTGCTCAGGGACCTGCTGCCCCTCTGACCTAAGGCTGGATGTGCAGAAGCAGGACACAAAGAGGCAGAATTTCCCCAAAGGAGAGAAAGGGCAGACTGAGAAACTCTGGACATGTGTAAACTTACCTGATTCCCTAACCCAGCAGGTAAACTGTAGGCTTGAATTCCCTTAACTGTCCTAAAAGCATGGCCCTGCCTCTCCACCAGCCTCTCATCTTAAAGTCGTTTTCTTGTGGAAAAGATTAGCCAGGAATTCATTCGGGGTAAATCATCACCATTTCACTGAAATCAATAGGAGTTGCACCAATTTTAGATATGCTGCATGTTTTCTGCTATTTTTTTTTAAAAAAGTGCTTTTTATGGTTCTCCAGAAGGAAAATAAAGTACTGCAGCTAATTAATCCTAGAAGTTCTGATAAAGAATTTTGAGTAACAGTTGAAATTAATTACAAAATTTCACTATTTTGATGCAGAATTTCCCTGGTGGAGGAGTTTAAAACTCTCTCTGTAATTACCATAACAGCATAAGGGTCGAGCCATTAAAATAATCTCTGGCAATTCTGTGTGATTCCTGTTATTTATGAAGAATGCTGCAGACACAATGTTCTTTGCTACACCCTCTGTTTTCTGTAGGTCTTCTACCCTTTCTCTTCCCCTATGTAGAAATGGTCAATCCTTATATATGTACTGGAAGAATGTACATCTCCAGAATTAATAAATCCACCCTGAAGAAATACCATTTATGTATGACACCCATAATCATAGCAAAGAAAACTGGGCAAAATTGAGAAAAATGGGGACATACCTTATTACATTTACCTTCTATTCTGGCATACTTTTCTTATTAGCAGTGCAGACAAAAAGACAGCCCTCCTATTTTATTTTAAATGAGCCTGATAGAAGTATCTCATTCACTTCATTTTCATATGAAATTGCACTGTGGAGCCTGGTCCTCCTTGCCTTTACTCAAGAAAAATACCTGCTGCTATGCCTGGAAACAAAGTCTATGTAAAGATGCCAGGGTTAGGATGTGGGATATGCACTTGTGCCCTGGATAACCACTGGTATTTGTTCTCTGTTGCATGTTGCATTCCCAAATCATCTTTTAAAGGGGGAAATGTCCAAATACTGCCCTGAACTTGGTCAGCCTTTGATAAGAACTTGTCTAAGCCACACATAAGTGATTCCATGTGGAAGTGGCACAGTTCTGGACCAGCTGGGACAAGGTAAAGACATATTAAGCTTGTATGAATATATTTCCCAAGGTGGTTCTAGTGTTGAAATCCCAAATAATTCCAACATCCAAATGACCTGTTTGAGTTTAGGGAAGTTTCACTTTCACAAAATATGGAACAGGAGTTAGTGAAGTTCTCTGCCAGTGTTATGTTTGTATAATCCTTATACAAATGTACATAATTTACAGCATGTCCCTGCTGCCCTGAGATGTGTTTCCATCCCCAGGATTCACAGGAGTGAAATTCAAAGAAGCAAAACCAAAATAAAGTGAAACAGAGTCAATATTGCATTGTGCAATTTTGCATTCTAAATTTGAACTCTTAAGCATTGAAAAAGCAGATTTTGACACATCCTGTGCTTGATGCAGAAATTTTGATCTGAGAGCAGGAAAGGAACACAATAAAAAATAAAAACCAAATGCTGGCCCTGACAGTGCCAAAAAATCGACAGAGTTCATACTGAGTTCTGAACTGCCCAATTTGAATCTCCTTCTATGGAAATTATCACAATAAACATGCAGTCCAATCCAAGATACAGTACAGACACCAAAAACCTCCTGCTTAGTTCAATCTCATGAAGGAAAGATAAACAGCATTGTCACTCATCAAAATTAAGGTTTTTAGAAGACTGGGAAGAGGAGTGCTCAGTTTGCTTACCCCTTTCAATCACCTCACTTGATAGCTATTTAATTCCTGAGATTACAGAAGAACGAGCAGAGCCTTTCACATACTGTTTCTGTCAGAAGTCTTCAGAAAAACAGTTTTTTCTGCTATTGCAGTAATTTTTATTTATAGACCATTTCTAATGCAAATATTGGCCTAAAATCAAGTGCCAAGGAAGCTGACTGACTTGGCAATAGAGATGGAGTAGGAATGTAAAGGATTAGAGTGCTTAATGTACTGGAAAGAAGTTTATCAATACTGACAATTCTCACAGTGCTTAATCAAACATTTAAGACAAGTGGAGAAGCAGACAGCAAAGGCTTTGGGGCTCTTGAACAATAAAAGCAAACAAACTGTCTTGTTAGAACATGTCAATTCATGCTGGAATAAAGAAACACCTACAATTTAGTTACTCTTTTCATATAGATAACCAGTGGCTTTAGGTAGTGAACTGACTTTAAAATGACTGTAAGGAACTCCTGAGGAAAATGAAGTACAATTTTGTCCTTTTGTAATCAAATTTTACTGTTAGGCTTCATTTAAAGCTTGATGATTATTAAGGAGGATTGTGATTTAATTTTTTTTCTTAAAGACTGTTTTGTTTTAATCAGCACATAGTAAAAGATATAAGGTCTGATCCTTCCCATTTCTGGTTTGATTTCAGTGGTATAGAGATAAATGTAAATTAACTCAGCATCAGTTACATGTCGTTGGATTTACACTCATATGAGGATGCTCTTAATCTGCCACTTGGCCTCCTGACAGCAGAACTAAAGGTGTGTAAATATTTTTAAGAAAATAGGTGCTGTAAGACCAGGAGTGCTAAATCCACACATGACAAAGCAGCAGGAATATCCTACAGATCATGTGAGCAGAGAGAAAGGGAATTTCCTTCCTTCAGATAATCTGAGAAGCCAACTAAAAAATAAAAAGAGAGATGACTGCTTATCAAAGTACAACAAAAACATATTTGTCATGCAGTAACTCAGTTAAATTTAACTCTCAGAATACCTGAGCTGTGTTAGCTAAAAAAACAGAATATGTTAAAAAAAAAAAAAGAAAAATGTTCAGTGCAAGAGTGAAATGAATTAGGAAGCAGTAAGTTATTGAAAACAGTAAGAATTCAAGATGGCATTTTTATTCATTTTTTCAGAAAGGAGTGAGTATAATTCCAATTTTCTTGAGTTCCTTTATGTAGTCTGCTTCCACAATAAATATCGTGAGCTTGCCACCTCCCCACATTGCCCAAAATTCATGGAAGCTGTGTGGCAAATTCCAACAAAGCACTTCTGGCATTTTAACTTCATTTACATCTCTTAGTCTTTATCTGCATAACACATGCAAGCTTTGCTAGATTTCAGAGGAATTACTCTTGGCTTTTTAATCTCACTCGGTACTCAGACATCTTGTTTGCTGAGGGGATGTACTCCTGTTCAGTTCCTGTTTTTTCCGAGGCTCCTCCAGACATAATTGTTCTTATGCAACTTATTTTGACCTCATGAGAAACATTCTAAAAAAGAATTCTTTATCTTCAAGAACGATGCCAACAAAGATAGTAATTTACTTAACAAACGGGATTAAATCCTCCATCTAGCAGAATATTTCAACTTTCGTGGTATCAAACTATGCAGGTATCCATCATTACTCATTTGTTCCTCAATAGTACCCAAGGTGTGAGTGAGCTATAGCTCGGTTTCAATAATAAAAAGATCTAGTTTTCACGTTGGCAACCTAGTGATAGTTGTGTTTACACCAGCTCTTCCAGTTTAGAATTTAATTTGACTTTCATGGCTGGGCTTCGCGAACGAAGATTTGGGAATTTGACTTTAGGCGTGTTACAATTGGACTTTATGGGTGTGGTACCCATATTCATATGGGTACCATATGCAGGTATGAATATGCAGGAGGGAGCTTAATTTATTTGTGTGTCTGTTTGCCGATATCACCGCTGCAAACCTGGCTGGCCATTCACACCTCCTAACAGCCCGTATGCACATAAATCCTGCTCTTGCCTCAGGCAGATTATAAATTCTCTTGCAGTCTTTTCGGTATTGGTGCTAAAATGGTTTTACCTTATTGTGTACAATCCTGTTCTCGTTCAGCCATTTACATTTTTAAGGTCATTTCCCCGGTCTCCACTCACATGGACACATCTGGGTTTTTGGAAAGAAGCTACTGCACAAAATATTGCACGTTGCTGTTAATAACATCACTGGGCATATCCCTGTTACATAGAAACCATATCAAACGAGTGGAAATATGCTGTATGCTACCTTTTTTCTTTAATTTTTTTATCTTTTTTTTTTTTTTAAATTTTCTTTTTTTTAATTTTCATGTTGTAATTTTCATTTATGGACTCCTATTGCTCATAGGGAATATGCAGGTGGAGACACCTATTAATTTAACTCGTTTGAAACAGTCAGTTGAAGCCACTTGTAAAACCATCCCATCAATGGTAACCTCATTGAACTGAATTTTCATTCTTCTATTAATTTTATAAAGATTGAGTAAAGGTACTACTTATATGTTCCCCCTCCCAAAAAAAAAAAGTAGTAGGATGTATTTTCTTACACTGTGTGTTGCAGGTGCAGTAAAGTCAATGGTGTAATGGCTTGCTAATATTTGCATCAATAGATAATTTATCCTGAAGACTATATGTCTTATCATCTATAATTTTGATCATGTTTGTCTTCAACTACCGTTTCAAAATAGAGAGTCTTGTCCTTTCTTGAGCAGAAAGTGAGCACGTGGCAGCAAACTGTGGAACTTGGCTTTGCTCCTCATCTTCCAGCAGTTTTTTAAGTAAACTATGACAGCATAAATCTCAATCCTGTGTCAGTCCAGCAGGATTTATATCAGACTTCAATGTGGAACTGTGCAGCTTTCCCAAGTTAAGGGTAGCAAACCTTAAAAATGTGCAGTTGGTTCAAGCTCAGGTCTTTACTTGATTACTCTCCAGTCATGGGGTAACAGCTGCCAATGGAAAATGATTAGTTTGGGAAGTTTGAGTGTTGCTTAATTGTGATTGTGCATTTTCATGCTATACAACAGCACAGACAGCTTTTCTCTGTAGGTCTCAGTTTCCTCAGACACTTAAAATGAAGGAAATCCAAAGGAATAATAACACTTGAAATTTAAATGTGTTCTATGGCACGTGATTAGTTTTGGGTGGGGGAAAACATAAGCACTTTTCCCCTCCATGCCAATGTTCTACCTGGTGGTTGGGCTTCCTGTGGCAGCACTTGAGGAGCACCCCAGGGCTTGAAATAAAGGATTTGGGAGTTTTTTCAGACTAACTGCTCTTGTTTCATCTTTTTAAACTTTCTTTAGAAAGTTTCATTGTCTTTTTTTTTTTTTTTTGGTACTATAAATACTGCAGTATTTTCTACATCACTCTAGTCATTCCCCAGCTCATATTCTTTACATATTACTGAACCAGGTTACAAAGGTGTAGAGCTTTAGAGGGAATTGATAACAGTTTCTCCTGTTTCTGGATTCTTTTGTGCTGGTGTCTTATTTGGAATGTTCCCATGGAGTTACAAAATGTACATCTGACTGTAATTTCTATTAGTTCACCTTTGCTCTGAGTACTTTTCAGCTTGTGATATTTGTGGTCACTTACAGATATGCAAAATTATCAAGCCCTGGGCTAATCTGGTTTCTGATTTAGTCCAAGAAATCTAGTTCCACAATTTTCTAAGTATTTCAGAGAGATTTCACACATTATTATTATTATGCTGATTTTCTGAATCTCTCATCTGTAAACAGAGCTAGTGCTTCCTCACCTCCCATGGAATTCTGTTGAGTAAAAATTGTAAGGATTATTATATTATATTCAAATACCGTGGCAGGAAGAGCTATAAAATCATCAAAATGGAACCTGCAGTTCACTTTATTTTATGGAATCTGGATAATAGAAGAATAAGGTCCTCATTTTTATGTAAGGGCTGTATATGACTGTTGCAGTGCTTTGTGTGAGAGCGCTGCCACTCTTCTGCAGTTGAGCTCAACTGAACCTGCAATGAGGAGCAGAGACACTGTTGGTAAGAACAGTGTGTTTTTTCAGGGCAACACTAGGGCAAAACTACCTCCCAGTAATTTTCCATCAGCTTTACTGGGAGCCATTGTTGTGCAAACAGTGCAGGCTTGAGTCTTCGTGGACTTTTTGTACAGGAATTGGAAACCAGATGCAGGAATCATCTGCATTAGAACTGATTAAAATTAGATAAACTATACAATATTATACACTACCTATTTTCTTAACAACCTACAACTATTTTTCAGCTCCAATCCAAATATCCTCTAAGAAATAAATAGGACCAGACAATCTATGGATTGAACAACCTCTGTAGAATACAGTTCTGAATGCTAAACCTTGTTTGTGAGGTCTTCAAGTTCAATCAAAGCAGAGTATGACAGTTTTGTGAGGTTACACTATTTCCCATGGGTTTGTGGAATCCTTTTCAAAGAGAAACTGAGCCTTATAATGGTGGGTTGTTTTGCAAAAGTGGGAATGGGGTGTGCCAGGAGGACAGTGGCAGGAAAAGATAGCAAGAGGGAAACAAACCACAAACAGCATGGTGTCCCTTCTCTGGCTTCCCTTCTCAACCACTAAACGGTTCCTTCTGAAGCCTTTTTCCCCTGTGGCTCCTCCTGCATCACACAGCATTCTCCTTCTCACTTCCTAACGGGATTCTTCCAGCAGCAACCTCAGGACTGCAAACCAAAGCCCCTTTTCCTCTCCATGCTACACTCACTGAGTAGCCTTTTGTTTTCTTTCAGCAAGACTGGCATTTGAGCAGTTCTTGGGAGACACCTGGACCATCAGGTAATTTGTTTGAGGTATTATAGAAATAGAGGATGAGTGGTGAATATGAATTTAAACTATGCAGTTTTTTGTGACTCATGTTCAGGTCAGAAATATGTTTGTACCGTGGAAACACTCCATATAAAAACTGCTTCTTCAGGGAGTTCCATTTCTGTTAATTGCCTCTATTGTCCATCTAGGTGCATATTTGCTTTACAGAAGGCTGGGGAGCACAAATTGCCCTCATTTATCAATATGTGTTAGGGAGAAAAAGAGCAAAAAGGATCTTCAGGACTAGTGAAGTTCTCTCATGATTGACCACATGGACTGGGATGGTTAAAGGAATTGAAACCTCTCCCTGCTAACAATGAGCATGTACTGATGTCTTGTAGTGACAATCATGTCCAACCCCTCCAGCACAGTCCCACTCAAATTTTCAATTTTTGTAATTTTCAAAGCTCTTTAGGTTCCCTACTTCTCTATACTTAGCAGAGCTTTGCTCCAAAATCTTGTTGCTCTGCAAGTAATTGTTAATTACTTACAACAATTTGAGGTGAGATTTTCAGATTCTGAGAGTCAAGGTCAGCTCAGGTTCCCTTGTTCTCCTTCGGATAATTCTTCACCCTCGGCTTGTTTCCAGGGACTGAGGGCAGTAGCAGAAGTAAAACATCCCTGTGAGGTCTGAGCTGAGAACTGGAACACCAGTACTGGGTTGTCCTAAGTTCTTGATCCCCTCAGTGATGCAGATCTTCGTGTGGGTTTTGTGTTGAAAATCACAAAGTCTCCAGGACCCTCGAGCTGCCTATTTGCAGGGAGGAAGTTTTTCCCACCAGCTCGTAGGGGTAACTTCACTCAGCCAAAATAATTTCAAATAAAAAGATATTGTGATTAAAATCTTACAAAACAAATACAAGTTTTGTTCCACTAAAAAGTGAGGCAGAGACTTGCATTCATCATAATCCTCTACCTGCTCTCAAGCAGGGAGATTATTTCAAATACAGACATTAGTGACTTCAGTTTTGGGAGGTCATTCTTAACAGATTAAATGATATCTTACTGTTTATTCTTACATATCACAGGGAAAAGCAGGAGTGAAGGGGGTCACAGACACTGAATAAAAAGCTGTCATTTGTCTTTCATATTAAAATCACTTCTAGGTAGAAGACAAACAAGATTTAGTTTTCTGAACAGGGAAAGTAATTTTTATTGAACACTCACTTGTTTAAGAGTGAAAAGGATAATTATAAGACACCTTATCACAGGAAAACCAATTCATATATATTTGATACCCCCTTGAATTAACCATGTAGCCTGATTTCCAAACAAATAGTACAACAGAGAAAGAAAGAGAAAAGTAAAGAGAATGGAAGTGTAAGAGAAAAAGAAGAAAATATGAAAGAAAGATAGATAGATAGATAGATAGATAGATAGATAGATAGATAGATAGATAGATAGATAGATAGATAGATAGAGATAGATAGAATGAAAAAATAAAAGAGGTATATGGAATCTTTGTGATTTTATGTTATTTCTTAAAGAAATCCCTATAGTCCAGCTGAGTCAACATGAGAACGGGACTTGTTTACCATAAGCTTTGTGGTTATTATGTGTTTAAATTAGCACTGAAAGATTATTTCAATTACAGTATATTGATTGGCTAATAGCAAATTATCATCCTCTTGTTACACCTAATCATAAAAATATGGCTAGGGAGAACTGGTGGAGGAAGAAAGGAGTGTTTTTATGATTGTGTCTCAGATTTAGAAGAAAGCTTGTGTTATTTTGATATCAGGAGAAATAACAACGTTCAAAAATAACGTTCAAACGAAATAACTTGAAAGAGAACCCATATTTTGAAGTTATCACACAATAAGTTAATTTCCCACTTTTAAGAGCAGGAGTATGATTTCTAAAATATCTGAGATGTATGGTTTAAAAGTGATGTGGGGAGAACATGTCTGAAATAATCTGTCAGTCCTGAGAGTAACAAAAGAACAGTAAGTTCAATTCAGAAGAACTGGAGTTAGTTCTTAACTATAACCAAAAGATAAAAGTGTGTTATTCAGCATTCTTTTTCCCTCAAGTTCTTCAGTCTTGCCTTTTTTCCCCTGAAGAATGCACACAAGTATGAGATGCACGTGCCAAATATATTATTTGATGTGCAGTGGAAACATCCAACTACCTAACTTGAAGTTTATATTTTACTAGTTCCTTTACTGAATACTGACCTATGCTGGATATTCTGAGCATTATAAAATATGTGATATTGGTTAACTGATTATAACAAAAACAAAGGGGAAATGGGAAGACTGGCTGCCTGTCCCAACTCGGGCTTTTTTTTGGTGCAACAGAGTTTCTATTCCCCCCTGTGTTTTTCCACTTTCCTTATATGAAATGAACAGCTGTAATTGAAAAGCAAGAAGCTCCGTGGTTTATAGAAATAGGTGTTGTTAAGAGCCTTAGCCATCTAATTTTCTTTCTATTGCAGGGCAGGCTTCCTATTGTCTGTCCTTTAGAGCTAATTTCTTTTCTGATCAAAAGGCCCACATCATTGAAAAGGTAGTAATGACTATTCATTTGGTTGAAACCTCCATTCTGCAGCCTGCAAAGCTTTATTTAGAAACTGCTATTTCTTTCTAAAAGGAAAATCTCATTTGTATCCTCTATAATGTCAATTAAAGTAGAATATATTTTAATTATTTATCCTGGAGAGAAACCTTTCAGGATCTCAATTTGCTGTGCCAGTGATACAGGCTGTAGTTTGAAACAATATGTGCCTTCAAAATTGTGTGTCAGAGAGTAGCAATAAGGTGTGTTTTGATTTTAATTTGCCCTTAATGAACAGTTTATTTGCAGCTAATTAGCAAGTTAGAGTTTTACAATTCATGTCTGATTTCCAATCTAACACCTAAACAGGAGCGTGACCATCATAACCAGTAAATAAGGTGGGCTACTGGATCTGTATGGAAAACACTGGGGGAAAGAGTCGCCAAGTTTGAAACGGGCAGAAGAGAGATGCTCTCAGTTGGTGGGTTTTGGTTGGGGGTTTTTTTTGTTTGTTGTTTGGAGGTTTTATTTATTTATTTATTTAAGAAAGAGAGCGGCGACGTCTCAACTAAAGCAGAGCAACAAGTCCGGGGAGGGGGCGGATCCCCGGCCCGGGGGAAGGGGCTGCAGCGCCCGGAGCCCCCCGGGACGCGCGGGAGGTGAACAGGCGGTGCCCGCAGCACCCGGGGCTCGCCCGCACCGTCCCCGCGGCACAGGGCGCTCGTTCCACCCCGGTGCCACCCCGCACCGAGCGCGGGGCTGCCCTTCCCGGGGGCTCTCCCCTCCCCGGGGGGCTCGAGGGAATGCCCGGTGCGGTGTCCGTGCGGGAGCTGAGGCGGTAGGATGACAGAATCGTTTGGGTTGGAAAAGACTCTTAAGACCATCGAGTAAAGCTGGCAGTGCCAAGCCCGCCACTAAACCATGTCCCCAAGTGCCACATCTACACGGCTTTTAAGCCCCGCCGCGGGTGGGGACTCCACCCCTGCCCCGGGCAGGCTGTGCCAGGGCCGGGTGACTCTTTCGGGGGTTCTGTACGGTTGGTATTGGAACAGCAGAGGGAAGTTGCAGAAAGTTCCTGTTACTGTCTCGTGCATCGGGAAAGAGATTCCTGCCAGGCTTGGCACGGACTGCCCTCCAGCAGCCGCCGCCGGCGCAGGGAGCAGCGGTGGTGGTCTCTTTAGCATCACTTTTCGTGCTCGTTTTTTACTCGGTGTTTTTGCGTGAAAACACATGAACTAAATCCTTGGGGCTCCGCAGCGAGCCCTGGTGAGTCGTCATGTGCTGGTGGTCCCCTCTGCAACTCTTAATTGGTAACTTGGAGATGGAGAGAGTCCTTATTAGCAAATCGCATTTCCCCCCACCTCCCCCCCGCATCCCTCCGCTCCCGCTGAAGCCAACTCCATGAGGCGATTGCCAGGAGGAGCCGTTTGTCAAAGGCTAATAAACAAATTCCTCGCGAGCACCTGAATGAACGAGGGCCAGGAACAACCCAATTAAGAAACGGAGCTACTGGTTGTTTTTTTGTGGCGGTGGAAACAATCCGGGCTCGAAAAGGGTCTATTCAGGGGGCGCTCCGAGAGGTCTGTTTGCAGCCCGCTATTGTTGTCAGAAGCCAAATAAAAGTTCAGCTGGGGAAGGGGAAGAGAACTGATTAAAAACAACATTCGCCGCTGCCTCCTAAACGCACTGGGAGGCTCAGTTCAAAGGGATCGATCTGTGCCCAAACGACACTGGCCGGGTTTACCCACGCACTTAAGATTTTTGTTCTTAAATGTTGCGATTTTTAATGATGTCATCACAAGTAACTCCTGCTTTCCCGGATCCGTGAGCAGCAGGGACAGCTGCAGACGCTGGTGCAGCTGCGATATCCATGAGGCGAGGTGCTGGAGAAGTTAGAGAAAGGAGTTGGAGCTCGTTTGTCGGAACTAATGATTTGTTCTCCCTCTCACCGGGCTGAGAGGTCGGTCCGGCCATGTCAGCCCCTCGGAGAGGGAGGCAGGAGCCTCGCAGGCAATCTCGAGCTGGTTTGTTTTGGGTTTTTTTGTTGTTTGTTTGGGGTTTGTTGTTGTTGTTGTTGTTAGTTTTTGACGTGACACTTAGGTGGGGAATAATTAAAAAAAATATGTATCCTAACGACCTTGGGCTGTGGAACCAGCCTGAAATGGCCCATTTAGCAGCCACTTTACCACGCTGGAGAATTCTGCCGGAGGGTACGGATTTGAGCTGAAACAAACATCAAGCGAACTTTCATCTTTAAGCATCGCTAAAAGGGCTGGGCATTTCTGGAGGATCGTCCTAGCGAGGGTCAGCAGGGTCCAAACGAAAGGGGCGCCCAGCTCCGTTGTCTGGGCAAGTTTCGAGGACAAGTCCTCGCTAATCTTGGTCGGGAATTAGGCTGGGGACCAAGGGGATATTTTAATAACAGGATTAAACGGGGCCGATTTCGTGCATAGCGTTAGTCTTTAAAAGCCAGCGATCATCCTTGACGTTGTACCAAGACTCCCTCAAGCTCTTCTGGAGCTGCAATTAATATCTGTTAATGGCTGTTGTTTATTAGGCGCTGATTGAGTAAAAAGCAGACGGTCCCTTCCTTTCTCTCGCGTTCATTTTGGATTGTACTGTAAACTTCTTATCTCGCCTCACCCTCCTTGGTAACCCACATAAATAAATAATAACAAGAAAAGGGCTTCTCAGCCTTTGACAACTGTATTTACACAACCCCAAGCGTTCTCCAGCCCCCACCAGGCACAGGGGGCTCTCCGAGTCCCGGCCTCTGCCGACCAGGGAATTTAGGGAAATGGCTCCAAGCATCGGGTTTCCCCTCGCCCCGTTTATTGCGCTGGCTGGGTCCTCTCCTGCTTCCTGCCCCTTCCCTACGTCCCAACAGCCCCGCAGGCTCCGTCCCCTGTCCCGGGGAGCGGGCGGAGGCTGAAGTTCGCTGCCAAGGGGGTGGCGGGATCTTTTAAAGCGCTCTGCAGGTAACTCCGGAGAGCAGCGGTTGGCACAGCAGGGCTCGCCTCACGGGCGAGCTGGGGTTTTAAGGGCAAGGAGAAGGAGTCCCTCGTCCCCCCCCAGGGCGACAGCGGCCGCAGCTGCCGCCGTGCAGCGCGGGGAAGGAGCCACCCCGTCTGTGCCGCTGGTGGGGACCTGCGAGCGGCGACAGCCCCGGCCAGCGCCGTGCCCGGGCGGGGAAAGACGGCTCCGATGTAAAGCCCGGAGAGAAGCTGGCTTGTGACCCTCCTCTCGGGTCCCAAATCGCTCAAGAAATCCCACCGAGAGCTTCCTCCGCGCACGCAATCACTAACGCCGAGGCCGAGGGGTTCGAGCAGCGAGTCCCTGCTCATCCCTTCTTCTGGAACTAAAAATCAGCCAGCTTTTGGAATATTCCTCAGAACACGTGCAGTAGGGGAAGCCAAGTGCAGGGGGAGCATTACAGGAACCCGTGAAATGTGGAAATCCACCAATTATATACTTTCATCTGCAAGGAGATTGGCAATGTTTCAAGAGAATGCTTTGAAATAATCTGGATGTCGAAAGCCTTAAATAGCTTGGTTTTTGGGGGAAAAAATCTATAGTCTGAGATTCAGGCAGCACAAACACGAAAGACAAAACAGGAGTCTGAAACTTAAGGTTTAATATTTATTTAAACATCGAAGGAAACGCCACTCAGGAGGCTTTCAGCAGGTCCTCTAATTCCCTGTTACAGCTACACTTTTTGTTGCATACCAGCGTGTTCAGTCCTTCCAACAAACGTTCATATAAAGTAATATCAAATAACTGTCAGGATATATATCAGTCCTCTTTCCTGCCCAGCCTGGCAGGTCTTAAGTCTCGAATGAAGCGGTCAAAATATTTGGAGGGGTTTGAGGTTAATTACAATTGCCTGAAGCTTTTCCAAAATGTTGCAGAAGTTACAAGCGAACTACTCCCGCCTGGAGCAACCCTTCTGCTGTCACCCTGTCCCCTTGGGTTGCCAAATTTTTACTTACTTCACTCAAGAATACACCAGCAGCAAACCTAACAACCAAGACGAAACGCTGACTACACCATAGCCGGTCGCAAGCGGGATTTATTTCCCTTTCGACGCTGTCCAACAGATGATTTTGTCAAAAAAGAAATCCGCACAAAACGAGTGATTTTAACCGCTAAGTCCCAGCAGCGCTTAGTTCCGCTCAAGGAAACCCCCCTCCACGACACGGTGGTGTTTCCAGAGTACCTCTGATGCTCGTCCGGTTTTCCGGCCCGGGGGGGCAGCGCCCCAAGATGCACAGCTCGGAGATCGGTTCCCCCGCCGAACCCCCCCAAGCCCGGAGCGCCCTCCCCGGTGCCCCCAGCGCAGCGGGCTCGGGGCTGGCGGCACCAGTTTGGGCTGTGCCTCCGGGTCCAGCCCTGCCCTGGAGGTGTCCTTCCCCCCGGTCCCGATCTCCGAGTCCCCCCGCTCTCGCGGTCTTCTCTTTGGGGCGACACCAATGCCTGCCAAGCCCGGGAAACTGGGCCGGCGGCATCCCCCCAGTCCGGGCCCAGGACTGGACGTGTTGCCCAGACACGTCCCGACCTCAAGGCCACTGACCCTTCCCTGCGCCCCACACGCCCCTGGGGCAGTTTGCTCAGAGCTACCCCGGCGGTGCTGCCCCACTTCCTCCGGCACCGGGGCGCTCCCAGCGCGGCTCCCAGCAGATTGCGGCTCGCTTTGCCTCTCCTCCCCTAGCGCGGCCCGGAGAACCGCCCGGCTTCCCCAGACGGAGCTGGAGCGGAGGCTGTGGGAGGACGAGGAATCGCAGGGACGGGGCAGCGCGCCCCGACCTCCCTCGGCCCCCAGCGGCAGGGAGAGGCGGCCGCATCCTCTGTGCTTTCAAGGGGCTGCCGGCCCCGTCCGTGCAGGTGCGGGTGTCCGTGCCTCTGGGCGAGGAAAGGAGGGAGGGGTAAAGGGAGGGGAGGGACGGACAGGGAAGCCAGTGATTGACAGCTCTAGTGGGCGCCGCTCCACTCGCATATCCGCCGCCAAAGTTTTCTTTCACACGGAGGGAACTTTCTGTTGCCATGAAACTTGGGGGATTTGCAAGCGCCGTCCCCTCCACCCACTTCCCCCCCCCCTTCTTTAAGGCAGTCGAGTGGAAAAGCTCAAGTGGCAAAGGGGTGGGTGTAGGTGGGGATGGCCGGGAGAGCCCGACCCCGCTCGCACCGCACCGCCGCCTCCCCTGCGTGCTGCCGCGGGGCTGCCCCGCTCCCACCGGCACGGAGTACCCGGCGGCAGTGGCCAGTCTCGGCAGGGCAACGTGGGTTCTCCCCAAGGCGAGGGCTCAGAAGTAGAAGAGTTTAGCTCGTCAGTCCTCCCGCCCCTTCACCCGCTCCGGGAGGGGCGTCCGTGCAGCGCGGGCTCGCTCCGTCTCCAGGCAGCTTCTCCGGGCTTGGCACAGGGCTGTGCATCCTCCTGGAGCCCCAAACCCCTTTGTGCCCGGCAAACGCAAGGCTCCCGCTCGCAGCGCAGCGCTCCGCCCCGCTCCTCCTCCCGCGGCCCCGCAGGGCAGCCCCGGTCCCGCTCCTTCCCCCGCGGCACTGCCGCAGCTGCGGGAGCCCCAGCGGCCCCTCTGCCCCGTCCCATCAGAGCTCAGAGCCGGGGGCAGGGGCAGGGCCCGGGGGCTGCGGGAGGGGCCCGGCACCCTCACCCCCGGCATCACCTAGCTCGGGATCCCCCCACTCCCTCCCTGGCCGGTCAGTTACCGGCGTGGGGCTGTCGGGAATCGCTCGCTGATTGGCCGCCCCCCCTCATTTATAGCGCATCGCCCGGCGCTGCCCGCGGGAGTCGTTCTGCTCTGCCGCCGCAGCACCACCGACACCTCGGGGAGCGGCGCCTCTGCCAGGCAGAAAAACTTCCTCCTCCTCCCGCAGCAGCCGCCCAGGCAGGTTTTTTCTTTCTGTTTTGTTTGTTTGGTTTGGTTGGTTTTTGGGTTTTTTTTCCTAACTTCCTCTCCCCGCTAGGTGCCCGCCCGCCCGCCGCCCTGGCGCACCTTTTGCCGGCCCCTGCCATGTACAGCATGCTGGAGACGGAGATCAAGGCTCCGCAGCCCACGCCGGGCAACACCGGGGGCAACCCCGCTCCGGGGAGCAACGGCAAAGGCGGCGGCGGCGGCGGGGGCGGCAACGGAGCGGGAGCGGGCTCGGACCAGGACCGGGTGAAGCGCCCCATGAACGCCTTCATGGTGTGGTCGCGCGGGCAGCGGCGGAAGATGGCCCAGGAGAACCCCAAGATGCACAACTCGGAGATCAGCAAGCGGCTCGGGGCCGACTGGAAGCTGCTGAGCGACGCCGAGAAGCGGCCCTTCATCGACGAGGCCAAGCGGCTGCGGGCCGTGCACATGAAGGAGTATCCGGATTACAAATACCGGCCCCGGAGGAAGACCAAGACCTTGCTGAAGAAGGACAAATATTCGCTGCCCGGCAACCTGCTGGCCCCGGGGGGGGGCAACGCGGTGAGCAGCCCCGTCGGGGTGGGGCAGAGGATTGACACTTATGCCCACATGAACGGCTGGACCAACGGAGCTTACTCCCTGATGCAAGACCAGCTGGGCTACAGCCAGCACCCGGGCATGAACAGCCCGCAGCTGCAGCAGATGCACCGCTACGACATGACGGGCCTGCAGTACAGCCCCATGATGTCCACGGCCCAGACCTACATGAACGCCGCCTCCACCTACAGCATGTCCCCCGCCGCCTACGGCCAGCAGCCCTCCACGGCCATGAGCCTGGGCTCCATGGGCTCCGTGGTGAAATCCGAGCCCAGCTCGCCGCCTCCGGCCATCACTTCCCACTCGCAGAGGGCCTGCCTGGGAGACCTGCGGGATATGATCAGCATGTACCTGCCCCCCGGGGGGGATGCCACAGACCCTTCCGCCCTGCAGGGCAGCAGGTTACACAGCGTCCACCAGCACTACCAGAGTGCCGGGACTGGCGTGAATGGCACCGTAC